>NW_024038298.1:600000-1138623 GCF_016077235.1 Cyprinodon tularosa
CTTCACCTGCATGAGAGGACTGATCCCTCTAAAGATGGTAGGGTCTTCACCTGCATGAGAGGACTGATCCCTCTAAAGATGTTAGGGTTCTTCACCTGCATGAGAGGACTGATCCCTCTAAAGATGTTAGGGTTCTTCACCTGCATGAGAGGACTGATCCCTCTAAAGATGTTAGGGTTCTTCACCTGCATGAGAGGACTGATCCCTCTAAAGATGTTAGGGTTCTTCACCTGCATGAGAGGACTGATCCCTATAAAGATGTTAGGGTTCTTCACCTGCATGAGAGGACTGATCCCTCTAAAGATGTTAGGGTTCTTCACCTGCATGAGAGGACTGATCCCTCTAAAGATGTTAGGGTTCTTCACCTGCATGAGAGGACTGATCCCTATAAAGATGTTAGGGTTCTTCACCTGCATGAGAGGACTGATCCCTATAAAGATGTTAGGGTTCTTCACCTGCATGAGAGGACTGATCCCTCTAAAGATGTTAGGGTTCTTCACCTGCATGAGAGGACTGATCCCTCTAAAGATGTTAGGGTTCTTCACCTGCATGAGAGGACTGATCCCTCTAAAGATGTTAGGGTTCTTCACCTGCATGAGAGGACTGATCCCTATAAAGATGTTAGGGTTCTTCACCTGCATGAGAGGACTGATCCCTATAAAGATGTTAGGGTTCTTCACCTGCATGAGAGGACTGATCCCTATAAAGATGGTAGGGTTCTTCACCTGCATGAGAGGACTGATCCCTCTAAAGATGTTAGGGTTCTTCACCTGCATGAGAGGACTGATCCCTATAAAGATGTTAGGGTTCTTCACCTGCATGAGAGGACTGATCCCTCTAAAGATGTTAGGGTCCTTCACCTGCATGAGAGGACTGATCCCTATAAAGATGTTAGGGTTCTTCGCCTGCATGAGAGGACTGATCCCTATAAAGATGTTAGGGTTCTTCGCCTGCATGAGAGGACTGATCCCTCTAAAGATGTTAGGGTTCTTCACCTGCATGAGAGGACTGATCCCTCTAAAGATGTTAGGGTCCTTCACCTGCATGAGCGGACTGATCTCTCTAAAGATGTTAGGGTTCTTCACCTGCATGAGAGGACTGATTCCTCTAAAGATGTTAGGGTTCTTCACCTGCATGAGAGGACTGATCCCTATAAAGATGTTATGGTTCTTCACCTGCATGAGAGGACTGATCCCTATAAAGATGTTAGGGTTCTTCACCTGCATGAGCGGACTGATCCCTATAAAGATGTTATGGTTCTTCACCTGCATGAGAGGACTGATCCCTATAAAGATGTTAGGGTTCTTCACCTGCATGAGAGGACTGATCCCTATAAAGATGTTAGGGTTCTTCACCTGCATGAGAGGACTGATCCCTATAAAGATGTTAGGGTTCTTCACCTGCATGAGAGGACTGATCCCTATAAAGATGTTAGGGTTCTTCACCTGCATGAGAGGACTGATCCCTCTAAAGATGTTAGGGTTCTTCACCTGCATGAGAGGACTGATCCCTATAAAGATGTTAGGGTTCTTCACCTGCATGAGAGGACTGATCCCTATAAAGATGGTAGGGTTCTTCACCTGCATGAGAGGACTGATCCCTCTAAAGATGTTAGGGTTCTTCACCTGCATGAGAGGACTGATCCCTATAAAGATGTTAGGGTTCTTCACCTGCATGAGAGGACTGATCCCTATAAAGATGTTAGGGTTCTTCACCTGCATGAGAGGACTGATCCCTATAAAGATGGTAGGGTTCTTCACCTGCATGAGAGGACTGATCGCTCTAAAGATGTTAGGGTTCTTCACCTGCATGAGAGTACTGATCCCTCTAAAGATGTTAGGGTTCTTCACCTGCATGAGAGGACTGATCCCTATAAAGATGTTAGGGTCCTTCACCTGCATGAGAGGACTGATCCCTCTAAAGATGTTAGGGTTCTTCACCTGCATGAGAGGACTGATCCCTCTAAAGATGTTAGGGTCCTTCACCTGCATGAGAGGACTGATCCCTATAAAGATGTTAGGGTTCTTCACCTGCATGAGAGGACTGATCCCTCTAAAGATGTTAGGGTTCTTCACCTGCATGAGAGGACTGATCCCTCTAAAGATGGTAGGGTTCTTCACCTGCATGAGAGGACTGATCCCTCTAAAGATGTTAGGGTTCTTCACCTGCATGAGAGGACTGATCCCTCTAAAGATGTTAGGGTCCTTCACCTGCATGAGAGGACTGATCCCTCTAAAGATGTTAGGGTCCTTCACCTGCATGAGAGGACTGATCCCTCTAAAGATGTTAGGGTTCTTCACCTGCATGAGAGGACTGATCCCTCTAAAGATGTTAGGGTTCTTCACCTGCATGAGAGGACTGATTCCTCTAAAGATGTTAGGGTTCTTCACCTGCATGAGAGGACTGATTCCTCTAAAGATGTTAGGGTTCTTCACCTGCATGAGAGGACTGATCCCTCTAAAGATGTTAGGGTTCTTCACCTGCATGAGAGGACTGATCCCTCTAAAGATGTTAGGGTTCTTCACCTGCATGAGAGGACTGATTCCTCTAAAGATGTTAGGGTTCTTCACCTGCATGAGAGGACTGATCCCTATAAAGATGTTAGGGTTCTTCACCTGCATGAGAGGACTGATCCCTATAAAGATGTTAGGGTTCTTCACCTGCATGAGAGGACTGATTCCTCTAAAGATGTTAGGGTTCTTCACCTGCATGAGAGGACTGATCCCTATAAAGATGTTATGGTTCTTCACCTGCATGAGAGGACTGATCCCTATAAAGATGTTAGGGTTCTTCACCTGCATGAGAGGACTGATCCCTATAAAGATGTTAGGGTTCTTCACCTGCATGAGAGGACTGATCCCTCTAAAGATGTTAGGGTTCTTCACCTGCATGAGAGGACTGATCTCTATAAAGATGTTAGGGTTCTTCACCTGCATGAGAGGACTGATCCCTATAAAGATGGTAGGGTTCTTCACCTGCATGAGAGGACTGATCCCTATAAAGATGGTAGGGTTCTTCACCTGCATGAGAGGACTGATCTCTATAAAGATGTTAGGGTTCTTCACCTGCATGAGAGGACTGATCCCTATAAAGATGTTAGGGTTCTTCACCTGCATGAGAGGACTGATCCCTATAAAGATGTTAGGGTTCTTCACCTGCATGAGAGGACTGATCTCTATAAAGATGTTAGGGTTCTTCACCTGCATGAGAGGACTGATCCCTATAAAGATGGTAGGGTTCTTCACCTGCATGAGAGGACTGATCCCTATAAAGATGTTAGGGTTCTTCACCTGCATGAGAGGACTGATCCCTATAAAGATGTTAGGGTTCTTCACCTGCATGAGAGGACTGATCCCTATAAAGATGTTAGGGTTCTTCACCTGCATGAGAGGACTGATCTCTATAAAGATGTTAGGGTTCTTCACCTGCATGAGAGGACTGATCCCTATAAAGATGGTAGGGTTCTTCACCTGCATGAGAGGACTGATCCCTATAAAGATGGTAGGGTTCTTCACCTGCATGAGAGGACTGATCCCTCTAAAGATGTTAGGGTTCTTCACCTGCATGAGAGGACTGATCCCTATAAAGATGTTAGGGTTCTTCACCTGCATGAGAGGACTGATCCCTATAAAGATGTTAGGGTTCTTCACCTGCATGAGAGGACTGATCCCTATAAAGATGTTAGGGTTCTTCACCTGCATGAGAGGACTGATCCCTATAAAGATGTTAGGGTTCTTCACCTGCATGAGAGGACTGATCCCTATAAAGATGTTAGGGTTCTTCACCTGCATGAGAGGACTGATCCCTATAAAGATGTTAGGGTTCTTCACCTGCATGAGAGGACTGATCCCTATAAAGATGTTAGGGTTCTTCACCTGCATGAGAGGACTGATCCCTATAAAGATGTTAGGGTTCTTCACCTGCATGAGAGGACTGATCCCTATAAAGATGGTAGGGTTCTTCACCTGCATGAGAGGACTGATCCCTCTAAAGATGTTAGGGTTCTTCACCTGCATGAGAGGACTGATTCCTCTAAAGATGTTAGGGTTCTTCACCTGCATGAGAGGACTGATCCCTCTAAAGATGTTAGGGTTCTTCACCTGCATGAGAGGACTGATCCCTCTAAAGATGTTAGGGTTCTTCACCTGCATGAGAGGACTGATTCCTCTAAAGATGTTAGGGTCCTTCACCTGCATGAGAGGACTGATCCCTCTAAAGATGTTAGGGTTCTTCACCTGCATGAGCGGACTGATCTCTCTAAAGATGTTAGGGTTCTTCACCTGCATGAGAGGACTGATCCCTCTAAAGATGTTAGGGTTCTTCACCTGCATGAGAGGACTGATCCCTCTAAAGATGTTAGGGTTCTTCACCTGCATGAGAGGACTGATCCCTCTAAAGATGTTAGGGTCCTTCACCTGCATGAGAGGACTGATCCCTCTAAAGATGTTAGGGTTCTTCACCTGCATGAGAGGACTGATCCCTCTAAAGATGTTAGGGTCCTTCACCTGCATGAGAGGACTGATCCCTATAAAGATGGTAGGGTTCTTCACCTGCATGAGAGGACTGATCCCTCTAAAGATGTTAGGGTCCTTCACCTGCATGAGCGGACTGATCTCTCTAAAGATGTTATGGTTCTTCACCTGCATGAGAGGACTGATCCCTCTAAAGATGGTAGGGTTCTTCACCTGCATGAGAGGACTGATTCCTCTAAAGATGTTAGGGTCTTCACCTGCATGATAGAACTGATCCCTCTAAAGATGTTAGGGTCCTTCACCTGCATGAGAGGACTGATCCCTCTAAAGATGTTAGGGTCCTTCACCTGCATGAGCGGACTGATCCCTCTAAAGATGTTAGGGTCCTTCACCTGCATGAGCGGACTGATCTCTCTAAAGATGTTAGGGTCCTTCACCTGCATGAGAGGACTGATCCCTCTAAAGATGTTAGGGTCCTTCACCTGCATGAGAGGACTGATCCCTATAAAGATGTTAGGGTCCTTCACCTGCATGAGAGGACTGATCCCTCTAAAGATGGTAGGGTTCTTCACCTGCATGAGAGGACTGATCCCTATAAAGATGTTAGGGTCCTTCACCTGCATGAGAGGACTGATCCCTCTAAAGATGTTAGGGTTCTTCACCTGCATGAGAGGACTGATCCCTCTAAAGATGTTAGGGTCTTCACCTGCATGAGAGGACTGATCCCTCTAAAGATGTTAGGGTTCTTCACCTGCATGAGAGGACTGATCCCTCTAAAGATGGTAGGGTTCTTCACCTGCATGAGAGGACTGATCCCTCTAAAGATGGTAGGGTTCTTCACCTGCATGAGAGGACTGATCCCTCTAAAGATGGTAGGGTTCTTCACCTGCATGAGAGGACTGATCCCTCTAAAGATGTTAGGGTCTTCACCTGCATGAGAGGACTGATCCCTCTAAAGATGTTAGGGTTCTTCACCTGCATGAGAGGACTGATCCCTATAAAGATGTTAGGGTCCTTCACCTGCATGAGCGGACTGATCTCTATAAAGATGTTAGGGTTCTTCACCTGCATGAGAGGACTGATCCCTCTAAAGATGGTAGGGTTCTTCACCTGCATGAGAGGACTGATCCCTCTAAAGATGGTAGGGTTCTTCACCTGCATGAGAGGACTGATCCCTATAAAGATGTTAGGGTTCTTCACCTGCATGAGAGGACTGATCCCTATAAAGATGTTAGGGTTCTTCACCTGCATGAGAGGACTGATCCCTATAAAGATGTTAGGGTCCTTCACCTGCATGAGAGGACTGATCCCTATAAAGATGTTAGGGTTCTTCACCTGCATGAGCGGACTGATCCCTCTAAAGATGTTAGGGTCCTTCACCTGCATGAGAGGACTGATCTCTCTAAAGATGTTAGGGTCCTTCACCTGCATGAGAGGACTGATCCCTCTAAAGATGTTAGGGTCCTTCACCTGCATGAGAGGACTGATCCCTCTAAAGATGTTAGGGTTCTTCACCTGCATGAGAGGACTGATCTCTATAAAGATGTTAGGGTTCTTCACCTGCATGAGAGGACTGATCTCTCTAAAGATGTTAGGGTCCTTCACCTGCATGAGAGGACTGATCCCTCTAAAGATGTTAGGGTCCTTCACCTGCATGAGAGGACTGATCCCTCTAAAGATGTTAGGGTTCTTCACCTGCATGAGAGGACTGATCCCTCTAAAGATGTTAGGGTCCTTCACCTGCATGAGAGGACTGATCCCTCTAAAGATGTTAGGGTTCTTCACCTGCATGAGAGGACTGATCCCTATAAAGATGTTAGGGTCCTTCACCTGCATGAGAGGACTGATCCCTCTAAAGATGTTAGGGTTCTTCACCTGCATGAGAGGACTGATCCCTATAAAGATGTTAGGGTCCTTCACCTGCATGAGAGGACTGATCCCTCTAAAGATGTTAGGGTTCTTCACCTGCATGAGAGGACTGATCCCTATAAAGATGTTAGGGTTCTTCACCTGCATGAGAGGACTGATCCCTCTAAAGATGTTAGGGTTCTTCACCTGCATGAGAGGACTGATTCCTCTAAAGATGTTAGGGTTCTTCACCTGCATGAGAGGACTGATCCCTCTAAAGATGGTAGGGTTCTTCACCTGCATGAGAGGACTGATCCCTATAAAGATGTTAGGGTCCTTCACCTGCATGAGAGGACTGATCCCTCTAAAGATGTTAGGGTTCTTCACCTGCATGAGAGGACTGATCCCTCTAAAGATGTTAGGGTCCTTCACCTGCATGAGAGGACTGATTCCTCTAAAGATGTTAGGGTTCTTCACCTGCATGAGAGGACTGATCCCTATAAAGATGTTAGGGTTCTTCACCTGCATGAGAGGACTGATCCCTATTAAGATGTTAGGGTTCTTCACCTGCATGAGAGGACTGATTCCTCTAAAGATGTTAGGGTTCTTCACCTGCATGAGAGGACTGATTCCTCTAAAGATGTTAGGGTCTTCACCTGCATGATAGAACTGATCCCTCTAAAGATGTTATGGTCCTTCACAGACTATTTTCAAAAACACTCATGATCAGTAGTATGAAAATTGGGAGAAGTATAAAATCAGAGAGAGCTTTGGATTCAAAATGTCATTCTTTTTGCATCATTTTATATCATGGGATGGAAATAACCTTTTAAACCTAAAATAGAGATTTAAATGAGAAATATTAATTGTAGTTGATATAAATGACACTCCTAATTTTACTCTAAGATGTTAGAAGCTTTGCAGGATTTACATTGAAAAAAAACATTTCCAGAAATAAATGATGTTTGCTTTCCTTAGAGAACATCAGCTCTGGTTAAAAGGTATTCGCTCTAAATTGACTTTTTTTTAACAGCGGCTGGAAATTTCTTAGATTTGAAGCAAACTCAATCATCCCTGCATCATAATGCAGAGATTGATGGAGAAATGGCAGATTGTCTCACTGTTTGAAAACTGCGGCTCAGCTTGTGCTGCACCAAAGTACTGGTCCCCTCGCTGTTGCCAACCCAGCACAGCTGTTGGATCTGTATAAAGATGGCATTTTAATGGCTCTCCCTGTTCCGCTGTCCATGTCCAGGTTACAGCATGCGAGCTCTGAACAGCATCCTACGTCAGGAAATCCTCCATAAACCCATAGAGACGCTGAAGCTGGCCATCCCCTCTGGGATCTACACACTGCAGAACAACCTGCTGTACGTTGCACTGTCCAACCTGGATGCTGCGACCTACCAGGTATAACCAACAGATAATGGGATGGATAAATGCATCTAGGGGTTTTATACTAACTTCATTCCTCTGTGTTTTTTTTTAAAATTCAGGTGACGTATCAGCTGAAGATCTTGACCACAGCCCTATTCTCTGTGTCCATGCTGGGCCGCAGGCTGGGGGTCTACCAGTGGCTCTCCCTGCTGATCCTAATGGCTGGAGTGGCTCTTGTGCAGGTTGGGTATACTGTCCAGTTTTAGTTTGCTTAAATAAAGCGGAAAGATGTTGCTTCAGATTCAGCAATTTGCATCTTTATGACACTGACTTTTAAGCAAGGGAAAAAACTTATTTTGTTCTATATTTGCTAATTTTAGCGAGAGTGAAGCATTTACGGAAAAATGTCAGAGCTGGAAGTGTTACCGTAATACAACGTAACTTTTTGCAAGAAAGCTTTGTTGTAGCAATACTTCTTGGCAATACTGTGCAACATTTCTGGGTTGAACCCAAGAAAACTTTCCAAGTAGGTGTTGCTGGAGGAAGCATCGTAAATTGTTTCTATTAAAAAGTTGTTGTGTTAAAGTTTAATCATCCAGTCTAATAAAAAAACAACCAGAATCAACCATTATAGATGCAAACCGTGGTGTTAAGCCAACAAATGCATTTCTCTTACAAAGTATCACACCATTAGAGGATAATAAAGTCTGAAGGTGGGAGATTTATTGCATAAAAACAGTGTAACAATAAACTAATAGTCATACAACACATGTTCCTTTATTTTTTTGAGAGCTGGATCTTTATTTTCCATATATTTTTTTTGGGCCCTCTTTCTAATATTTGAATAAAACTTTTGATTACATAGAAATAATAAAGATAATTGTCTACTGAACTTCTGCTTTTTAAGTAAAAAGTTAAAGACTTGAAGTTCAGAGGTTTTTATCAAGTAGAGTTTTGGTGGCTTTTAGGAAAACACACACGCAGAAGAAAAATGACAATATATAAGTTTTTACTTTTATGAAGCCTATGATCTTATAAGATGAACATTGTAACCTTTTAAAACAATTCAGAAAAGTGTTGAGAGGAATTAACCTTTTCCTGCTCAGCTTATTTTATGAAGATTCGAGGGCAGGAAAATGACTGATCATCATCACCTCAATTTGATTCCAAATTCAATGAAAAAGAAAAAGAAACGCAGTTGTTGTTTGGTTGTCATTATGTTTCATATTCATATTTATATCTAGGTCTAACCTCGGGCAAATAAGCAATACTTTGAGAGCCACTGCTCACCATCTCCCTGTTTTTTTCTGAGCATGTGTCTCCTCCTTTTTCTGGCTTACGGCAGCATGTAGCGCGCTGGAAACAATTTTCTCACAACTCAGCAAAACTGTGAAGATGCAGACGTATGAATTTCAGACCCCAGGTGTAAATCCAATTTACTGGGAACATAAAGAGTTGTTTTACATGTGCGATACAAACTGGGCTATTACTGAAAACCAGTTGGGTTTGGTGTCGTCAATCAACCTGAGTCAAAGGATAATCCCTCCTGTTTTTCTCTCCATTCATTCTAGAGGATTTAACACGTTTGTAGGGAATGTTTGCTCAGAAGCACAGCCACACCCCTGACTCACTTCAAAATATTGTAAAATAAAGTTCTCAGTTTTCATATTTCAAACTTTATATTCATCATGTATATATATATATATATATATATATATATATATATATATATATATATATATATATATATATATATATATATATATATATATATATATATATATATATATATATAAAAGGCTAAAGTTAAACTGTTTTCTATCTGTGCTCACAGTGGCCCTCTGACTCCACGGCGGCCCCAGAGAAGGAGGCCCACTCTGCAGGCTCCCAGTTCGTCGGGGTCACAGCAGTTCTGGTGGCGTGCTGCTCTAGCGGCTTTGCAGGGGTCTACTTTGAGAAGATCCTGAAGGAGAGCAAACAGAGCGTGTGGGTCCGCAACATCCAGCTCGGTGAGTGAAGCTGTACGTTTGGCTGTAAAGGGAGAAATGAGCATGGATCATTACAGAGGCTTAGAAGTTAGAACAAAAACAGCTTTTTTTTTCTCGCCTTCTATGAATTTCTGTGAAAACAGATGTTCCTGTTGGGTTTATTTTTACCTCGGGAACGTGTGAGGCATGCACTCTGTCTCCTGTGACTCCTCCTCTGAGCTCAAAGCTTTTTCACCTGCATTAAACATTAAACAGCTGACTGTGTTTTTCTCCCTTCAGGCCATAAGGCCTCAACTACCTATATTTGTATCCTGTTAAATGTACTTTAATGCTCCCCAATTATCCTGTTTACCATCGACTTGTTAGATTTAAGCAACCTTCAACCGTAAGGGTCCAAGCTGGATGTCAAAAATCCTGTTGCGATTGCCAATTATTAACATGATCTCTTTTTCCTTTTAAACGCTAACTGAAGTTCACTTTTCTACACTAGCAGGGTGCCTAGTTGTGTGATTAAGGAATTGAAATCATGACATTAAAACCTTGTTTTTTTTTCAGTTCATCATTAAATGATATTAAGCTTTAGCCCAGAGTTTAAGTCTGTTTTTAACTTAACTTTTGTAAATATTGAAACAATAGTTTCATTTTAAAAAAAAATGGAATGCTATGCATGAGCAAGTTGTTTCTAGTTAGCCAAGTCTTACTTGGACAGACTTTGAAGAGATCTATCCGATAAAATACCTTCTAAGTTTAGAAGCCTGATCCAGAAGTATTTTCCTCAATTTGGGAAAATAATCAACCCAACACTAGGGGGCACTATAATGGGGAGGAGTTCATTTTTTTCATTTGAACTCGGAGCTTTAACATGACTGATTCCGCCTAACAAGATCTGTTTCTTTTAGCAAATATCTTAACTGAACGTGATACATGAAATATGCATTTCAGCTTCTATCTTAAACTCCACCTTTTTAAGACATTTTTAATAAAAACTAAAAGTTTGATCTATAATTTGAAGTAGACGACCACAGGAACATTTTGCACACATCCTCTGCACCGTTGGGGTCAATGCTAAGCGCTAGGCATAGTTAGCATGTCTGATGAAACCTTTGATTTTTCAGACATGAGAAAATCTAGGCTTGTTTAACTGTGAATATTTATAGTATTTTTTATTATTTAGGCTCAGAGCTGCAATTATAGTATATTAGATTGTTGTGAATTGGAGACTCGTCATCTTTAAATTCTCTTTTTTTATCTATTAAATCGAAGGTTATAGAAAGATTGTAGTGCAGGTCAAACACAAGGGGGCGCCAGAGATGAGATGCTTATAACTTTTAACAGTTTTTGTTTTTAAACATGAGGAAATTTGAGATAAGGGGCAAGTTTATGAATTGCATTTAATTCATTGATAATGTGTTGTGTTCTTGTTTTAAACTCTCAGGGATGTTTGGCCTGGTGTTTGGTCTTTTCGGGATGCTAGCCTACGATGGAGAGAGGGTCAGGGAGTCGGGGATGTTTCAGGGATACAACACAGTCACCTGGACCGTCGTAGCCCTGCAGGTAACCCTTTATCTCTATCAACAGATGTGATGGGATATTTTCCCATAAACTTGTCTAACTTTTGAAAAAAGAGTGTTGGCCCCTTCAGGTCGCGCCTCTGTCCATCTGCATCTGTGTGTTTGTTGTTTCTTCAGGCGCTGGGTGGTCTGGTCATAGCAGCTGTCATTAAATATGCAGACAACATCCTGAAAGGCTTTGCTACATCACTCTCCATCATCCTGTCCACTCTTATATCCTACTTCTTGCTGCAGGACTTTGACCCCTCAAGGTAAAAGAGTCAGAGTTTTTATTTATTTGTTTTTATTAGTTTGTTTTTTTTTTTTTCTGATTATAATCTCTCTTTCTGAAGCTTAGAGTTTTTGTGTCTACAGCGTGTTCTTCTTCGGGGCGGTTTTGGTCATCGCCGCCACTTTCCTGTACGGGTATGAAGGCAAGCCGCCGACCAACCCCAGCAGGGCGTAGAGTGATTTAACAGCAGCTAAGGAAGGACCTGTTCAAGCCTCAAGATGGTGGGGAGGAGGGAGAGTGGTGAGGGGATAGAAAAAAGGTCTTCAAGCACAACAATGAGGACTCACTCACACCGAAAGTGCCTCAGTTCTGAAGGAGAAGCAAATTGGGGACAAAACCCACCCACCCACCATTAGAATGTGTTTTTTCCTTTCCTGTTTTTTTTTTACTGTAGCAGAGAAAGTCCCGGCTGCCACGTCTGCAGACAAAAGACAAGAGCCTTGTTCATGATGGACCAGTTTGGCAGCCAGGAACTGTTAACTGCCACGTCAGTCACACCCATGCAGTAAATGAATGCTCGTCTGCAGCCGCAGTATTTATTGTTCATTATGTGTTTAACTTCTGTATGCAAACTTTAAGGCCTAATGTGAGTCATTGTTTAACACATCAGTACATTTCCTGACAGGGGAAATAAGTTTGGCTGAAAGTGGTCCAGTGGTGTTCAGGTGTTGCAGACTTGAAATATTGTGCTCTGCACACTCTATGGCAACCCCTTAGAAATCATTGGGGAAGGCTGTACATCAAATAAAACTGAAATGGCTGAAGAAATTATTTGTTTAATTTAACCGTTAAGCAGATTTATTCAACTGGGATTATTTAAAAAAAAAATCCATCTGAATATTTTTTTTTCCCCTGCTTCTCTGATGCTTAAATATTACTTTACAATGAATCCCTTTTTTAAGCCACTTTTCAACGTGGAAAACACTGGAAAACTTCATGTTCATAGAAGACAGATGTGTCTTTTATGAACTTTTTCCTAAAATGTTCCAAGGAAACAACTTCTTGACAACACTAATTAGGAAAGTTTAAATCAATCTGAGCCAGGTGTCTTTGTTTACTTTTTCCAGATGCTTAGCAACAACGATGAAAAGGGAGGTAAAAAATGGGTAAGCATCATAGTTATAAGCAGGATAGTGATGTAAACCATCTGCTGAGATTAACACAGCAGGAAAATCCACATTTCTTTATGTCCACAAACCATCTTCCCTTTTAGCCAACTTGTTTGGCGAGTTGAGAAGTAAACACAGATTTTCTCAGGTGCAGTAAAGGCTTTTTACATATCTTTACTAGAGGTACCAGTTGGGCTGAAAGGTGCTTTATACACACATTAGGGTATGGTTACGGAGGCCATAACTTGTTTTTTAGTTTAAATTATGGCTTTCTTTTTCTCTCCATACTGTGACAGGACAGACTCCCCAGCTAAAACTTTTAATTTGTTTGGAATCAAATATTTGATCATTGAGCGAATCAAACAGTTTCTGTAACACACAAAAAGTTAAAAACTGGGGATTTTAGTTAATTATTGAACCAATAATCTTGAACAGACAATCCTAACCCTAGGTTACTTGGTTCCTTTGGGATGATGATGATGATGATGATGGTAAGCTCTTATTTTTTTTGGCCATATATCCTGTTTACTCTGTGACCAAACAATCAGACAGAATCTATGAAGGGAATTTTATGATTTAAAACTTTTCATTGATGTTTTGCTTGTTTCCTGAGCTACTTTGAGATGAAGCGGGTATAATTATTCATTTTATTTTAATTATTTGCTTTTATGACAGGGTCTAACTTATAAGTAGGACTTCTGTTTGAAATTTTCTCCCGGGCAACACATTTACAGCTATGTTTAGACTGGAATGTATTAAAGCACATTAAACTGGTAAAGGACTGGTGCTTTTTTACTGTCTTTATATTATAGGGTTAAACAGATTGTGCTTGAGCTGAGAAGAAATGGAGGAAAAAGCTAAAAGTTCTGCATGAAGAATGTTTTATTGGTCTCCATATTGTTTACCTTTTCCAGCAGAGTTCTGATGTGTGGAGTTTGATTCATGGATCTTTTTTTCAGGTTTTTGCATATATCGGTATGAAATAGAAAATGTCCTTACTCTATTTCCTGTTTTAGATAAATGTTTTTTTCCTTCTTCCCTTCCTGCTTTATTGTGTTAATTTCATTCCACCATTAATTTCCCTTATTTTTACTTTCTATTTTCTTTTATTCTTTTCAATCCTTATGTTCTTTTTCTGTATTGTATTGTTTCCTTTCTTTCCTCTTTTTCAACTTGTCTTTTTTCCTTAAAGTTACGTTCCATCTTTCCTTTTGTTTTTTGCAACCTTTTCCTCTTTTCTTCCTCTATCCTCACCTGTATTTCGTTCCTTCTATCCTTACACTTTTCTTTCATCAGTTCACCCATCATGAAGTAATGATGGAGACCCAATGTGAATCCTGGAAAGGTACCCCGCATGAAAACGCTGCCAAGTCTGTGAGAACGTCATAATGATTTGCTGCGGCAATCCCTGGAAATGGAAGCAGCCAAAACAAACAAACTTCCTCTCATTAGTTCACTTTTCCAACCAGATTTTCCTGTCTTATATCTTTTTTTTTTTATTATTATTATTTCCTTTCATCCGCTGTCATCCATTTTTAACATTTTCATGGTTCATTTGGAGAAATGTTAAATGCTGATTTTACTGGAGAGGTTGTTTTTATTGTGTGAAAGACTGAAATTTGTTTTATAATACATGGGGAATTATAGAAACACCATCCAAATGGAATAACATGCTTTTTTTTAATAATCACTAGAAATCCTGCTTTCTATTCTTTTTTCTTTCCATTTGTCCTTCAGTCTGTCTTTCATGCTTTTCTTTTTTCCTTCCCTCCCATCCTTCAGTGCTAATTGTTTCTGATATCTCCCTATTTTGCGCGCCCTTATGTCCACGCCCAGAACCAGTTAGTTGACATTATTGGATTTTTAAAATAACTTTTTCTTTCAAATTTTCACTCTCTGTAAAGACAAACTCATCCACAGCCGTCACTGAGAAAGACCGTCTTACACACAGGCAGCATAAGTGATCAGATATAAATATATTTTCATTTATTTTTCTTCATTCAAACATTCCAGTTTTCACCTTTATTACACTATAAAAGCCACGATTTGTTGAATAATATTGAATTCTTCTGCTCTGTAGGGTTTTTTGTGATTATCAGCAGGAGTTCAGAAGTTTGATCCACAGATTCATTTTCGCCAAGCGGCTCCTGATTGGCATGTCGGTTTTCTCAAGCAGAAAGCATCCGGCGGTCCATCCGTCTCTCTGACCAGGTGTGTGTAGGTCTGTGTGTGAAGGCTTGTACGGCTGGCACCATGATTAACAAGTAGCATTGAAAGAACAATGTGGGAACATCATCGGCTGGACTTTTCACTCTGACCTATCGTGGTTTTGTGTTGATGAGGCTGAGAACGAAAAGGAAATGATACAAGAAGAGACACCCAACATTGGGACAGATTGTTGCGTTTATCCATTTGTTTTTCAGCAAACATCTCAACCACTATTTCAATTTGTTACAGATATGCAGAGGGCCTAAAGATACAACACTTGTGAAAAGTAAATCCCTACACCTTCAACTGTTTTCGCATTTTGTCACATTACATTACCACAACATCAGTGTGTTTTCATTTGGGTTTTTCATGACCGACCAACACAAAGTACAGAATATTTTTACAACTAAAAAATGTAACAAATGTGACAGGCATTTAAATTCAGCTCCCTTTACTATGATGCATAAAAAAAAAAAAAAAAAAAAAATAGAGAGACTTTAATGGATCATCTGATTGATAAAGGTGGTTACTCTGTGTATAAATTATAAATGCAGCTTTTTTGTGTGAAATCCTTTAAGGTTATTTTAGAGAAAAACTTCATGATGACCAAGAGATACAACAGACAAGCCAGTGGTGCAGATGATGTGAGAAATGGTGCTCTGATTACATAGAAGATAAGTGGCAGAGAACTAACCCTCTGCACATCAGATTGAAAAAAAGCATCTCTACGGAAAAAATGGCGTTAAAGGCTCTAGAGCGGGGAGGACAATGTAGGGAGGTTCAAATCAAAGCATAAAGCAAAAAAAGAAAAGGGAAATCATTTCCTCTCTGGGTTAGGGTAGAAAATACCTGCTCAAATACACCGACTGCTGTACCTGCAGCAATATGGTCCAAATGAACACAGGCCTTTTAATCGTAGAAGTTTGGAGCTGGGAAAACAATATAACTTGGATAAAACTGTATTGAACCTTGCTGAGGATTTTCAGAATCGCTGTAAATGAATCACAGTCCACGCAATGAAAAATACATGATAAGTTTAGCAAAACCAGACAGACAAATGCATGTTTTCAGATTTTCAACTGATATGCTTGTTTCATTTCACTTTAACACTATGCACCTCTTTGTGTTGGTCTGTAAATAAAATCTCAATAACTGTAGGTTAGAACCCACCGAATAAAAGAGAAACCCAGAACAAATCAACAGGTATGAATATTTCACAAGGCATCATAGTGAATTGTACGGAAGAGGATTAGGGCCAATGGAAAAAAAAAAAAAAAATTAACTGATTTTTTAATTTTATTTCAGTTTAACAAGTCATAATTCTGACTTTTTTCTCACAACTCTGACTGAATTATGACAATAAAAAAGTTAGTTCTGAGATAAAAGTCAGAATTCTGAGAAAAAAGTCTGACGAAGAATTCTTTTTTTCTATGTTAAACTGAAATAAAATGTAAAAATCAGTCAACTTTTTTTCTTTTTTTTTTTCAGTGGCCCTAATCCTCTTCCATAGAATTGGATTACCTAGACAGGACATTTTGTAACTGATTTTATCTTCATTAACTTGTTGAAACAACTTGCAGTGTTTGGATTCCTTTATCATATTTGAGAAGTTTATAATTTTGACAGCAACTTACTAAGTAAAATCCAACAGTTTTTTTAAAGCAACAAAGTATTTTTTGTTTTTGTTGTTGGGAAAAAAATATATGTGTGCAAATTTTTAAAACCTTATCCTGCTGGCCATTGTTAATATATGGATAAAAGGTTTAAGAGCTATCAATACACATTTGATGTGCCGTTAGCATGAAATAGGCATAAAATTAGGAAGCTTTGACTTTTAAGATTTGATTGTTTTGAATTTAATGTCAGCAAAATAACTACCCAAGATATTTTTTTGGCTGACAAGGGACACAGCATGAAAAATGTATTAAAATGGCTAAGTTATACAAAAGCGAGAAAGTTATAGAATTAAGGATAAGATGTTTTGTGGAAAATCTTCAAGGACTTGATTTTGTTTGGACTTTTTCCCAAAATGTTGTTGTTGTTTTTTTATTCTTCTTTCTCAATTTCCATAAAAGAATCAGAAACTCTTGAAATATTTCTGCTCAAAACAGAGGAGGGTTATAAAACGGTATCAAAGTCTTGACAATACTGCGTGAAAAACACAATTGTGTAAAACAACGCTGGCTTCACCACAAAGACACTTCCAATCTGTTACGACTGAAAAAAGTCATCACAGCCCATCAAAACTTTAAAATTGTAGGGGAAAAAACAACGGCAATAACCCAGAAAAAGGGGTCAGAGGTTAATTGTTCAGGGGTTGGATTATTAAAAGCTTTACTCCAACATTTAAGAAAAGCACAAACCTTTAACCTGACCACCCAGGAACACAGAGCAAATCCACCAAGAATATCAAGAGGTGAGTAAACATATGACCCCTGCAGCTTCCAAATCAGCAAAGGCACCATTAATACTGACTGATAAATGCATGTACTGGTGCAAACTTTACTGATAATACTGATCCCTGGTCCAAATGTTTTACAGCAGGTAATCTCTGCGGTAAAATAATCTAGATGTTAAACAGACCCGCCTGCATGTCAGAGCTGATAACAGCCCAAAACAAAACTACAAGAGCATCAAACCAGTTATCAATAAAATCCCTTAATTCACACAAGAAACAGACACTGTTTACTTTCAACACGCCAGCTGCTGTTTCTCTCATGTTTTTGAACACTTGGTTCTGTAAACAGGGACACCTTTATCTCTCGAAGCTACTATTTTTTTCAGCCTCTGAGATAGATGAAATATTGTTTACTTTATCGTTGTTGTCTAAGGCCAAAATTGTGTAGAAAGAGCATATTTTCGTTTGAAAACGCAAAGATCTGTGTTTGAATTTAGCGCGCTATTGACAAACTGTAACCCCCACTTCATCCTTCATCCTTTATCCTTCGTTTTTCAGAGATTCGGTTTCAGAGGCAACTTATCTGTTATGGAAACCCTGGTATAGGAAGGTAGTGTTGGGATTTTGCAGGTTTCAATCTAGTAAACTATGCCAAACCACCTCAGCTGACTTTAGGGTTTATCCAATCCCTAACCCTGATGAAGCATGTTACCTTATCTCTAACTATAAGCACATCCGTCTCACAGAAAAAGCTTCTTTCATCCACTTAAATCAGATATTTTTTTTTCTTTTGCTCATAATCTGTATGTTACATGATCCTGGATGATTGTCAGAACATTGATGAAGTATACTGGTTACTTTTTGATTTTGTTCTTTTTTTCATCCTTACTGCAGATGGAGCAGCACATTTGGCTCAGAGTCTTTGCTGCTTCACACCTGATTGTGAACCAACAAAACATCAACTGCAGAAAAGAAAGACCTGCACCAAATCATGACACATCTTCTCTTCTATATCTTCAAGTATCCTTCGTCTAAAGGAACCTCTAGAGATTACAAACCTTGTCCAGATCCGCAAAAAACATAAAGATCGGATAATCACAGCTCTGGAAGGGTGTAGATCTGGTTAGTTGTTCCTCTCACGTCAAGGTGGCTTTTTTATATAAATAATCTCAGCATGGATCAGATACCCCGACCCTCAAGCACACCCTAAAACGCTGTAGGTAACACTGAAAGATGGAGTTGAGGGGGTGGGTCTATGAGATAATACTGTGGCAAAATGCTTAGAGGGATGGTTTTCTAGCAAAACAGCTGGTCACATCTCATTGACTTTGTCTCCTTCACAGACTAACACCAGCGGGCCTCTCTGACTTTACAAAGGAAAACACTGTAATACCTGGGAAGCTGTTAGAAAAGGAAGGTAGGTTTCATTCATGTGTCAGTGTGGCTATAATGTTTAACTGTTATAGGTCAACACTTCAAATGATCTAAATGCTGAAAGTTGAATCAAAAATGAATCTGAATGAGGCTTTTTGTGTGTGTGAGGCAGTCTGGTGTGTCAGCAGCAAGCCTGAACCCAGCACTGGGGGCTCCATTATAAAAACAAACCAGCACAGACTAATGCACCTGAATACCTACATTCATACCATTCATCTGAAAATAAAATGATTAGTTTCCACAATACAGTTGTCTTTCTTAGACCTTGGCCTCCAATGCATTTCTGTATCTACAATAGATTTGGAGCTTTAAGGCTGTAAACCTTTTTTTTTTTTAAATAACTGCCTAGATCAAGGCTTGGTCGTGTCCTCCTGAGCCTGAGGAGCTACATCAGAGATTAAAGTTACATCCCAGCACTGATGGTGTTTTCTCAGAGTTAAACAGCACTCCTCTCAGATGTGCTATGAGGGAGGGAACATATGTATACTCTCAAAGTTCAGCAGCACCAGAGGCAGAGGCTGAAACCTTCTGGATGGTCAAAGGCAGCGGTGGGGAATTAAGGCAGCTGTCCACTCTTCATCAGTTAAATCCTCTCCATCATCGTCTTACTCATCTGTGGCTCATTGTCACTTTTAAGCAGAAACATTAGTAAGAAACCAGCCCTTGCTCTATTTCGGCGGGATGACAACAAGCGGGGGACCTCTCCTTGGCCTCCACATCAGAACCTGGGCGTCGTTGGCGTTTGGCTTCCCCATGGCGTTTGGAGGGACGGGCTCCATGCGGTTCAGAACTCGTGGCTGCTCCTGGTACAACCGACCCACCAGCCTTGCTCTGGAGCCAAGAGGCTGGGATGGATCCACCACAATGTCCACCCTCATCCTCCACTTGATGGTGTGCAGCAGGATCTTCTCCTTAGACGTGGTGTTTAATGCCACCAGCCAGGTGGTGAAACTCTGGTCCCTCTTGATGTTGGTCAATAAGGGTGTGTTGGACTCACTGACCGGTACCGCCCAGGTGACGCTCGGGTAAAAGTTATCGTTCATGCTGACGGTGAAGCGCGACGGCTTAGAGGTGGGGCCAACTATGGTGACGGTCTCTGTTGTGTTTCCATACCAGGGGTAGCTGATGCCATCCGAGTCGCTAATGGCCCTAACCAGACCTTCTCTCAGCTGAGGCAGCTCCCAGCTTGACCTGCAGGGAGACAGAAATACAGCCTCTTCTGAGTAAACCAGGAAAACATTAAATTTATAGAAAACAAAGGGCTTCTCTTCTGCACAAAACCATCCGTGTTTAACCTGAGTTCAAACTTTCGGGTAATTGTTGTAAAAAAGGAAGGCTGTAAATTAGAAACAAATAGATAACTAATCAAAGAACTGAAATGTTCGGTTTGTGTGATTTTATTGTAGAAATGCCTTCCAGATATTGTTAAAACATCAACTTAAACCAGTCTTTCATTAGCTTTATATTTAAAAACTGTACATTTCTATATTGCAATGAGAAACAGAAAAGACTGATGTTTTACAATTCATTGGTAAAAAGCTAATAACAAAGCACATGTTAGAGCTATATTTACGTTCATCAAGTTTTATCTTACCTAAAGTTTTATTCAGTGAACATTGAGTAAATGCTCTCTATGGCTATTTTTCTAGTTTATCATAAGAAATTCCAAACTGAAGATTTTATAAATAGCTTTCTCAGACCTTTGACAGCAAAGAAGTTACAACACTCAGTGTGTTTATATAATAATAAAGAATTGTGTCTGGTCTTGTTTCAATGTTGTGAAAAAGTGAAGTTTTTGATTAAAAAATATGTATATTATTTTTTTTTTTTTAATGAAAACAACTGCTTACTTGCCAATCTGGTCAAAACTTTTTTTTTCTGTACACAAATAAATTTAAAGAGGAGGGTTCAAAGTTAAAAGCTGTTTGTATTCTTTTAAATTTTCTGTACTATATTTAAAGTTTAAAAAGAAAAAAGATAAACTACAAGCTTTAGGTAGACTTTAAACAAGCCTGACTAAGATAAAAAAAAATGTCTTTTACTTTCTAAAGTAATGTAAAGCATAAAACTATAGCACTGATCACATTTCCGCCTCTGTCGCACATTTAATATCGCACAGCTCCTCTTAAAGCAGGGGTGTCAAACTGGTTCCAGAAAGGGCCGTGTGGCTGCAGGTTTTCTTTCCAACCAAGCAATGGCACACCAGACTCCACTCATCTCATCAAGTGAGTCCAATCTGAACATGATAACTTGATGAGATGAGTGGGGTCTGGTGTGCCATTGCTTGGTTGGAAAGAAAACCTGCAGCCACACGGCCCTTTCTGGAACCAGTTTGACACCCCTGCTTAAAGGTTTTAAATGTT
Organism: Cyprinodon tularosa; assembly: GCF_016077235.1. Lineage (NCBI taxonomy): Eukaryota > Metazoa > Chordata > Actinopteri > Cyprinodontiformes > Cyprinodontidae > Cyprinodon > Cyprinodon tularosa. The sequence goes on from NW_024038298.1 coordinate 621,040, forward strand.
TTCTTTGGATTTTTGTGCTCCTTTTACTTCTCTTGAAAATGAAAAAGGATGAATTCAGAATATTTTCTGCCCCCCCCCCCCCCTCACCGTTTAATCCATAACATTAGTACAAAAGAAAGACATTTATGATTCGCCTCAGTGTAATATGTATTAGTCTTAAGAAATGTCTTGGAAATTTCTAAACATTACACTAAATCTAACTTAGATAGATGAAATAAAAATAAATGAAACAAAAATCCTCCCCAGCAGGAGAGCATTCAGTCTCCTGTTATATTATTTAATGTTCAAACACCCAGTGGGGGTTAAGCTTTGTACCAACTTTATCACATGCGCTTTCTTCTCTATAACTCATCCCAATGGAATCTCATTCTGATGTCGGTCTGATGAATCTTTTCTGTATTGATTTTTCCAGATGTTTTCAACCAATATCTTGTTGACTCATGTCCAGTGTTCTGTCAGATGTAGCCAGATTTGTGAATAAAATGTCCTGAGAATTCAAAGATTTGATAACACGCCTTGGAAAAAAAAAAAACAGGCCCACAGCATGACAGATCCCCCACTGTATTTAACTGTGAGCTCATTGTTTATCCTAAAGCACACCTACTTGCAGCACAGCTCTGTCCCAAGCCTGCACCCACTAAAATTGACCAAAAAACATGTAAAAGTATCCATGCTGTAAAAAAAAGCAGACTTTTGTGGAATGATTTCCAAACACCGCTTAAGATGTAGCTTGTTGATGCATTTTCGAGACTCTGTGACCTTTAGATGTCCACCTTTGCTGCAGTTTATTGACAGTGACCTTTGACAAATTTTAATTTTTAAAACTTTAACCCTGTTCACTTTGAATAGTGACAAAGCAAATAGACAATATATCCTAGGAGTGGCTGAAGGTGCTGGATGATTTTGCATTAAATGAGCATATAATGAATGAATGTTTCACCTGCATGTATTGTAAAGAGATTGGAAAAGGGGTCAATAATTGTGAAACCCTAGAAATGCATTTCTCTCCTCAGTCTATTAGATCAATATTTAGCCAATGTTGTGTAATATGAGTTTTAATTCACTTTACACGTCTTTACCAAAGGTGGCAATAAGTGAAACCTATCACTGCATGATCACCTCTCTGCTTTCAGTTTGGTCATCTGATGTTGCTGTTCTGATCAAGAAGCCCTCTCCTCTCCCCGGTTTGTACAGTACACCCACCTTGGACCTGAACCCAGCAGGATTAAACACCCCCTCACATATGCCTTCCCTGATAACGCGTATTTGTGCGTGTTGTGGGCGACGGCATGTCCCCGTGGGCACAGTTTGAGTAGCAGAGAGCGAGCAGCAAATGTTGTTTTATCTAATAGCAGCTTTTCTATTTACGTGCCAGAGTCACAGGAACAAAATCTGTCGGTGGGCGTCTGAATGAAGAAGGCTGACAAGCACAGTGAATCTACTGTGCGCACAAATGCTCCAACTCTCCAAACCGCACCGGCATCAGCATGCTGGTGGAGCTTCCCCTAAAATAAATGACTCTGCTTGCGTGTGATGGGGACTGTTGTGTCAGGGCTGGTAACTCACATGCCGATGTCTCCGTAGGTGTTGTAAAACTCCATCTGAGTGCACGCCTGGATCCAGCCTACTACCCAAGTCTCGTTGCGCGGAATAGGAGGCATGACAATCCGCGCAGCGGCTTTAAAGTAGGGCGTCTTATATCGCAGCACAATGGGGGAGTTTTCTTCAATGACTGTCGGACAGTGGTCTATTGTGGCTGACAGGTCGTGCACCAAGATGTTCTCTCGTTTGATTCGCGACTTGTTGCAGGCAATGCTCTGAATGCAGCCCATGACTGTGCAGGAGAAGGAGAACCTCACAGGCCCGGGGAAGCGCGCAGCTTGCTGGGACTCGACCAGTACCAACACTATGAGGCCGTACATCAGATGAGACTGGGAGGCAGAGGTGTGTGTCACCACGCTGGAGGTATTAGAATAATGATTACATTGACTTTCTGACTCCTGGAGGCTCCAAATCAGAAGGGTTGAACACTTTTAGAGAATAACTCTTAGTCTCTGTACCCTTTCCTTGAGGATTTGCTTCATCAACCCCAGTCCGCAACATTTGATCCTGGTCCTCCTGCCCGGAGCTGTCATGTCATAAGAGGGCTTTGGGGAGCGACTGGAAGCTGGGCGCCGGCTGAGAGACCCGGTGATCGAGCGGCAGCAGCTGTGTTGGCGACTGCGGCTTCGGGCATGAGAAGATGAAGCAGCTGGACAGAACCCGAGCGATGGTGTCAGTGGATTCCGTCATGCCTTTCGACCCGAAGCAAAGCAGACCAGGCGAAATGAACGTTATCTGTGAAGCACCCGAACATCCGCGATACAAGATGATAAAAACGAATCTGCTTCCTGTGTAAAGGCTTCCTATGGATGGATAAAAAGATGTCATGCAGAGTAAAAACGGAAGGAACCCGGTGTGATGGTGCTGAGCAGCTTCCCCTGCATCCTGGACCGATGGAAGGGCTGAGAGGCGCTGTTCACCCTGCGTGGTGCTGAACCTGCTGCCTGGACCAATGAACTGCAGGGGAAGACTCGAGGCGTAGGAGTCTACACTGTAGTAGACCTGCGACCTGGTTCCTCCATATTGGAATAATGCTTTCTAATCCTGCAATAATAAAACTCAAGCCCCCAGTGGATGAGGCGAAGACTACACCAATCTAGGCGGTGCCCTGTGGGTTCCATATGGGGTGCTGTGATTCAGTGCTGTGTGGCTGAATCAATCCTGCTCAAAACTTCATGTAAATAAAACAGTTTCAATGTACTTTTCTAAATCCAACAATGCAAATCATGTCAAAGATATTTATGTGACAGGGGAAGAAATAAAACTTGTGTCAGAGTTCAAATACCTAGGCATCCTAATAGACTCTAAACTGACTTTTAAAATCCCAGATCAAAAAGGGGAGCAATAGAGTCAAATTCAATATTACAAATTTCCGTTTCATAAGATCAAACTTGTCACTCCACGCAGCTAAATTGCTCATGTACAGTATGGTTCGGTACCAGATCACCTACTGTCTTACAACATGGTCACAGGCAAATAAAACAACACTAAAACCTTTAGAATCTCTTTACAGACAATAAACATATCACCATTGTGCCATTTTACTAAAACACAAGCTTTTTAGCTGGGAAAATGTCATCAAATATGCAAACCTCTGTCTGTTTTACAAAATAATTCATGGTCTTTCATCTTCTCCAGTCAGTCTGTTTGTAAAGAGCAGAGACTCTTGGACAGTAACATGAGGGTCGGCTAGAGGAGACTGTGTTGTTCCTTTGCGTAAAAGTGCTTTTAGTCAAAGAGCCTTTGCAGTCACAGCATCGAATAGAGCTATGTCCCTCAGAACATCAGAGAACTTACAACTTACACTCTTTTCAAAAAGCATCTCAAAAACTGGCTCATAACACATCAGTCATGTCAGCATTAGTTGAATGTCTATCATTAACAAGCCATGCTGCCACTTGTGTCTCTGCTGTGTGTATGTATCTATGTATGTGTATTTGTACAAATGTATATGTATTCATGTATGTATGTGTATATATACATGTATATAGTTTAATTATTTTTATTTAAATGTTTTATTCTATTTCATTAGCCTAAAATATGTACTCCAGCAAACATGTATTCTGTATACCAGTTTTGAAGAGTTATAGCTGTTTTTTTATTTCTTTTTATGTTTGTCTTTTTTTATTGTAAAATGCTTACCATTTAAATTTTTTTTTTTTTTTTTTTTTTAGTTAGACAATTTTAAGATCTGTCCAGGGACAACAGATGAAAAATTGCCTTTTGGCTAATTCTGGTGCATTTGCAGGAATGCTTATTAATGTACACTGTCCCTGTCAAATAAATAAATCAGTTACTTTAAAGTTAAGCAGTCACAAATTAGGAGCAATATTTATGGTTATTTAGGCATGTTTAAAGAGAAAAATACATTTTTTTTTTTTTGTCCAAGTCATTTTTTTACAGTGTCATTCATTCATTTATAAAAATATTTCTTTGTTAAATAAACATTCAGTTTGGAGCTAAATATTTAGTCTGCAAATTAAATATTTAGTTTGTTAAATAAATATGAATTTTGGAGCAAAATATTTAGTTTGCAAATGAAATATTTTGGTTTTTTTTAAATAAACATTTAGTTTGCAAATTAAATACTTAGTTTGTTAAATAAATATTTAAATATTGAATTTGAAATAAATATTTAAAAAAGAATCCACTAATATCTGGCTAAAATTGCACCCTGTTAGTCTTTCCTGTAATCATTTTTCGTGTATCATGATTCTACCACCACTATGCATGGCCCTAGTGAAACTATAGGAAACTATACCAACGTTGAGCATGTTCTAATAAAACAATAATAATAAAGAAAGTCTTTTATGTGTTAAACCTATAAGATTCCTTTCTTTCCATTTTGGTAACGTGGCTCTGTCTCATCTGCCTCTCATCTGCCTCCAAAATCCCATTGTTGACAGAACAGCATGGTCTTAAGATGTTACACTGCAAATCCTTAACATTAAAATAAGAAATACTTGAACATTTTATCAACTGTTGAAGACACTAACTTTCATGCCAGCTAAATGCTTGGCTGTTTTTGTGGGGGAAAAAAAAAGAAATCAAGAGGATATGTGAAAATAAGTCGAATTTCTTTGAGCTTAAATGTTTCGTCACAGGTTTCAGGCATTGGTAAAGACTCCATGCAGCACTGCTGTAAAGCAGTTCTCATTTTCAGTTTTTAAAGTAGGCCATCATGTTTACATTTATAAAGGAACATGCTGATATGCTATTTTCTTTCTTCTTAAAGCTTGATATTAATTTTCCTGACTTTCTGTAGATGGATAAGTAGAACAGGTTTTCCCCATATCTTCATTTGAAGTGGAATGTGTGTTACTTCTAATGCATTTACATATAGAAAGAGTTTGGGGTTTTACTCACTTTTGAAAACAACTGCTATCATTTTTAGCACACCTTCAAATCTAGCATCACAGTGTGCAGTGTCACTGGGGTTCCAGCAGTTTCCAGTTCATTGCAGCCATGAGCTGCTGTGATTTGTTTCTTCCTGTCAGGGGGACTCATTGGGTCTTCAATGCCTTTGCAAACCTTTATATTAAAAGCCAATTCTTTGAACTGATGATTTGCAGTTCTACAGCAATGGCACAACTTAGACTTTTCAAGCAATGCATATATATATATTTTTCTTCCTATATCTTTTCTTGGTTTGTGGGGTATGCCGCAGTACCTTTGTTTTGTAAGTGTTTGGTGCATCCCGTATATTAAACCTGCAGCCATTTTGGAATTGTACACCATGTATATTTTTTTATTAGGCTCATCTTTTTTCCATCATGATTCACAATACATATACATTTCCCCCTAAAATTGTATTATGTCATTTTTTATTAAGAAAAAAAAATGCTTCTGTTTTTGTTACAAATTATGTTTCACTTCCATTTAAAAGTATAAAGAGAAATAGTATTTTAAGATTTTTAAATTATGTAACATACTTTAAACAACACTGGGATCTGATTAAACTTAATAATAATAATGAGGGGGAAATAGCTCCATGCTTTTATTTTGAAGGTCAATTGTTTACATCCGTCTCTATAAAAACTTCCGGGTCACTCAGAACACATCGTGCTGATTCACAAAAAAGAAGATAAAATAAACTTGCTGCGTTTGTACGTGTAGACATGTTATTATTATTAAAAAGCTAGATCAGGTTGACGGTGTCTTACTATAGAACGACATGGTAAGAGGCTTACAAATTCGTTAACCATTTAAAGCTAGCTAAGCTAATATTAAGCTAATACTCTTCTACCTTTGGTTAGCCCCTAATTTGAACAATATAGAAACTTTTGAAAAATATTTTTAGATCTGTTTTAAGCCATTCATTTTTCAACTATTTTTGCCGTTGCTTTCTATGTTGGTTGTTAATCGATATCTTTTCCGCACCAGAACACCTGCTTTGTTGTATTTTGTTGTTAACTTTGTGTATCCATCAGGTACCAGCAGACTTAAAGGCTCTGATCCAGAGGTTTTACCAGCTTCAGTCAGAGCGGGTAGAAACTTATCGACTCTTTGAAGAGTGAGTTTGAACTTTAAATTAATGCTTTGACTGCATAAACACACAAACACAGATACTGATCTTCCAAGATTCAGAGTAAGGAGCAATAATCAATAATTATCTGGTTAAGAATCTACTTGGAAACAAGTGCTGCAGACCATCTGCATTGAATTAGATGGATATTTGTGAGTGACATATGGAACACATGGAAAAAAATTATCCAGCAATTCACTTTAATACAAAATAACAAACTTTGCTGAATAAAATAAGTATCTTAAACATAAGCCTGTCCTGCTTAACTTCAAACTGTAAAAATGAATATAAAACAATAAATAGATGGTGCACATTTTTGGTGCAGCAGCAAACTTGTGAAAACTTGTAAATATATTTGTGCCTTTAATGTAATGACTGTAGGCTATAGTTGTAAAATAGAAAAAAAACAACCATTAGCTTAATGCCACATTATATGGCGATAGCCTACTTTTTCCAATTGTATTTCCTCTTAGCTCCTGCAAACTGACAATAAGCTGAACTTAAATTAATTCAGTGGAAAAGATGTTCCGCACCTTAGTCCATTTTTTCTTAATTAAAAGAAAACCCCACAAAACCAATGAAAGATGGGATGCTCAGGATAAAGGACGCAGCATCTTGTATGTTGGGAAGGTTGGCTGCCTGAAGAACCTCCATCCACCTCTCTTGATTCATTTTCCTGAGTGAGGTGCTCCAGAAGACTGTTTGCAGTTACACATTCTTTACCACATAAAATACTCAGTTCATCCCCCATACTGCTCTGTTGTCTCCTGCTATCTTCCCCGTGAGCAACACTTGGCTCAACCAATGGGATGAGGGCATTCTGGATAGTTGCATATATGTTGTCAGCTCATTGGTCACAAAGCAGGACAGAGCATTTTCCATTAGCTTTTTACTGACAATTTTTTTACTCTTGCAATAATAAGAGAAAAAGTGTGTTCCTTTTCCACTGAAAACGGGACAGGTACTTCTATTTCTAATTACAGAACAATTCAGTTTTTTCAAGGGACTGTTGCCAACCCTAATGGTATCAGACCATAGATGTTAATACGGATTAATGACTGAGGACCAGAGGTCTGATTCATGAGGTTAGCATAAATTAGGACAGAAACTTGGATATATCACTTTCAATGCAAAGGTTGGGATCTATTAAAAGGAAACTTGGTATCCCTCACACCAACTCTACCAGGCCTATACACATTTAGGAAGAAATGGAACAATCGAACGCTCAACATCACTGTTATGTCATCATAGGCGTCCAACGCAGCACTGTAATCCGTGCTTGGACTGGTGAACCACAACTATACATGAGGACCATTGAAATGAATTAAAAAGGCCTATTAGAAACTCAAATCCCTAATCAGAGCACACACAATATTTAAATTAGTGCTGTCAAAATTATTGCGTTATTATCACGTTAACGCAAGGCCATTTTAATGGCGATAATTTTTTTAACGTGAGATTAACGCTATGTGGTTTTATGGTACAATTTTTCAAGTACATCCCGCTGCAGCCTGCGGGAAGGTGGGGCTATTTTCCCGCAGTCTATGCATTTTCCATAGGCTTCGAGAGCGGAGCTCCTCAAGGAAAAAAGACGCACACACTGGGTGGCACTAGTGCCTTTTCTTTAAGCCCCACCACCAACAAACAAGTTGAGTGTCTTGTAACTAGTAGCAACCTGAAATACGCTGAGAAAACAGATTACTGAGGTGAAATGGAATCTGCTACGGCACTCTTGCTGTCTGTGTACGCCACAGGTCGGTATCGTGTGTGTGTGTGTGTGTGTGTGTGTGTGGGTGGGTGTGTGTGTGTTCTCATTTTTGTTAAGAGGCTGAAAAGTAACTTTCTAGAGCATAGACTACCTCCATCTAGTGATGTCGGTCTATTGATTTTGATGTATTGATTGAAAATTGTTCATTATTATCTTGGTTAATTAACATCTAATGTTAACTGTACTACATTTTATAGCAGTAGGGTAAAATGCTTGTCTTTGTTCAACAGACTGTATTAACTGTAAAGACTGTCTTTTACATCAGCCTGTTTTCAGGGCCTTTTTTGGCTACATATTTGTTATTTTTTGCTACATGCCTCCCTATCTTCTTGCCATATGTTTCTATGGCATAAATCAGTGTCTGTGACCTGTCCTCATTTAAAAAAAGAACATTGGCACAAACCTAGCCTGTATGTATTTTTTGTATGTCATCGAGAGTATTTAAATGATTTTCAATCAGAAAAAAAATGTGATTAAAATGCGATTAATCGCAAGTTAACTTAGGCATTGATGCGATTAATCGCGATTAAAAAATTTTAATCGATTGACAGCACTAATTTAAATGTTTTTTTTCACCAAGGTATCCTGACCAATGATACTGTTTATCTGCTGATCAGACTCCCTATAGCATTGCTCTTGGATTTATGTGCTGAAGGGGGTTCAGTATTGATGCACGCCACCCATCTTCATCAGGGGTCAGTGTGCATATACTCCAGTATAGCTACAGAAAAACTAAATGGTAGCAGGGTGCATGGCACAAAAGGGTTAGAAATAAATATGGATAGTTAGCATTTCATGGTATACATAGGATTTGATATACATTTAGCTGACCTTATTTCCTTCACAGCTCTTAAACATTAATCAACATTTATTAACTATCTGGCTGAAGCAAATTTAAGGAACAAAATAGTTAGTTGGTTTTTTTAATTAATTACGATGTAATCTTTGATAAATGAAACCCCAGATTCATTGTAAAAACATGGATGGGATGCAGTCTAGGCGACATTTGGAAGAAAGAGTAAAAAGGTAAAATTTCCTTTGAATCTTTGAAGATGGGCTTATTTGCAGCCTTTCTTAACTTCCATGAAATCATTTTTTGTCTTCAAGAAGGTTATTTTAATCTAAACTAAAACTACATAACTCTATATTTTCTTGTCAAATTGAACTTGAAGACAGTTAGCAGAGGCACACAGTTTGATTTGTATTGATTTAGCTTTTCTTTTTTTCTTTGGTGGCTGCTATACTGTTCAGAGGACACGAAGCCTACTTGAGGACTGGGCCCCAATATGACTTTGAGCACTATAAGCAGTTGGTGCATGAGATAACGCAAGCCTTCAGCGGCATTTCTAAGGAAGTTCTGGAGATCAAGGGGAGGCTTCATGGAGAGTTTGACCGAGCCGACCTTTCTGAGCACATCAACAAACTACAGAGCAAAGAGAAGCAGAAGCTGGAACTGGTGGGTAATCATCACAGTTTTACACATAAAAACAGACACATCCACACATTGCCTAAACTCTTACCTGTGCAGATGATGTCTTGCAATGTTACTTTTTGTGATTTTGCCTTAGTAATTAGTAATGCCTTAGTAAAACAAGCAGAACATGGCCTTTTCATTAAAGGACTGGTTACTCTGTAGATAATGATGATACCAGCTTTATCTGCAATCTTCTTAAGGTTGCTGTCTTTTCTGCTGGGTTCTTTCAACTGCTTCTCACAAAAACTCAATCACCTTCCTGAAAGGTTTGAGGTTTTGACATGGCTACAAGGTCTGGGCTTGTGTAAAGCTAGTGGACCAGTTATTTCTCTCACTCATTATTCTGGCATTTACCAAATAACCATCATTTGTATTATTGTAACTGACCTACAACTGTAAAGGTTTAATCTGGTTTAATGTCAGAAAGTTAAATAAGCTCTCTGAAGATTTGAGTACAGTCAGCAGAACAAAAACTAGTATTTATACCATTATTTCCTGCTTCTTGTTTTGTTTTTATCTTCCCAACATTCCCATTTTCTGCATCTTCTCTGGAGAAGGGATGATAGAATTACTTTGCTAATCCTTTGCGGGAAATTCTTTTCTTGCAGTGCAACAATTTACAGCAGAGAAAAAAATAAGATTGTAAGTAAAATAGAGCAAAATAAAATATAAGATGGAGTAAAATAAGTAAATAAAATTACACCCTTCACATATAGTGTTAAATTAGATATAAGAATAAAATAAGTATCAAAGTATATGCAATCAGCAGTATTTACAATTTACAATGCTGCTCATTACCTACATCACAATTATTGCACATGACTGTGTTACTGCACATAGTGAAGTAATGATATAAATAATTAAGAATTGAAATGAAATGACTGTCAGAGAGATGAGTTCTGATATATATTTCCTGCTGTGAAATTTCCATTATCTCCTGACTTTTTACCTGCTGTTTCTTCTGGACAGACGGCCAAGCTGCAGCTGGCCAAGCAGCAGGCCCAGGATCACCCAGAAGATGAAGGCTATCGAGAAAGAGTTCAGGAGATCAGGCACGAGTAAGGAACATCATCCCTGCTGCATCATTGGTGCATTAGCTCATTGACCTCTTGTCTCAGTTATTTTGATCTGATAAAACACTTTTATTTTATTTTATAAAATAATTGTGTAGATAACTGTAGTTATAAAGAATGTCTTTGCTTCTATCATTGCACAGAATTATAAAGAACAAAGAGGTTCTGAGTGAGATCATGCAGGACTTTAAATACGATTCAGAAGATTGTGATTGACAGCTGACAGCCTGCACTATCAGCCGTCTCACATGACAAGGCCACGGATCTGCCTTCACCCCTGCGCTGCTTCCATCTCCAAGCTCTCGTCAGCTCTTATTGATCGGCCTGGGGCCCCACCCCGCTCACTGCTGCAGTCTGATTCCACCCAGGGGGCCTCTGCCTTTCCCTGTGTTAATATGTGAATTGGTTTGTTGGTTTTGCTGCATTAAGCTAAGAAGAATTTTTATAATCTGATGAAATGTTTGTAGAAACACCAAATGAAATAATTACAGAAGCTTGTCCAACGACTTAATTCATCTTTTTTTTGTTATTTTTAATAAAAAAGACTACAAAAGCAATGTTTAAACTTTTTGTGGCTGCAATATTACGGTAAAAAAGCTTAGCGTTTACTTAAATAGGCAGTTACAAAGTATGAGTGCTCACAATGTTTGAAACAGGGATTCTGGTTCCTACAGGGAGGCTAAATTACCGATGCTTAATGAATATGTGGATGTATGTTCTGAGGAGTTTCGATTAATGTTGATAATTTTTGTTCATCCTATTCCCTTTTATAGTGAACAGTATGTGATCTGATAATTATGTAAAACATTTCTACCTTAGGGTCAAAGGACCCTAAGGATCAGAATATCCTCTTATTGACATCGTTTTACATTATTTCTTTTCAAAAATAAAATAAAAGGCTCTAATGATCTTTTGTCACACTTTGTTTTTATACAGGTGCTGGTCATAAAATTAGAATATCATGAAAAAGTAGATTGATTTCAGTAATTCCATTTAAAAAGTGAAACTTGTATATTATATTCATACATTACATACAAACTCATATATTTCAGATGTTTATTTTGTTTAATTTTGATGATTACAAATCAAATATCAGAAAATTAGAATATTACTGAAGACCAATAAAAACAAAGGATTTATAGAAATGTTGGCCAACTGAAAAGTATGAACATGAAAAGTATGAGCATGTACAGCACTCAGTATTTAGTTGGGCCTCCTTTGGCCTGTATTACTGCAGCAATGCGGCGTGGCATGGAGTCGATCAGTCTGTGGCACTGCTCAGGTGTTATGATAGCCCAGGTTGCTCTAATAGTGGCTTTTAGCTCTTCTGAATTGTTGGGTCTGGTGTATTGCATCTTCTTCTTCACAATACCCCATAGATTTTCTATGGGGTTAAGGTCAGGAGAGTTTGCTGGCCAATTAAGAACAGGGATACCATGGTCCTTCAACCAGGTACTGGTAGCTTTGGCACTGTGTGCAGGTGCCAAGTCCTGTTGGAAAATGAAATCTGCATCTCCAAAAAGTTGGTCAGCTGCAGGAAGCATGAAGTGCTCTAAAACTTCCTGGTATGTGGCTGCGTTGACCCTGGACCTCAGAAAACACAATGGACCAACACCAGCAGATGACATGGCACCCCAAACCATCACTGACTGTGGAAACTTTACACTGGACTTCAAGCAACGTGGATGAAGTGCCTCTCTTCTTTTCCTCCAGACTCTGGGACCTTGATTTCCAAAGGAAATGCAAAATTTACTTTCATCAGAGAACATGACTTTGGACCACTCACCAGCAGTCCAGTCTTGTTTCTCTTTAGACGCTTCTGACGCTGTCTGTGGTTCAAGAGTGGCTTGACACAAGGAATGCGACAGCAGAAACCCATGTCTTTCATACGTCTGTGTGTGGTGGTTCTTGAAGCACTCACTCCAGCTGCAGTCCACTCTTTGTGAATCTCCCCCACATTTTTGAAGGGGTTTTGTTTCACAATCCTCTCCAGGGTGCGGTTATCTCTCTTGCTTGTACACTTTTTTCGACCACATCTTTTCCTTCCCTTCGCCTCTCTATTAATGTGCTTGGACACTGAGCTCTGTGAACAGCCAGCCTCTTTAGCGATGACCTTTTGTGTCTTGCCCTCCTTGTGCAAGGTGTCGATGGTCGTCTTTTGGACAACTGTCAAGTCAGCAGTCTTCCCCATGATTGTGTAGCCTATAGAACTAGACTGAAAGACCATTTAAAGGCTTTTGCAGGTGGTTTGAGTTAATTAGCTGATTAGAGTGTGGCACCAGGGGCCATCAATTTTGAACCTTTTCACAATATTCTAATTTTCTGATATGATGAATTTGAGATTTTCATTTGTTGTCATTTGTAATCATCAAAATTAAACAAAATAAACATCTGAAATATATGAGTTTGTATGTAATGTATGAATATAATATACAAGTTTCACTTTTTAAATGGAATTACTGAAATCAATCTACTTTTTCATGATATTCTAATTTTATGACCAGCACCTGTAGCTTGGAGAAAAAAAAGTTATTTCAACAAATGTGTAAGAAAAAGGAAACAAATCACCTTAAGACTTGAATGGTTTCTTAAGGAGAATGCAATCTCAACTAACCTGATGCAGAGTGAAGAAACAATTTTCCCTGTTTATAATCGTCTGTGGTGTCAGCTTTTTTTTAAAGGTTGAGAATTTTCAGAAAAAAAATCAGAAGAATCAAGATATACCTTCAGTAGAGCCTGTTTACCAATATAAAGTAGTTAAGAACACATAAAATAAGTTGCTCAAATAAAAGGAATTCAATTAACAAAGGAGATATTATTTTGCCTGGGTCAGTTTAGAGAAGCACTGGAAAGCCATGCCTAATACATCTGCAGTGAGCCGTTTCTCAGAGACATTACCAAGTGGAGTTAACGTGGAACTGATTATCTGACTGTTCCAGGTGGTAAAAAAAAAAAAAAAATATATATATATATATATATGTATATATATATATATATATATATATATATATATATATATATATATATATATATATATATATATATATATATATATATATATATATATATATATATAAACTATTAGCCTCACTTGTTTTAAGGTCATATTTAATTAACAGATGATGGGAAAAACACCAAAGAGAGCACATCTCCCTTTTTATGTTTTTTAAAGAAAAAACTTAATAAACCCTAAGACTCTTAGCAGAATATTTTACAAAAGTGTAATATATTTAACACTTATTGAGAGTAAGGACATCTTATACCTTACAAGGATTGAAGTGCAGGGTGCTAAGGAATTATCGGAACTGCTGGACAGTCAGTTCATATTTCTGCAACATCATGCTAGAACAGATCTTCCCATAACATGCTGCAATAACAAAACAGATTCTGAGAGAACCAAATTGGCTCTTAGTGAGTTCTTGCAACCTTTTCTTAATGCAGATGTTTTTGGGTTTGATAGCTTTTGGTATTAATAGCAAATAAACATGGTGCAAAGGCAGGAGTTTTCATGAGTTCTGCAATTAAATTTTTGTGAAATACAAAATGCCTTTTTCTCACCAACACAAGAGAGAAAATACATTTGTTTCTGAGGATTATCTTAGCCTTAAAAGCTGTTACGAATTTCTGAATTAGAACAACTATTAGAACGACTCTATCAGTATGTTGTTGGTGGTGTGATGGTGTGCGGTTGCTTGGCTGCCTTAGGATCAGGGAAAATAGACAATAACTGATGGAAGGTAAAAGTCCTGAAGAAGAATGTTTGCCCATCAGTTTGTGGCTTTAAGGTTAAGTATGCTTGGGTTACACAGGGCAGTGACCGAAATGAAATCAGTCAAAGTTATATCTAAATATATTTAAAAAAAAAGAAAACAAAAATCAAATGAACAATACACCTAAAAAATAGATCAGGCCAAAGTTCCTCCACATTAAAATAAAGAACTCATTACCAGTTAGAAAAGTCACACAATAAGTTATTCTTCATCAAAGGGCCAGTACTTTTTCACATATGGCCTGCCTGCTGCAGGCAGCTTTTCTCCATAAAGAATAATGAGGTCATAACTGTGTGAGATCATATTTCTCAGATATTAAAATGTGTTTAAGGATCTGACGGTGAACTATTAACTGAAAAAAAAAGAAAAAATGTGAAGGAGCAAATTACCTTTTCACAGTAATATATCTGATCATGATTATAATGGATCATCTTTTGTTCTACAGTGTAATTTAATTTATCACAGAAAAAACCTGATTCAGAAATAAGCAGTTACAGTCTAATTCCCTTAAAAGAAAAAAATAGGTTTGTTTACAATTATGTTCTCTTGGGGAGACCTCCTGATTGTATTGCAGTACTTGATGGGCTGCTTAGTTTTTTCTTTTACATAGGATAACTCTGCTGTTCTCCTCAATTCAGTTTATCTATAAAGTGCCAATTTACAACACATCATCTCAAGGCAATTTACAGAGACAATTCAACCAGCTCATACAGTCAGATTTATTCAGTTTTCTATCTAAAGAAAACCAGCTGATTGCGTTTACTCATTGAATTGACAGCAATCCCTCACACTAAGCATGCTTGTAGCGACAGTGGAGAGGACAACTCCCTTTTAACAGGAAAAAACTCCAGCAGAACCAGGCTCAGTGGGAGCAGCCATCTTTCGAGGCCAACTGGGGTTCAAGAAGACAGAAGCAGAGATACAAAATGCAACTATCAACCAGCTCCAGAGGCGGTCCCCTCCAGGAAAGAAAGAGCCAGGAACATAGAGATTACATACAGTTAGTCATAGTAAGAGAAACAGGACTACACTAAAAACCAGGTCAATCTCCAACATCCATAAACAAAGGTTTTGCTGGCAGCAGAACACAGCTGATATTTCTCTCCAGGATGATGTTACACCCAAACAGGAACAGACCAGATGAAGCTACTATGAGAATAAGCAGAGAGAGCATAACGTTAGAGGTATAACTAACATATATTGCAAAATGGGAGAATAGAGATAGAATGAAGCAGAAAGATGCAAAGGGGTCTCCAAGTCCTCTAGCAGTCTAAGCCTAAAGCAGCATACTGTTACTGTAAAGATAGTTCAGGATAACCTGAGCCACTCTACCTATAAGCTTTTATCAAAAAGGAATGTTTTAAGCCTTGCCTTTAAAGTAGGCAGGGTGTCTGCCTCACAGACTAAAACTGTTAGTTGGTTCCACAGGAAAGGGGGCTTAATAATTACAGGTATGGTGGAGGATTTTCTTTTTCCGGTTGGATCATCAAAATAAGTGGTCCTCCTAATTGTCAATCATTCTGGTGATATGTTTCCCTTACTGGTGGTGAGTCTGACATAGTGGGAAAATTGCAAATCTTTTCGAAAGTAAGCTTGTATGAGCGATGCAAACAGCAACATTTAAACAGAGTGTGGACGAGGAGAAATGGGCTTGTGTATGCTCTCGCACGTGTTTAATAGTTGAGAGGGCAAGTCTTTTCAAAAATTCGCGAAAATTCTCCACTAAACCTTTACAAAAACAGCCTCCCATTCTACTTATAGAAATTCTAGGAACCATTAGCAAACCTGCAGATTGAAAGCAAAGTGCTCTGTTAGGGGTATAAGGAACAATCCCTCTCTGATATAAGATGGAGCCTGGCCATTTAAGGCTTTATATGTGAGAAGGAAGATTTTAAATTCTATTATGGATTTCACATGAAACCAATAAAGAGAGGCTAAAATAGTAGAAATATGATGTCCCTTTTAATTTTTATGTGAACTCTGACTGCAGCATTTTGGATCAGCTGAAGGCTTTTAACTACAGTTTGTGAACTTCCTGATAGTAAAGAATAACAATAGTCCAGCCTTGAAGTAACAAATGCATGGACTAGTTTCTCAGCATCACCCCTGGACAGGAGATTTCTAATGTTTGCAATTATCATGAGATGAAAGATGGAAATTCTGGAAACCTTTTTGATATGGGATCTAAATGACAGGTCCTGATAAAAAAATAACACCAAGAGTTTTTGCTTAATTATCTGACATCAATTTAATTCCATCCAAATTGAGTTACTGACTAATCAGCTTCTTTTTCAGAGACAGAACATAAGGTTTATAGTAATCCAAGTTTTTATGTATTTAGGACATGCCTGTGATCTATTTAATGGTTTAGTTTAATCAGGATTTATAGACTGATATAGCCGAATATCATCAGCATAACAGTGGAAATTAATCCAATAGTGTCTAATAATTAGACCAATTAAGACGATATATATATATATACAGTATTACTGTATATATATATATATATATATATATATATATATATATATATATATATATATATATATATATACAGGTGCTGGTCATAAAATTAGAATATCATGAAAAAGTAGATTGATTTCAGTAATTCCATTTAAAAAGTGAAACTTGTATATTATATTCATACATTACATACAAACTCATATATTTCAGATGTTTATTTTGTTTAATTTTGATGATTACAAATGACAACAAATGAAAATCTCAAATTCATCATATCAGAAAATTAGAATATTACTGAAGACCAATAAAAACAAAGGATTTATAGAAATGTTGGCCAACTGAAAAGTATGAACATGAAAAGTATGAGCATGTACAGCACTCAGTATTTAGTTGGGCCTCCTTTGGCCTGTATTACTGCAGCAATGCGGCGTGGCATGGAGTCGATCAGTCTGTGGCACTGCTCAGGTGTTATGATAGCCCAGGTTGCTCTAATAGTGGCTTTTAGCTCTTCTGAATTGTTGGGTCTGGTGTATTGCATCTTCTTCTTCACAATACCCCATAGATTTTCTATGGGGTTAAGGTCAGGAGAGTTTGCTGGCCAATTAAGAACAGGGATACCATGGTCCTTCAACCAGGTACTGGTAGCTTTGGCACTGTGTGCAGGTGCCAAGTCCTGTTGGAAAATGAAATCTGCATCTCCAAAAAGTTGGTCAGCTGCAGGAAGCATGAAGTGCTCTAAAACTTCCTGGTATGTGGCTGCGTTGACCCTGGACCTCAGAAAACACAATGGACCAACACCAGCAGATGACATGGCACCCCAAACCATCACTGACTGTGGAAACTTTACACTGGACTTCAAGCAACGTGGATGAAGTGCCTCTCTTCTTTTCCTCCAGACTCTGGGACCTTGATTTCCAAAGGAAATGCAAAATTTACTTTCATCAGAGAACATGACTTTGGACCACTCACCAGCAGTCCAGTCCTGTTTCTCTTTAGCCCAGGCAAGACGCTTCTGACGCTGTCTGTGGTTCAAGAGTGGCTTGACACAAGGAATGCGACAGCAGAAACCCATGTCTTTCATACGTCTGTGTGTGGTGGTTCTTGAAGCACTCACTCCAGCTGCAGTCCACTCTTTGTGAATCTCCCCCACATTTTTGAAGGGGTTTTGTTTCACAATCCTCTCCAGGGTGCGGTTATCTCTCTTGCTTGTACACTTTTTTCGACCACATCTTTTCCTTCCCTTCGCCTCTCTATTAATGTGCTTGGACACTGAGCTCTGTGAACAGCCAGCCTCTTTAGCGATGACCTTTTGTGTCTTGCCCTCCTTGTGCAAGGTGTCGATGGTCGTCTTTTGGACAACTGTCAAGTCAGCAGTCTTCCCCATGATTGTGTAGCCTATAGAACTAGACTGAAAGACCATTTAAAGGCTTTTGCAGGTGGTTTGAGTTAAATAGCTGATTAGAGTGTGGCACCAGGGGCCATCAATTTTGAACCTTTTCACAATATTCTAATTTTCTGATATGATGAATTTGAGATTTTCATTTGTTGTCATTTGTAATCATCAAAATTAAACAAAATAAACATCTGAAATATATGAGTTTGTATGTAATGTATGAATATAATATACAAGTTTCACTTTTTAAATGGAATTACTGAAATCAATCTACTTTTTCATGATATTCTAATTTTATGACCAGCACCTGTATATATATATATATATATATATATATATATATATATATATATATATATATATATATATATATATATATATATATATATATAGTTAAGAGCGTTGGGCATAGCACTGATCCCTGTGGGGCACCACAAGTAACCTTGGAGCATGAGGAAGATTTATCATGAATGTGAATAAACTAAAGTCTGTCAGATAAAGGAGATTTAAATCAGCCAGTGCTGTTCCCTTAAACCCTACAAACTACTCAAATATTTGCAATTAAATATTATGATCAATTTTATCAAAGGCAGCCTGGACATCTAACAGGATAAGTACAGATACAAGTCAAATATTTGAGGCCATTAGAATATAATTTGTGACTTTGACCAGAACTATTTCCATGCTATGATGTGCTCTAAAACCAAATTGGAACTCTCCAAAAAGTTTGTTATAGTGTAAGTGGTCACACACTTGGGTGGCAACTATTTTCTCAATAATTTTAGATAAGAAAGGAAGATTAGATATAGGTCTATAATTGACCAAGTAATCTGGATCAAGAGAGATTTTCTCATGTAAAAGTTTAATTACAGCTACCTTAAAAGAGTGGGTGATATGTTAATCATATCTAAAATGCAGGTGGAAATTTGAGGAAGCACTCTCTTAAATAACCTGGGTGGAACTGGATCTAACATACAAGTTGAAGTCTTAGATGAAGATAATAGATTTGCTAACTCTGAAAGTTCAACTGGATCAAAGCAGTCTAAACCCGGTTCAGATTCTATGGCTACCTCAGATGCTGCCTCACCTTCCAGAGATAAACCAATGATAATTAGAGGGGTCCCAATGTTCATATTTTTAATAGAATCAATCTTATTTACAGTATAAAAAATCACATAAAATCATTACTGCTAAAAGCAGGTGGGATTGATGGTTCAACACCGATATGGCTCTGGGTGAGTTTCACAACTGTAATTTAGGATTATTTTTATTTTCCTCTAATAATGAGGAGAAATATGCTGCTTGTGCTTAAAGAAAGGATAATTTTATCCAGCAGTAAACTGTTTTTGCATACTAGCTAGGAAGGGTAATAAACCAAATGGGCGAACTCTGCAGTATTCTTTAGTGATACAGAAGAGATAGAAAGTGGAACAGTTTTTTTTTTTTTATTTATAACATGCATGCATTATGAATTATCTGATATTTATCTGCTTAAGTGAAACCATATTTTGGGGGAGGAGAACGCTGTTAAAGGAGAATTCCGGTTTTTAACACTTTTAGCCCATTTTCTGTAGTGTCCAGGATGAAATCGAATGATCGACACCAAAATTTTGACAGTTGGTCCTGTCTCTGCTTTTTGGCTCATTTAGAATCCACCCCTGGCTGCTTCAGAATGGCTTCCATAGTGCATGTCCGATAATGTCCTTAAAACAACCTTAAACGTTCTTTTTTTAAAATATGCTACTCACCGGGTCGTCAGCGCTGTTCAATGACGTTCCAAAAAAAGTTTCGTAAAGAAAAAACGTTCCTGTAGTGTTTTATTTAGCATTTTGTAAATCCCATTGAGTTCTGTTGGAATAGTCAATATTCCCCTGCCACCGGAAACGGAAATGGGGCCTGTTTACACAGTTGTAGTCTTTTCGCTTCACTCTGTGTACTCCGACGTCGAGGTGCTAACGTCTCTGTTAAACACTTTAAAAAACTCTGAAAATGGAATACGAAAGGTGGATTCTTGATTCTCGACGTCGGAGTACACAGAGTGAAGCGAAAAGACTACAACTGTGTAAACAGGCCCCATTTCCGTTTGCGGTGGCAGGGGAATATTGACTATTCCAACAGAACTCAATGGGATTTACAAAATGCTAAATAAAACACTACAGGAACGTTTTTTCTTTACGAAACTTTTTTTGGAACGTCATTGAACAGCGCTGACGACCCGGTGAGTAGCATATTTAAAAAAAAGAATGTTTAAGGTTGTTTTAAGGACATTATCGGACATGCACTATGGAAGCCATTATGAAGCAGCCAGGTGGTGATTCTAAATGAGCCAAAAAGCAGAGACAGGAGCAATTGTCAAAATTTTGGTGTCGATCATTCGATTTCATCCTGGACACTACAGAAAATGGGCTAAAAGTGTTAAAAACCGTAATTCTCCTTTAAAGTAATCCCAGAGGTTATTAAAAAGTGGTCCGAGAGGACAGGGTTGTGAGGAAATACTGTTATTCTGTTGTCATATTCAATGCCATATGTAGGAACAAGGTCCAAAGTATGAAGATGAGAATGTGTGGGACTATTCACATTTTGAACAAAGCCAATTGAGTCTTAGAGAGCATTAAAGGCTGCATTTAAGCTATCACCCTCAATGTCAACATGGCTGTTAAATCTCCTACTATAATAACTTTGCCAGTATTTAACAGTAGAGAGGCTGCAGACAGATGTGTTGACTCGGCTTCCTGTTCTGCACCTTGTCCAACCCTTTTCAAACTCAGGTAATGGAAAAGCGGCAGATCCTTGAAGTCTCATCCAGTTGCTGACCAGTTGGCTTTTCTTGGAGGGATCTCAGAGCAGTACCAAGTACGTGGGCTATGAATTATTGTCTTGTAGGACCTGAAAAAGAAAGAAACTAGGTGGTTCACTCTGAAATTATGTCAAAAGAGAGTTAAAAAGATCCCACTAATGTCTCTCCGTCTGCCTGCCTCTTTTATCTCATCTGTGCTTTTGGAGGAAATCATTGGAAAACAGTCACACTCTCTGAACAGAGACAATACTCAGGAGACAATTTGTGCCTTTGGAAGCAGAAAAATCTGAGCATTGCTAACCTTAACAAGTCAGGTAGACTGAAGATATTTTTTCGGTTCAAGGACTGAGGATGTGGCTGAACTTTTCACAAAGAAATACTTAGAGTCATTTTTGGTCACAACGGCCTGCCTGCCAAGTCAAAAACAATAGCAGCTTATGACAGGGGGCTGTTAATTATAT
Organism: Cyprinodon tularosa; assembly: GCF_016077235.1. Classification (NCBI taxonomy): domain Eukaryota; kingdom Metazoa; phylum Chordata; class Actinopteri; order Cyprinodontiformes; family Cyprinodontidae; genus Cyprinodon; species Cyprinodon tularosa. The sequence continues at coordinate 642,366 of NW_024038298.1, forward strand.
GTAAATGGTTTTTTTTTTCTTTTTTACTCTTTGTTGTGGTCATCAGCTAAAGATCACAAGTTTGCTCATTAAATATGAAGTATAGTCAGACATCCTGACAAAGAGCATGTCCTTCTTTCTGTTCCCACTTCTGAGCCTGTAAAGTTTAAACCGCACATTTTTACCTGATCATAAAGCACAGACTGAAACTCAACAGAGCCAGTTCAAAGGAAATCTTTCCTCCTTTTTGCTTGTAAAAATGCTGAGCAGATGGCAAATGGAGAAAAAAAAGGCCGGGTCAGAATTTCAGCTCAGTGTACTGATAGAATAACGGGGTGTTTGTGAAGATATGCTAAAACTCTCACAGAAGAAAGTGGCCTTTGCTTACCGACCTGGTTCCGTGTTCTGTGTGATTTCTGCAGCCACACCCTCCATTGATCATACAGCTTGATGGACATGCTGCTGCAGCCAGAGGCATGCTTGCGGACCCAGCCAAAGAACTGCTTGAGTTCCTGCCGCAGGGTGGAGTTCTGTTCAGTGCCCTTATGATCACAGGAGCCTCTTTGTAGCAGCCCTGAAGGGAGGGGGGGATGAATAAGAGAAAAAGAGAGAGAAATGAAAGAAAAGAGAAAAATAGAGGAAAATGTCAGGAGCATTAGGGTTAGAGTGCCTCTAAAAAAAGTATGCACGCAGGCTTGAACGTCTCACATTTTGTCACTTTACGAATGAGACAGTAATCCAAAAATGTGAAGGAAAAAAAATAGCAATAGGTTTACATTATTATTTATATAATTTTTCTTCCTAAAAAAAAGCTCCAACTTCAATTAATTGCTTGAATTGTTTACAAGTATTTGAATTAACTTCCCCAACTTAATTTATTTAAGTTTTCGAGTTATAAATATGGCTTAAGTTGGCTCAACTTGACTCAATTACAACTGAAGCAATTTAAGTTGGAGCAGCATTTACTTTTTAGAGTGACATGTTGGAAGTACAGTTTACATTTGTTTAGTCTCTCTTTAGTCAATTATTTTACAACTAGTTCCTCCAAAGCATTGGTCATAATCCTGTGAGTTAGATTTAAGGGAATCTGTAAGGATGTGTTGATTTTAAAAACACTTAACAGAGTTTGTCCCAGCATTCCAACCTCCCTGTGTCCGTTGCTTGAAGAGCAAGCTAACTCAGAGCAGGACAGGAGCAGACAACAAGCTTTGTTGAGTGTTGGCTCCATCCATCCATCCATCCATCCATCCATCCATCCATCCATCCATCCATCCATCCATCCATCCATCCATCCATCCATCCCTCCATCCATCCATCCATCCATCTTCTTACACGCTTATCCCAATAGGGGTCGCGAGGGGTGCTGGTGCCAGCTCTCTACGGGCGAGAGGCGGGGTACACCCTGGACAGGTTGCCAATCCATCGCAGGGCGAGTGTTGGCTTTACACTGGAAAATGCTAGTTTCCCTAGGGATAGTTGCTAAAAGCTGGACTAGTAAACTTTCCCTCTTAAAACACATGCACTTACAACAGTAATATTACACTTTGAAGTTGTGTTTTACAAACTTTTACATTACTGCAGAGGAGGTTATGTTTTTAAGGAGAATTTGTGTCTCTCTGTGTGCAGGATAACTTAGGGTGACCATATTTTCATTTGGGAAAACCAGGACACCTTGGAGCGGGGGGGTGGGGGGGTGGGGTGATTGAAAGAACAAATGTCTCATCATCGGGATTTGCTCCGTGATCAGAGGAAATGTTACTTGCCGCAGAACAGTGGTGAAAATTGGAGGTTCAGTTTAATATAATACAACTCTGTGAATAGTTCCGTCTGAAATGAATGAAAATAGTTGTTTTAATGGTTATTGAGTCAGATATGAGGCGGTAGTATTTGATTTATCTAAAGGTTTTTATCTGTTACTGTGTAAATGAGTTTGGCTGTAATTTAAGGACAGATTCTAATATATCTGCAGAGTGGGAACTATAAATCTGATAGGAGTTTAATTTTTTTATTGTTGTTTTGCACAATATGCTTAACTACGTATTTTTTGTTGTTGAATATTAGAGATTTTGCAGATATATTTTATACATACATTGTTTAGATTTACTTATGTATTTCTAACCCTTTTGTAGTATAGAAATCCCTTTATTGTCCCACAATGGGCAAATTTACAGCAGCAGAAAGATTATTGAAAATGGTCACACAAATGTGGACCTTAGAAAAATGTATAAGAATAACATAATAGGGAAGAGTTAAAATATAAACAATAAAATACTGTAAAGTGTTTTAACAATATAAAACTGGAGAATAAATAACCAATTTGCAGCTATGGACATTTTTACAGTATTGGATATTTGAAAATAGCAGCAACATCAGAGATGTGCAGAATGACAGCAGCAGGTTATTTAACTGACTAAGGTTTCTATCATTACATTTGATTTGATTTGTTCCTGCTCCCGCTGGTTGGAACCTTTATTCCACTCTGGATTCTTGTGAGTGTAGTCTTTGTTGGCTTTAACTTTTTTTAAAAATCAATAAATAAACAAACAGTTTTGAAAACCTCGGTATTCATTCTTTTCCTGCTTTGTGTGTCAACTTTCACGGTTGCTAAGCAACAGAGCATACGTCGGTAAAACCCGCTGAAGGGAGGACCTGTTCGAATTTACAGCCAAAACTCTTCCGGCCTCCTTATTTTCAAGGACTTCGAAGGATCCAGTCTAGGTAGACCGCGTCCTTGGAGGATGCAGCCCAGGTTTTCGAACAGAGCCTCTGATTAAGAGCAGGGCTGCCTGCACTGACGCGGCTCAGGGATTACGTCACACGGAGCGTCGTGCGCAGTGAAATCAGGACATTTCCTCACTTTCTAAAAAAAACGGGACGCCCGGGACAGGACGTGAATACGGATATGTCCCAGGAAATACGGACGTTTGGTCACCCTAGGATAACTTGAACATTTATGAATGGATTTTTAATTAAATTTAGTGATATATAGAGAAAACAAGCAATTCTCCCCTAAACCAGAGGGTGGCAGCATTGACTATTGGCAGGTTCAGTATTGGACTCCAAAAGTCATGATCTAGGTGTGCAATTGTTAGCTATAGGTGTAGGTCATCAATGGAGGCAAAAGATGCTGCTTGGCAGAGGTGCTTTTCTAGCTTAGTTTGGATTCAACACCAACTTTCTTCTAGTTGCACAGGGTGCAGAAGTTTGTCTTGCAAGCAAAAGGGCACTGCTTCAAATCTCAATTCTGTCTGTTTGTTTGTTGTGCCCTTGGGAAAATCCACCTTACCCACATTGGTGACTGATGGTGGACTCAGTGGCGGAGCTAGATCTGTTTTCAAGGGGTGGCCAAAGGGTGAGCAAGGCTTTATCAGAGGGGTCCATATACAAATGATGAACAAAAGGAAACAAATATTTTCTCACACACACTCAAGTTAAAATGTTTTTTTTAACAAAGATTTGCCATGACCAAACAAGATGTGAAAACGCACTATGGAACAGTGAACATGTAAATGTAAACTCAGAGCCCAGAATATGACCAAAAACTAATTCTCAAAAATAAATAAATAAAACTGGCTCCAAATAGTAAACTGCAAGACAATACCACCAGAGCTGACCAGTATTACCCTGGTGGTATTTATAAAGGTTTGAGAAACACTGCTATGGTCAAATAAGCTTTGAATGGGAACAACATACGTACTGCAAACTCAAAGCCAGGATACACTCAAGAGAGCATAATTCTCAGATTTTGGTGGGAAGAAGCAAAAGGTTTTACAAAGTCATCCATGTTGAGGGCATGTGCCCTCCTTGACTCAACACTGAGAATGCCAAGATGACTTAACCTGTCATCAGCCATAGTTGTTCTAAGGTGGTTTTTGATCAGTTTTAGAGCAGAAAAACTTCACTCACAAGATGCAGTACTGACTGGGATAACAACCGAAATCTTACAAAGTCTAAATAGCTCATGAAAAACCTCTTTATATGGTTCCAGGAACACAACAAAGTCAAGTAAAGTAGAGGATTTTACTACTTATTAACTCTCTGTCACAGCCTCTAACCTGCTGGTGCCTCTTTAAGAAGAACTGGCTCTACAAAAAATAAGACAGCCTGGTATTTAGACCCCATGACTGTTTGGCACAACACTATGTTAACTATCATTTAAACTATAGTTTTTCGTTTTCTGTAGCTAGCTAAAATAAAAAAAATTAAAAGTAGATCCATTAAATTAATTAATATAACTAGTTAGGTTATAATTCAAAGCTTTCATATGACAGTTTTTATAGTGACATTTCAGTCACTATAAAACTTAACAATGGTTTTTCACATATTTTTACCACACACATTTCAAGCAAGAGCTGGGAGATATATCCTGGCCAAATGAATAAAACATTACAGGGCAGCATTTGCACTAAAACATATGTTAAAAAGAATCTGTTTAAAACACAATCTATCAGCAGTAGTATAATCGAGGCACTACGGAGCGGTGCACAACCATTTTTTCTTTTTCTTTTTAGAAATGTATGACAAGTGCCGCCTCTCATTAGGAAGGTAACACAGCGGTTACCGCTGAGCGGTAAAATGTTGTAAATACCTGCAAAACTCCTCAATGTTGTTCTCTAGAGCTGCGGGTATGTTTTGGATCTAGCAGGAACCACATGTCAGTTTAACCAATGAACAGCGTCAGTGAGCAGCATGTAGGCTGCTACTGCATCGGGCTGCCTTCAGGGACAGTCGGAAATTACGGTTTTCCTGGCAAATCTTTGCCGATCTCATAAGTACTATATTTTAAAATGACCGTTTCGAGTGGGGTGGCAGTAGGGGTGGCAAGGGCTCGGTTGGGGGTGGCAAATGCCCCCCCTGCCACCCCTCTGGCTCCGCCACTGGGTGGACTGAGGGCCAGAAGGCACCAGTGTAAGGCAACCTAGCTACTCTCAGTGTCTACCAGGACAGCAGTGGATACAGTGTAGTCCACCACCATCAGTGTGTGAGAGGATGAATGATCAACACTATCGTTGAGTTTTAAAGGTAACACTACACACTAGTGTTAGATAGGGTGACCATATTTTCATTTGGGAAAACCAGGACACCTAGGAGCGGGGGGGGGGGGGGGGGGGGGGGGGGGGGGGGGCGCGGGGTTGGATGTCTCATCATCGGTATTTGCTCCGTGATCAGAGGAAATGTTACTTGGCGCAGAACAGTTGTGAAATTTGAAGTTCAGTTTAATATAATAATACAACTCTGTGAATAGTTCCGTCTGAAATTAATGAAAATAGTTGTTTTAATAGTTATTGAGTCAGATATGTGGCGGTAATGTTTGGTTTATTTAAAGGTTTTAATCTGTTACTGTGTAAATGAATTTGGATGTAATTTAAGGACAGATTCTAATAGATCTGCAGAGTTGGAACTATAAATCTGATAGGAGTTTAATTTTTTTTATTGTTGTTTTGCACAATATGCTTAACTAAGTATTTTTTGTTGTTGAATATTAGAGATTTTGCAGATATATTTTGTAGATACATTGTTTAGATTTACTTATATCTTTCTACCCCTTTTATAGAATAGAATAGAAAATCCCTTTATTTTCCCACAATGTGCAAATTTACAGCAGCAAAAAGATTATTGAAAATGGTCACACAAATGAGGACCTTAGAGAAATGTATAAGAATAACATAATAGGGAAGAGTTAAAATATAAACAATAAAATACTGTAAAGTGTTTTAACAATATAAAACTGGAGAATAAATAACCAATATGCAGCTATGGACATTTTTCCAGTAATGGATATTTGAAAATAGCAGCAACATCAGAGATGTGCAGAATGACAGCAGCAGGTTATTTAACTGACTAAGGTTTCTATCATTACATTTGATTTTATTTGTTCCTGCTCCCGGTGGTTGGAACCTTTATTCCACTCTGGATTCTTGTGAGTGTAGTCTTTGTTCACTTTAACTTTTTTTAAAATAAATAAATAAACAAACAGTTTTGAAAACCTCGGTATTCATTCTTTTCCTGCTTTGTGTGTCAACTTTCACGGTTGCTAAGCAACAGAGCATACGGCGGTAAAACCCGCCGAAGGGAGGACCTGTTCGAATTTACAGCCAAAACTCTTCCGGCCTCCTTATTTTCAAGGACTTCGAAGGATCCAGTCTAGGTAGACCGCGTCCTTGGAGGATGCAGCCCAGGTTTTCGAACAGAGCCTCTGATTAAGAGCAGGGCTGCCTGCACTGACGCGGCTCAGGGATTACGTCACACGGAGCGTCGTGCGCAGTGAAATCAGGACATTTCCTCACTTTCTAAAAAAAACCCGGGACGCCCAGGACAGGACGTGAAATACGGATATGTCCCGGGAAATACGGACGTTTGGTCACCCTAGTGTTAGATAAATCCAACCCTGGTAAAGTAAGTGCTTAACAACAAAGTGTTGTTTCATCTCTGTCTTATTGAACTAGATCTAGTGTAGACTAATTTAAACTAGCTACCTTTAGTTGTGTAAAATTTACCCTCTCCGATCTACATCTTGGTTGATCAGAACTCAGTTTACATCGACACTAAATAAACTGATCCAATCATGATGTGTTTTGAAATGTAACAAGCGTTCGATCAAATCAAATTAAATCAAACAATTTAAGTGTCTGCGGAACTGTCTAATTTTCCAGAAAGGCTTTAGTAGCACAAGAAGAAACTACCTGTTTGGTAAACAGGTACTAGTCCACTCATCCTTAACTTTAGCTGCTCTTTGTACCTGCCCATCACATTTCTTTTTCTTCAGTTGTGTCTGTTGATGTAATTCTTTCCATTATGGACATTCATCTCATCTTTGTATCCATACTTTTGTATTTTGCAGACATTTTAGTTAAATTAAGGGCTCAGCAGAACCTTATGCTAAGGCTCATTAGCTGCAGGGGTAGAGGGCAGGACGGCAGGTTCATCAGCACATTACATTTAGAGCCACTTCCTCCAACAAGGAGGACCAGGAGCCAGTGGATAAAGGCTATAAGTAAAGAGAAAAACAATGTTGATGTTGCACACATGCGCAGTGGAGATTATTTAACTCCAAAGATCTGAATGTGTGTATACATGGACAACAAACTGGAATGGCAATAAAAAATAAAAAAAATAATGCAATAAAAAAACTCCCTCTCTCTTTTGGAATTTAATTTCTTTCCGATCTGACCAAACTGGATTAGAATTTTCATTCTGACATGTTTACATGAAACATTTTTGATCTGATCAGGCCTTCAATTTGACTATTTGTGTCCATCTAAGCATAGCTTCTTTAAAAGTGTTGAATTCAGTGCTTTGTGCAGCCCACTTTTGCTTACACGTCTACTTACCAGCGGGGTACATCTAGAACCAAAAATGTGTGCTGACTGTAAAAAAGCTCAAATTCATTAGGATCTGATGGACAGTCTTGGTTTTTAAATATAATTAGCCAGTTGGATTTAGGTCAGGACTTGAACTGGAACTTTAAGACACATGGTTGCTTCAGTCTACCACTTTTCATCAAACCTCTGACTAAATCCTTTAAACCCTCTGTCCACCTAGAAGGTTAAGCTATATCCAAGCCCCAATTGTTTTGCAGAATCTTACAAACTTTCAATATCACATTATTTAGCTCCATCCATCCTCCCATAAACTCTGATCAGGCTTTGCTACTCCTTCATAAGTAGAGCATCCCCACAGCATGATTCCGTCACAACCATCTTTGAGATTAGGAATTCTATATTTAGAATAATGTGGAAAACAGAAAAAAAATATATATATGGCTAAATACTACAGATTACCCACACTTTAGGAAACATATAATGATGCTATCCATAATATCTAACAGTAAAACATGGTGGGGTTATCATTGTGGTTTGGGAAAACACTTCCTAATGAGAATCATACTCCAGCTAGACAAGGACCCCTCAATATACTGTAGAGGTTATAATTTGGATTAATGAAATAAAAATCAAGGACTTTATTAAACCTGCAGCCTCAGAAATAAAAAAAGTTTGAGTCTAATTTGCTCTCATACAAAGATAAAAAAGCCTAGAATCCCTTTGTCTATAGGCAAAGCTAATAGATAGACACAACACAAGCAGTATGCCTCTACAACTAGGAGTTTTCTCTTTAGTAAATCATGAGCTACAAATCTCTATTAGGATGAAAGTTAAATCTCTTTTGTCATTCCTCTCAGAAAAATTGGGTGTTTTCTTACAGACCAAGGCATGTCCTTTGGTTTAATGTCCTTAACCTGGGAGTAACGCCATATTTGGTTTACAGAGAGAGAAGGTTGTCATCTGCCAGAATCAATCCTTTATGGCAAATGACAGGGCTCGATAACGACTTCCCCCCCCTGGGAACTAAATACCAACATAAGTTATTCAGCTCATTATCTGCCCCAAAACCTGCTTCCACTCAAGCTTTATAGGCTCTGTCTTTGCCACAGACTGACAGCCAGCTCCGTAACTGGATCAATCTTTGAAGCGGACGAGAGAAATTCATCAAATGTCCCCCCGGCTCTCCAGTTCCTTCTAATCCTCTCCGCTGAGATCTCTATCTAGGTAGCAAGCCGACTGATGTTGGGTATCCTCCAGGTCACATGCGGTTTGGATCTTTTTGTGCAGCAGGATGTTTAATCAGGAATAAGAGACATTGTTTTTCTGGCTTTAATTACAAATGAGAGGTTCATTATAAGAAAGCAAAAAATGGTGAAACTGTTGGGATCTTAGATTTTGGGTTTTAAAACTCCTAAGGCTGTGAGTCTGCAACAGAACAGAAAGGTTTCAAACAATTTAAATTGTTGCAGTCTTTCTATCTAAACATCAGTGGATATTACTCAAAAGTTCCTGTTAAGGCAGATCTAGTCTGGTATTAGTGTGAAAAAAATTATGTCTAACAAAAAATGTCCTTTTGGATCTATTTTACACATACCTGATGGGGTGGAGGCTGCAGCTGGGTGGCTCCAGTCACTCCAGATTCCAGGTTTTCTGGAACCAAAGATTCCCACAGGCTTGCACCTCAGCTGGACAAAATAGACAGTGCCAGGCTTGAGGCCTGCCAGACGGCATGATGTCAGGTTTCCAATGTTATCAAATGCCTGAGAGAAGAAACGACACAATAATCAAACAATGGATGGCGAGTCGATGTCTTTAAAAACGTCATTAAAATTCTTTAAAAATAACATTTCAATTCAGTAGATGTTTAGTTATAGAAGGACAGTGAGAGTAGATATAAAGTCTTAACACTTGTACAACTTTCTGTAGACATGTCCTGTAGAATCAGAACCCTTGTAGATAAATCTCCTCTGCCTTCCCATCAGTGTCTTTTTTTGCAGGAAGAATAAACCTTTCTTGTGTCTTTTTCTTTCAGAAATACTGAGCTGCTTTGTTTTTAAAACATCAAAGACAAAGTCTGAAAGAATCACAGCTTCAAAAACCTCTACTTCTACTGAGTGGGATCAAAGCCACGGTTCAGAAGACTGGGATTGAATTAAAATGAAGATATGAGGAAATCTCATTAATACTGCCAGGGAAGCTTTAGCAAAGACTGTGATAGTTGAACAAAGTGATGTGTGGGTTACCTTCCATTCAGCACTGTCCTCCAGCCTGTAGCGGATCTGATATTTGGCCTGAAACAGGATGTCTTTGAGCTCAGGGGGGCTGGTCCAGCGGACCATCAGCTGGTCCTCAAGGGTGCCGATACGACTCACCTGCACGTTAGCAGGAGGGTCTGTAGTTACTGCAGAGACAAGGACAGGCTGTGAAGGGTTTGTACAGAGCTCCCTTTTACTCATTGTGCAGATTTACAGGATTTGAGAGTTAAAAAGGCAGAAAGATAAAATTAAAATGGATTTAGGAAACACTGAGTAGGGGTGTCATATAGTATTATATGACACCATCCATCCATCCATCCATCCATCCATCCATCCATCCATCCATCCATCCATCCATCCATCCATCCATCCAACCGAGCAACCAGAGGCAAAAACTTACAATAATAGAGCAACCTCATGATGTTTTTGATATAACTTTTTTTTTATTAATTAAATGAATTTTTCAATCTCAATAAAACTGCTAGAAAAAAGGAAATGGTTGAAAATGTAAAATACTCCAAATACAATGTGTTCCTTTGATCTTGTGTTTCAGGTGGTTTACTGACTTTGGCTCTGATAAGTCATTGCTTGCTGTTAGAACATGATGTTCCTTATTAAACACAACTGACTGCAATAAAATAATTCAGCTGCTTTGAAGGAGAGGAACCAGAGGAAGCATTAAAGAGATAACCGCACAAGAGAAAAATAAGCCACTGATTAATGAAGGTATTAAATATCTGTAAACATCTGCTCAAAACAATTCCTCCGTTTCTTTCACTGCTCATTTATTGCTTCTACATTACTGCTGTATGAATCCCATAACACCTCAATGTTTTCCTAAATGTTCACAACCTCCAGGTTATTGGTTTGCCGTTGTGGTTTGCAGGTAGCACATAATGGGCAGAAACAACTCCAGGATCAAACGCTGCTTCAAAGAATTTTATGTTTAAAGAAGGTTAGTGGAAAACAACATGAGGAAGTGTTGGCCAAGTGGTAAGAGCAGTATGCCTGTGCTCTGAGAAGGTTGCAAGTACTCGGTTTGATCCCCACAGCCTGCCACTCTGTGTCTCTGACAAGACCGTTAACTCCACTGCTCCCCGGACTCTGCACATTGGCAGCCCACTGCTCCCCAAAAGGGATGGGTCATATGCAGAAATTTAATTTCTCCATTGAGACATCAATAACTTCTATATTATTGCTTTAAGACAGGCATACCCAAACCCTTTCCTCAAGGGTCGCTATCCTACAGGTTTAAGAGATTTCCTTACTTCAGCACAGCCGATTTTCATGTATAGCTTATGAACAGGCCTTTGCTGAACTGCAATGATTAGAATCAGCTGTTCTGTAGCCAAGAAACATTGAAAACCTATAGGTTAGCGGCCCTCAAGGTCTGAATTCTGGTATTCCTGCTTTAAGGCATTAAATGTATTTTTTTTTTTTTTTCAGTTTATTTATATAGCGCCAATTCACAACAGATGTTACAAAAGGAGCTAAACCTAAAACCAAAGAAGACATTAACTAGGAGGCATCTAGTTAACAGTTCTAAAAAAAATTTTTTTCTGTCTCTAAGCTGTTGTCATTTATTTGAAGGAGACCAGAAAAGGCCAAATGGGGTTAATGGGATAATACACTGTTTTTGATAACAGATGAATACAAAAGCAATTTTAAAATTGTTGTTTAATTAATGAGGGGAAAAGCGTCCTAATGGGAAAGAGTATTTAGCCTCCTATAATTATCCACAACAGCTGAGATCACTCATAGCCACTCGATGGCACAACAGTAGAAACACAAAATTACCTTGTGAACCTTGTCAACGATCAGATAACTTAACTGTAACTTGTGCCGACATATGGCATATGCTGGTGTACGTCGGGAAATTTGAGCATGCTCAAAATTTTTCCAACATACTTGCCATATCTCGACGTGTGCCAGAGTGTTCCAGCGTACTTCAGCACGCTCGTAACTTATACAAAACATACCCATAACTTATCCAACATATGCCAGCATTTTTGCAAGATTTTCCGTCAACAGGCATACGCCCGCTAAATCGTCATGGTGTGACAGGGGCTTGACTTAATAAGAGGGAGATGGGAGATAAATAACATCAATGGCAGAAAATCCAAAGTAAAAACCACTGCTGACAAAAAATAACACAGAAGGCTGTCTCAAATGTACCAAGAAGAATATTCATTTATGAAAGGTGAGTTACATCTGATGTAAAAATTGTGTTTAAAAACAAAACATCATATCGCCACTCAAATATATTTGTAGTGTGACTGCTTGGTTTCTTCAGGAACTGGACAAACCACATTATCAAATGGCAGTTCTGCTGTTGATCAGAAAGTCCTGACTGAGAATGTTTTTGCATTAGTTGTTTTACCTTAAGCTCAAGGGCACTTAAGTTATGAAAGAAAATAAATTAAATCCAAATGAGATTCTATGGCATGGCCTAAAACAGAACCATCAGTATTAGAATCCCTCCAGCGCTGTTGCTAAAGAAGAAATAGTCTTTAATGAAGGGTTGGCCAAAACTACTGTGCTTTTTTACTAACAAAAAAATAAACTGCCTGTATTCACCCTATATGGCAGTTCAATCTTGAAAAACTATCAAACTATCAAAGAGAGAAAAGACAATTAGAAGAAATGTATTGATACAATTACTTGGTCTTTGGCTCTCAGAAAGCTGCAGGAAACACAGCGCTGAATTTTGATAGATATGCATGAACTGGAGTAAAGAACAGGGCTGTTTCTCAAACAATTGAGGGCTGGTGTCCTGCTCCTTTCAGATGTATCTCTCACCATTAGCACCTGAAACAAATTGCTTAACTATCACACCAGCAGCAGTCAGGCTCTGCTGATGAGTTCATATTGGAGAATATCTCCAGGATTAAAGGACTAATGTTTCAACAGGACCTTGAAAAACTAATTTATAAGTTCCTCTTTGGTAGAAGGACTGAACGGTGGAGCAGTGGGGTGGCGCTGTTGCCTTGCAGCAAGAAGGTTCTGGGTTTGAGTCCCGGCCCAGGATCTTTCTGCATGGAAATTGCATGTCCTCGATGTGCATGTTTGGGTTCTCTCTGTGTACTCCAGCTTACTCCCACAGTCCCAAAACATGACTTTTAGGTTAATTGGCTTCTCTAAATTGTCCTTGAGTGCCATGACCTCATCAAACCAAAGACAGGTGACCACATCCCCCCAGTTTTAAAGCTCTTATACTGACTCCTCATATCTCAGAGAACATACTTTAAAATACTTCTGTACTCAAAAATAAATTACAGATTTGCGGTCAGTGTATCAAACCACCCAGACCTCTCAGGTCTTCTGGCTCCAATTTACTCTGCAGAACAAGAACCAAACATGGAGAAGCAGTGTTTTGTTTTATGCTCCAGTAATCTGGAAAAAACTCCCACAAAGTTGCAAAAGCACTGAGTCGCTTAGTTGAAATCGAGATTAAAAATGCATCTATTTAAATTTTATACTTATAATTTACACTTATATCCACAAATTTTAAAGTATCACTTGCATTCTCTTTAATTCTTTGTGTTTTCTCTATGATACTGCAATGTATATTTCTTTTTCTCATGTATAGCACTTTGAAGTGTCTTGCCACTGAAATGTGCTATATGAATAAACCTTGCCTAACTGAATTAAATCCCCTCTTCATTTCCCTAGATGCCAAGTTTTCTCCAGTCTTTCTTATCAACTTGCTGCCTAATAACCAGCTTCCTGGATATTACTGACCTACATCCAGGACGTCGAGGGAGAGGATGTCAGAGGTGGTCGAGCCCAGCTGATTGGTGACCTCTATCCAGATCTCATATGGGGTGAACAGAGCAATCTTGGCTGAGATATGACAGACGTAACCCTGCTTCTCTGCGATACAGTTTTCACACTCATTTTCTTTTTCATGCCACCTGAACACAAAACAAAAAAGCTAAATATTTTGCACTAAAGATGATAATCTACCAACCTGCGACTGTTGCACACATTGGTAAAAGTGATAAACTGTATGACAGAAACACTTTGCTTGTCTACCTGAGGAATGTTGGGTTATTCACTGTTAGCTGCCTTACCTCAGTTTGTATTTGAGGGTGTGTTTGGTTGGGATGTGGGTCTCACAACTACCACCCACCCTCCACCTACAGCTCAAATCCTTTGCATTGTGGGACCAGCATGTTAAATTCACTGGCTTCTCTGGAGGCACTGGAGTACATAAAAAAATCAGATTCAGGCAATAAAATTATACAATAGACTTTAACATCTTCATTTAAAGTAAAAGAAAATATTGGAAATTGTTGCTGTTTTAAACAAGTTAAGAAATAAACTCAAAGTATTACTTTGAGTTAATTTCTTCAATTTTTCACTTTAACTGTTAGTAACAGAGTTAACATTTTAGGTCTTATTATGTGACGTTATGCAGGTCACTTATTAACATACAATTCAGAAACATGTTCTTTTTGGCTGTTTTTTTTTTTATTAATTGTTACACATAGGCTTAGAGAGCTAGAATACTGAAGACTGATTTCATTGTACAATCAAACACTCTGGAGGTAAATTTAATGTTAAAAAATCATTGTAGCCTCAAAGCCATGTTGGAAATTATTTCAGGCAAAAAAGCTTTCACCAAATAATCAGATGTTGCATCAGTTTTCAAGAAGCACCTTCCTTGCTTTTAATTTAAATTCAGTTTGCAAATAAGGTATTATGTTAACCTTATATAGTCATTAAAATAAACTAAAAATGACTAAAGAAAGTTATCAATCAAAATGAATATAAATCTATTTTTTAGTTTCTTGTTTTAAAGCAATGCATGACATACCCCTGAACTAACTTTGGTTAAAAAAGACAAGATGGTGGACCGAGAGCATCTGTGAGTCTCAGTTTCAAGATAACATTGACAATCTTCTCAGTCACTTTTGAGTATCTATGATGCTTCCACCACCGTGCTTTACTGTGATGGTGCCCAGTGTTCCTTTTGTCACATATAGCTTGGTTTACTCAGTTTGGATTCCCTTCAACTTCAAATTTAACTTTCATGTTTTCAGTGTCTCCTACATGGCTTGAGGAAAATTGAAAACAGGACTTGTTCTGTTTTATAGCTTTCATCTTGCACAGTGATTTTCGCTTTCAAATGATAAATTAACAAAATGTAAAGAAATTCAAAGGGAATCAAGCTTCTACATACTGCCCACATAGAGACATGAACCAGCGAGGATGCGCCCATCTGCTCTGTGACACATCAGGTTGTCTCCGGATCTCTGCTGTGAGCCGTTCAGGCTGTGAAGCTCAATGCTCAGGATATTGGAGGACACGATGCTGTAGGTACTGCTTGACAGACGAACACCGTTCAAAGTCCAGAATAATGAGCTGGGGTGGAGGCCCAGCTCTGCACTAAGCGTGCATGTGGCTGTCAAACTAGAGCCGACTCTAAGGACAGGATCTTGAGGGGAGATTACTGCAACATCTGGATTAACAGAACACACCAGACAAGCCTTTAGAAAAAGCTGCTTTTACAACTGCATTTTACTTGAGCAAGCCTTGGTTTTTAGCGTACTGCTGCTTCTGATAACCAGGAAATACATGAAGTAACAAACTAACAGTTTGTTCAAAACAAATGTACAAAACCTGAAGACTCGTTTAGCAAAAAATGAAATTATTTATACATGGGGAATTTATTATATTAAAAAAATCAAAAACTTACATCCATGAACATTACTTTGAGGAAATCAGAATTTTATTATCAATACATTTTTTTATCTGGAGCATAGATGTAAGTTCAGTTCTCTGTGCCTCAAAATAGGGAAAAATACAATGAAATCTATAGAGTTTCATAAATAAAAAAAAATAGCTCCCTGCCTAAATGTGCCTTAATTCACAATGAAGAGGAAGAACTCGAAGTATGACAAGAAAAAAAGCTGCTGAACGTTCAGTTAAACTTGCTCAGTTTCACTGAACTCTCCTATTTAAATATTTAAGAAGATGGAGTTTAATTAGATTGTTTCATTCTACAGCGCTAAAAAAAAAAGGAAAGGCTTCTTTGGTTTCAGTGTTATAAGAGATCGTGAGTAGACATGACCACATTTCAGTATCGCAACATATTTGTCTTTTCTTCCTTAGTGATCTTTAGAAAATGCAGCCACACTGCACTACAATTAAGTAAGAGCTCTGCTCGCATTTATAAGATCATAATGAAGAAGATAAATAGAGCTGTCACAGCAGTAATCAAAAGGTTCTCTGGTGTTTTCCAGCAAAAATTATTAAACGTTGTTTTTCCATACATGAATAATCTTTTAAGCATAAAGCTTGCTGGTGTGATTGATGTCCCCACCGTAACTCTTAAATAAACCTACTGGGCTTAATTAACAGCACTGCAGGTTTTTGACACTCACTCATTATTGAGTGTGCGACCATATTTTGAATTATGCTCCATGTAATAATAATAATAATACAAGTAACTAATTAGATTGCTGTGGGTTAGGTTGAATAAAAATATCTGAAATGATTGCTTTCATTTCAACTGAAAAATACAAGCATGTCAATTCTCAGTCATTAACTAAACCTCAGCACGTCTTTACATGTTTTCTTGTTAAAGAGTCAAAAAAAAAAACACACTAAAGATTCATCTTTTATTTCTTTAATTAGCAGAAAAGTGAATATTTCATCTCTATTTTCAGGAATAATGTCAACTATGATATAAAACACCTGTTTTTAGGTTATTTTATCATAAAAAAAAAATGTTAAAACTGTAAATTTACAGCCATTTTTACCATTTTTCAAGGCTGCACTTTTAAAAGATGAAATTGTCCAGTGAGCTGTTTCCAAACGAAATTTCTTTTTGTTTTACACTTGCATAAACAAAATGGCAAATAAAATCTGTTTTAAGTCTCTAAAGTCTAAAAAAAATTAACAACTGAAGTATAAAAGATTTCCTTATATACTATTCTTTCTTATATTTTGGTGCAGTACTTCTGTTTTTTTATTTGTGTTTAGGATGATTTAGCATAGATTAATTCCCTCTAAAAATTGATCCTTTGTCATGTATTAGCAAAAACTCCCAAGAAAAGGTTTTGCAAAGTATTTGTGTTATGCGTAAAACTTGTTTTTTTGTGTGAATATTTAGCTTTTTTTTATTAAACTAGTCCATGTACAATTATTATATGCAAGCTAAGATGTGACAATAAACCAAATACAATTGATAAAGCTATAGAATTAAAATTATAGATGCTTATCTAATGTGTGTGTCTCATTGCGGAGCATCCTGGTTTGGAGGCAAGATGAAATTACTTACTTACATGTGAAGGAGAAGAGCACATATGGAGCTAGAAGCAGCAGAAACAAGAAGGAAATCATCTTCAATGACCTGCTTTTCTTTTGTTTTCCTCCGGGTGTCTTTTTGAAGTCCCAGTATCCCACTACCAGATGGATTTAGTGGAGGCAGGAGGACTTGTTCATCTTACCAGTTGGAGTTCTTGTGACAAAGAAAACTACCTGCTTCCAGTCTAAGAAGCACAAGTTGTACCTTGTTACGTCTCCAGTTGCTGTAGTTCTCAGGTTCAGCTTCCTCCTCCAACTCACATCATTATTGTTTCTGAGCCTGTTCCCTCCCAGATACTCAAACACACCCTCAGATATTAAAACAAGTCCTTTGTATGGGGAAAAAAATTCAGTTAGGTAGATAAAACAAAACAGACCTCTTTATTGACCTGAAAGGGTCTTTGTGATAAGCAGACAGATGATAACAGAGTTTGAGTAAACAGCAGCCACTATTTTAGGAATGGATTATCCCTCCACAGCAGCTTGAAGGATTTTTAAAAAATGTTTTGCTGTTTGAATCTCTGATTATTGGCTGATTTTTGATACACTGATATTTTCCGTTCTCATTGCAACTGTTTTCTGTTAAGATTCAATTTACAGGCAGATAGACTTTTCTATAGAAAACATTCTGCAAATATGTTTATCATTATATATTTAGAGATTACAATAAATATCTGCCAATCTACATTTTTAAAATCATATTTATTTATAAAGATGCTTTGATCCTGTAAAAAAGAAAAAAAAATGCTTGATTTCTATTATCATCATCTTTTAATGTTTCTTGCTCCTTAAATCAAAATATTGTACTGTATTGTTGCTTGATGGGTCATCCGCTCTTGTTAATTTTAAATGTGCTTAAAGGTCTCCTACATTTATTTAGGAAGACATTGCGGTTCAAAAGTCCAAAAACATGCAAATAAGGTGGTTCTAAATTTCACATAGCTATGAATGTGTTTGTATATGGTTTTCTATCATTGTTTGGACAGTGAAAAGGTACTAATTATTTTTTAAGGTGAACAAAACAAACTGGACACTCAAGTCTCTATAAATAACCACTCTTAACTGCAGTTTCCATGTAATATAAGATAATTGCTTTTGGGTCAGTTTTGTGCAAAAATATATAAAAAAACCTAATGATTTCAAAGACTGTAAGATAAAAGGATATTTTAATCCTTCCCTTCCTATCAAGTCAGTGCTGCATTTGTTCATTCTAACTCAGTATTGGATGGATTTGTGATGAAGACTTTTCATGCAAATAGCATCAGCATGCTGTTGGAATAACTCTGGACTCCACAACAAACAAATGAATTTACATTTTGAACAATGCAATAAAATTTAATCTGTGCAAAATATTAAATCTGCATTAAATAATCTAACTTTCAGAAGCTTTATTTTGTGTTGTTTCATAAATGTGTACTGTTACTATGGGTACTCAAACTTGTGTTTAGACACTATATGAATAATATAATGGAATCCTTCACACAGATTTGTAAAAATTAAACTTTAAAGCTATTTGAAAAATTAGGTTTGCACATTGTGTTTAATCTAACTTCCCAACGCTCCTGCACTCCCAAGATAAATGTTGGTCTTCATCCAGCCATGTTGACCACAGTCTCAGTTATTTTAAGACATTTAACATAAATTCCATATGACTGCGTATAATCAGGTTATTCAATTATTTTAGCAGTTTATTACTTTGTTAAGATCAGTATCTGCTTTACTTTATTGGTATGTTCTTTTTGTTTTTTTAGTTTGTTTTCATATGCCCCAGTTGAGATGTTAGGACGACAAGATAAGATAGATAGATAGATAGATAGATAGATAGATAGATAGATAGATAGATAGATAGATAGATAGATAGATAGATAGATAGATAGATAGATAGATAGATAGATAGATAGATAGATAGATAGATAGATAGATAGATAGATTTGGAGGAAGGTAAACAATGCTTCACCTCTTTTACTCCAGAAACATTTCAGTATATGTGTAAGATATTTCTCTTTGAGCTCACTTTGCAATTGGGGATATTTTATGTTTATATACAGTAGTGATTGTTTTGGGGCAATTTGTCTGTATGAGCTGTGTAGGCTTTTACAGGGTCTTACTTAAAAAAATTGCCAACAACAAACAGAAAAAAAGAAAACTTTAACGTATAATGCTGGGATAAAGTGGTGCTAAAAATATGAAAATCATGGCCCCTGAGGAAGAGCTCTAAAGATGTGTGAGTGAACTTAATGTTGACCTTGTTTAGTTTTGATGCTTATATATATATATATATATATATATATATATATATATATATATATATATATATATAAGTAGTGTGTTCTCTCAATGCTGGTGTTAAAGGAGAATTCCGGTTTTTTACACTTTTAGCCCATTTTCTGTAGTGTCCAGGATGAAATCGAATGATCGACACCAAAATTTTGACAATTGGTCCTGTCTCTGCTTTTTGGCTCATGCAGAATCCCCCCCTGGCTGCTTCAGAATGTTCTGGGATTTACAAAATGCTAAATAAAACAAGACAGGAACGGTTTTTCTTCACGAAACTTTTTTTGGAACGTCATTGAACAGCGCTGACGACCCGGTGAGTAGCATATTTTAAAAAAAGAACGTTTAAGGTTGTTTTAAGGACATTATCGGACATGCTCTATGGAAGCCATTCTGAAGCAGCCAGGGGTGGATTCTAAATGAGCCAAAAAGCAGAGACAGGACCAATTGTCAAAATTTTGGTGTCGATCATTCGATTTCATCCTGGACACTACAGAAAATGGGCTAAAAGTGTTAAAAACCGGAATTCTCCTTTAAGGAGTTTTCTTAAACTTGGCAAAATATGTGACCTCCCTGATCAAGAGTTAATTCATTAGCATTAACATCCAGTTTGTTAACTTATTTCAGCAGAATGCTGCAATGTCTCCTTTAGATACATACCTCTACAGTTTTCTCAAAGTCACCAGAGCCACATTATGCACTGCAGTAGAGGCTGCTCTGCAGCTTTGGTTTATAGGGAGCACGGCGCGTGCGTGGAGGATGGTGACGATGACGCCACGAGCAGGAGCAGATCAGAGGAGCAGCAGACAGCAGCAGCAGCAGCAGCAGCGCCATCACAGGGAGCTCCGTGCAGGTTGAAGGCCGACTCTCCGCTCCTCTGCTCTCCTCTCCAGGCTCCCCTCAGATGCTCCGGCTCGCTGACAGCATGTCCGGCTTCTTCCCCGCCCTGCTCTCGGTTCTTCTCACCGGGCTCGCGGCCGCTGCGTCTTCTGATCTGTTTGACAATCAGCTGGGTGACATCAATTATTGCAAAAAGCAATGCCAGCTCACCATCAAAAACAAAAGCCCCGCTAAAGTAAGTTATTCCTGTGTGTTCGGCTGACTCTGCAGGGAAAATCACAGCACTTGTTATTGTGACCTATATTTCAACAGCGACAGAACCACTTTTTATAATGACCTATATATCTTAGTGTAACATGCATGTCTTATTTGGAATTGAGGAAGATAAAAAAAATTCTTCGCGTATGTAGATCCAGGCTTGGCTTATTTCTTTGCATCTTCTTGGATGCTTTGTAAGGCGCGCATATAGGCCGAAAAGATGCAGCCTGTCTGCTCCCAAAGGCATGTCCAAGACGTGGACTGCATTCAGGCTCATCGAGTGATTTAACCTCCTCAGCACTGCACCACTGACCGACTGGGATCAGGTGTCACACCATTAAGTCATCTCAGGGTAGATCTGAGCTCCACAGAAGGAACCAACCCCGAGCAGACTTTTAGATGAAGGTGTACATTGGTGAGTTAATGCGGTTATGCAGCATCGGATGCTTTCATCCCCTCTCTCCTCCCTCTGCTCATCAGCTGCCTTCAGGTGTTCAGACATCCTGCAAGGCTGCAAGGAGCACACCTGCAAAACACATTTAGTGCAACGCCACAGAGCTGTGAGTGTACATGACTAAATTGGATTAATGCAAATTGATTTCATTCATCCTGTGGTGGGAAAAAAGCATTAGAACAAAAGGTAACATGTGCATGTTAAAAAACCAACATAGTTCGTATCTTATCTAATAATAATAATAATAATGATAATAATAATAATAATAATAATATAATAATACTTTGGACTTGTAGTGCACTTTGTATTTAAACAAATCCCAAATTGCTACATAGTAAAACAGGTAAAACAGATATATATATATATATATAGCCTATATATATATATATATATATATATATATAAATGTAGAGCATGAGAAATAAAAAATAAAGACAATATAAAAAAGGGGGAAGAGTTCAATTTAAAGCTCTCCTAAAAGGAGAGCTAAAAAAAAAACATCCAGAAAACATCCAGAAAAGAAACCCTGAGTAAACACGCTGAGAGGGGAAAAAAACTGCAGCAAAGGTCTGTCTCTCCTGTGCTGACACTGGACACTAGAGGATGCTGTTTCTCCCTTTAGCAGAGAACATCTACAGAACATCACATTAAACTCTTCACAAGTGTAAAACTGCTTGCTCATTACCACTGGTTTTCCCTGACAGAGTCAGGAAGTCTGTCATAAACTGCAGAGGACAGGCCATAATACGACAGCCGCACTGTGTCATTAGCAGATGCCGTGGTCCATCCGTGTCACATCGCCAAACAAACTTTCTCCCACACTACCAGGGGATGTTTCTAATTTTGCATCCGTCTCTGTCTCTCTGGTAGGACTCCATAATGAACGCCTGTCACCGCGGCTGCCGCCTCTACTCCATCTGCCAGTTCGTCAATGGGGACGCCGGGTTTAATACCAGCAAGGAGGAGTGTCAGGGAGGTGAGTCAGTGTGGCGCTCTGTGCCAAGGAATATTTGTGCTTTTGAGTTTGGCTTTTACAAGCATAATTTCTTGCAGAATTTGCATAAAGAATGCAGACTGATATCTATGTAACTGGTTCAGTAGATGTATTGATATTATCTTGCAGCTTGTCCAAAACCCATAGCTGTTTATCTCTATGCTTTTCTTCACTGATTCTTTGTTCTTTCCCCTTTTTTTATTTTTTGCTTTATCCTGCCAATAGTCAAAAGTGTCCTGTTTTTCATGCAGCTTGCCAGGAGGCATACATCAAGCTGCTGGAGCAAGAGGCCTGCAGCACCGGCTGTGCCAGCCAACCCTCTGAACCTGAGATCATGAGGAGGAAGGTGAGAAAAGCTGCTCTGCACCCAATACATTTACACTCCTATACCTATGTGCACCTCATGCTGCTTTCAAAGTCAGTATGAGTCTTTTGGCATGTCTGAGAATCACCATCGCATGCACAGAAAAACAGCGGAGGTCAGCCAGTCTGTTTGACCTGTTCTTGCTTCATTTGCAGTTGAGGGCCATGACTTTGCGCCCCAAGCCCCCCTCTGTGATGGAGGCTGTGTCCAGCTGGTGCAATGATATCGTCAGCTCGGCCCAGAGCTTTATTTCCTCCACCTGGACCTTCTACCTGCAAGCTGACGATGGGAAGGTTGTGGTTTTCCAGGTAAGATACCCAGCAGGGTTATTTAATTATATACATATATTAAAAAAGTTCAATCTAAAGGGAAAACCTTTAAAGCAATGTCAAAATATATCTGCCTGTTGTCTCTTTTGTACAGCATTATGACCAGTATTAGGCAAGTGACTTACAAAATGTAAAATATAAAATTTTCCAAGTTACCTTTGTTAGAAAGTACTATATTTCTTTACTATATTGCAATCTGTGTAAATTACTGATTTTTTTTATTCCCTTTGCACGCCTTTAGTAAAAAATAAAGGCTGCATAAATGTTTCAGTTAATTATGACAAATCACTACACGCCTTTATTACAAAGGTAATTTGTCATAATTAGCAGAAACACAAAAATGTAATGATGTGAAATAATTTAACAACAAAAACCTTCACATTGAATGACACAAGCTCGCTTTCTTTTCCTCATTAATTAGCTGCTGAGTTAAGTTTGGCTGCACAATGTTTACCAAAAAAGTTTCCTTCAACTGAAACGTGACAGCAGGTTGTACTATTTCAATATTAACATCGATGTTAACAATCAGTTTTTGTATAGCCACATTGAAAATGGTGAAATGATTGTTGAAGCCATCTTGCCCCCTTCTCCTTCTAACGGTTTTAAAAGACTCTTCTTTTCCTGTTTTTAAAACGGTCTTCTCCTTTTGTTTTAAAACTGTTATAAAGCAAGTTTTGTAAAAAAAAAAGAAGAAAAAAAAACACACGTTCTTTTCCTCTTTATTTCAGCTGTTGGCCATGGGTTGTTTTTTCAAAACCAACAGTTAGGATTGTAACTTTAAGTAACTGTAATAATATTACAAAACTTAGTTTACAGTGCATTATATTACTCTGTGAATGTCTGAACATTACGGTAATTTCAATTCAATTCAATTTTAATTCAGTTTATTTATATAGCACCGATTCACAAACCATGTCATCTCAAGGCCCTTTACAGTTCACCAGATCATCCAGTCAAATTGATTCAAAGTTTTCTATCTAAGGAAAACCAGTTGATTGCATCAATTCATTGACTCAAAGGCAATCCCTTACACTAAGCATGCTTGTAGCGACAGTAGAGAGGAAAAACTCCCTTTTAACAGGAAGAAACCTCCAGAAGAACCAGGCTCAGTGTGAGCAGCCATCTGCCGACGCCAACTGGGGTTCAAGGAGACAGAAGCAGAGATGTAAAAGGCGGCCCAATCTAGGACACACACAGCCAGGCAGACAAGCTCTTAGCCAACTTCAATGTCAGAGGAGGAAAAGAGCACATCCAGCCAGTCACAGTCAGAGAAACAGGACTACACTGGAAAAACAGGACAATCTCTAACATCTATAGACAAAGGTGTGGATGGCAGCAGCATAGCTGATATTTCTCTCCAGAATGGTGTCACAGCCAAACAGGAACAGATGAGGTGAAGCTACTATGAGAAAAGGCAGAGAGAACAGAACGTTAGAGATTAAACTAATAGTGGAAGAATAGAGATAGAATGAAGCAAAATGAGGAAATAGGGGTCCCTATGTCCTCCAGCAGTCTAAGCCTATAGCAGCATAACTATAAAGATATATCAGGATAACCTGTGTCAATCTAACTATAAGCTTTATCAAAAAGGAAAGTTTTAAGCCTACACTTAAAAGTAGACAGGGTGTCGGACTTAAACTGGTAGTTGGTTCCACAGGAGAGGAGCCTGATAACTAAAGGATCTTCCTCCCATTCTATCTTTAGAAATTCTAGGAACCACTAGTAAACCTGCAGAGTGAGAGCAAAGTGCTCTGTTAGGAACATAAGAACAATCATATCTCTGATAGAATATGGAGCTTTGCCATTTAAGGCTTTATATGCAAGAAGGAAGAATTTATATTGTATTCTTGATGTGTAATGTGTTACTTATTAATGCGTTACTCCACACACTGATTATTACAAATATTCACATCACTCAAGTTAATTAAAAAAAGGTCCAGTCACAATAATCAGGTTAAGACCCTATCGTAACAACATGAAAAGTATTGAGCCTCTTACAAACTTCTTACCTCTGTGCTTTCCCCCCCAGACCTGAATAATTGATTTTAGATGTAAATTTAACCTCCCCACAAGAAGGTGTTTTGTTTGATGACTTAATTTTTCAAACAAACAAGTCCTGATTCCATGAATAAGTTGGTAAATCACGAATGAACTGTGATTAACAGATAAAAAAAAAAATATATATATATATTTTTTAAATTCTGTAAGATTTTGTATGATACCACTTAAAATGTAAGATACCACTGTTTCTGTAAGATACCCCTTAAAAAGAAGCCCCCCAACAGCATTGAGGAGACATGCATAAAAAGGTCAGAAAAAGAAAAAAGATGTCAATGACATCTATCAGGTTGGAAAGGTTTCCAGTGGCACTGACTCAAACCACAGTGAGACCCATTATCCAATAATGGAGAAAACATGGAGCAATACTGAACATTCCCAGGAGTGGCTAGCCTGCCAGTGTTTGTTTAAAGAGAGCACAGACAACTCATTCATCAGGTCACAGTAAAAACCAGAACATCAGAAAATCTGCAAGCTTAACATGCCACCATTAATGTCCAGTTTTATGATTCAACATTAAGGAAAACAGTGGACAATAAGGCCATCCATGGAGATGGTTGAAGGTGAAAATTACTTCTGACCAATGAAAGCACAAAGGGCCTGATATTAAGAAGTTCTGTGCTTGCTAATAAAGGTTTCTTCATGCAGCGCCAATCTTCAGAGAAGGAGCAAAGTGATTTGTGTTTGCAATTCAGCAGACTGCTGAATTTATTTAGTATTTTTAGTGTCTGTGCCTTCATTGACATGCAGATCAACATTTAATGAAAAAACCAAGCAATCTCATTAGCGGAGGATATGAAAACGTAAAAATGTACCATCTGCAAAGTTTATTTTTATTTTCATAGGAGATACAATTTTAGCTGCAGTTTTTGCAACTTTTTCACTGTTTCTGATTCAGGTGCAAACTGAAGCAAAAATATCTGCAGTTATTGTAGCCACAAGTAAAGCATTGTTACAATGCTTCATTAGTAGAAAACATGCATCCAAACATATTTGGACTGTCAAAAATAACAATAGTAGAATAATATTTATAAAGAAATAAAATATCCATGCAGGTTGGCACAGATTAATTCACTAGGATGGCTGATTGCAGTCAACCACAAACAACAACAAAAAAGACTGAACTTAAATATTGTTGCTTGTTTATAAAAAAAAGAACATGCACAAAATCAAATCAATCACATCTGTTACTAGATGCACTATAAATATCATTAGTATTATTATTATTTTATTGTTACCAGTGTTACCTATATTGCTATGGCTTTGAACCTCATCTTTCTTTTACGTCTCTCTAACTACCTGTAGAAAATTAATGGGGGAATTCAAATTTCTTTACGTCTTGACATTTGAGCAGCAATCTGTCTAGATCATCCGCAACATGCTTACTTAGTGCATGTACTAAAAAAAAAAAAAAAAAAAGTCTACATGCAATTTAGCTGAATCTATTCTGAATCTTTGAAACTCAGACCCAAACTGTCTTAAATGTTCCAAAACAAATCTTGATTCCTGAAGTTTTTGGTAAGGTATCCTATGGATACCTTAGATAAACTGTAACACAATGTTTATCTTGTTTATGGTTACCTTTTGGGATGTTAGTCAGTGGAGAATGAACTATTTTTGTTTAAAACAAACCCATTTATAGTGCTGTAAAATATTTTTGCCTAATCCTGCATTGTATGAAACAGGCCAGAACACAATCATCAATGCTCATCAATGTGATTAACATAAGCAGTGCTATATAGAATGGTTTGACCGCATAAAAAAAAAAAAAAAAACATATCATCTGCATACTTATAGAGGGAATTCAGAAATAGAAAAAAAAAATATAACCTCTGACTCTTTAGTTTAGAGCAGGTTGTTGAAATTGAAGCTGCATGTCCCTTGGCCCCAGGGTGGACACAGTGGCAGTCCATTGGCATATATGAAGTTGCAGTGACAAATAACTATTCTTATTGTTTAAAAAATCAGCTTAAAAATATTGAAATCCAGAAATGTGAACTTATTCAGAAAATAAAATGACCTGATTCAGTGTACTGATGGTACTTTTCATCTGATAAATGAGGCTCATTCTAATTGAGATGAGATGCACCTTTATATAGTGGCCAGCACAGATTGAAGTAATCCGAAATGTTTGCACTTGTGCACTCATTTGATTTGCAAAATGGTCAAATCTTCCCCCGTACAATATGATAAACGATTGTATAAGATGAAAGTCTTTAGAGTCAATTTTACTGTTTTTTAGTGGAAACTTCATATGTGCTCTCCCTCTTGAGAGCAGAGCAGGCCCAGGGCATAAGCGACCAAAGCTGGAGGCCTTCCACAAAACTGAAATTTAATAAAGACCTAAGATCTAACATGTTTATCTTTGTTTATATAGAAGCAGGATGACATAAAATTTAGCAGAGACAAAATAAAACATTTCAAGGTGGGACAATTTGGATTTGTCAAATTTTCTTTGCAAAAGTGCATACAATATTCCTCACAAGTAAAATGATTTTGTTGCAATGGTTACAATTTTTGACCTTGGGCCAGCCCGTTTGGGTAGGAAAAAGCATGACGTTCACTGAGCTTTTGTATTCTTTTTACATTAATCTATAACCAAAAGAATAAACACCAATCAGGGAAGAAAGTATACATTTCTTTAAGCTTGACTTTAAGATTGACTTTCATTTTCAGATTTAGAACCTCAGATATTAAAAGGAAAATAGGGGGTGATTCCATAAATAAAGATCTCACCCAGAGTTTCTTAAATAGCTAAGAAAACAATAAATACTAGGTGATTTGGTTAGACACAATAATACAATTGTGGCCTGATTGTTTTAAAGTTAGTGCACAATCATATAGGTTCTGGGGGAAAAAAAGCTAAAACATAAAAAAATGTTTGCAAAATAAACAGCAGCCTTTACTTACTGGAAAAGCATAAAGCATTGCATTAATTTAGGTAAAACAAGATTATCTTCATCCACTGTGATTGGAGCTGATTTATAAACATGCTAATCTTATGCTTGCACTGTAAACTTATACTTAAAATCCAAACAAAGCTTATAATAAGGCTTTTGTCTTTTAGACATTAGGTTGGAAAAAAAAAGATTTAGCTTTAAACTAAAAAAACACCCCAATTTATTATCTTAAAGTTCAGCAGTAAAGAATTGAAAAGGTCTCTCGGATGAAATGCAAAATGTTGTCTGGAAAACTTCACCTGCATGACCTGGATGACTGGGTATCTTCACAGATAGGTTCAGCAGTAAAAGATGCAAATAATCAGAGCTTCTGGTTTATTCAGTTAATTTGTTTACATAACAGAATCAAAGCTAACTAATATGACATGTTGTCTTTTCATCTCTTTCCAAGTAATTGTTTTTCCAATAAAAAACTCTATTTTGATGAATTTCCATGGCATGCTACATCTATATCCCTCCTGTCTGTTATTTATAAAAACCAACAACAATCAAGCTCAAACTAAACGTTGCAACAATAATATAATCTTACAATTCAAGCAGCGATTTTATTTAAAATAAATTGAGATTAAATTAAACATGATTTCACCATTAAAACCCTTTAACTTTAAAAGCTTATCTCTACCAAACACAAACTGGTGAGCTGAACTAAATCAAAGGTGATATTACTTTTTTTCCTAATCTTTACTAAACCTACAGCATTAAAAGGCCACCAGTCTGTTTATAACTGAATCTCAGTGTAAATCAAGCTTTAATGTGTAGACTATATTGGTTTGCTAAAGAACTAACAGCATCATAAAGAACAAGTAACACAGGAAGCAGAGACAGATTAGGGATACAGCTGTTAACAAGTTTAAAGCAAGGTTAGGTAATGATGCATTATTTCTGGCTGTAGACATCTACAGTTATACATAATTGTTCAAATCATCATTAGAAAACAGGAAAGGGGAACACAGAATCAACCTACCCAGATGGAATAGATGACCCATGGTAACTCTGGAGGAGCTGCAGAGACACACAGCTCAAGTGGAAAAAGTTGTTGACAAGACAACTATAAGTTATCCTATATAGAAATCTATACTTTTAGAAAAAGTAGAGAGAGAAAACTGGTGTTGTTGTTAGAAAACTATGGGAAGTAAGTTACAGTTTCTCAGAGGCAACTAAGCAAGCATACCAGAAGGTTTTCTGTTCAGGAAAAGTCAATATTTAGCTTTTTGTTCTGCATGCATTCATGTTTTCGGATGGTCCAGTCAAAATTTATTGACAGACAATCTCCTTTTTTTCTGCCCAAGGTTGAGTTATAGTGGGAAAAGTTGGCAGAAAAATCCCCCCCAAAGACTTTCTGCAGTGAAAAGTTAGCCACAGAGTGGAAGGTGTATGAATGCACATCAGTCATTTTTAGATTATTTTTTACTTCCCCTTCACTGCACTCTTTATACTACCTTGTGTTGGTCATAAACATGAATTTTCAGAAAATACATTAAAGCAAAGCAGATCCTTAAAGATGATCTAACTTAATTCTTCGTGCTTCTTGTTAAAATTATGAATTATACCGTTGATTTTATGAAATTTGTAGCTTTCTATGTGAGTTTTAAAGATTCTTTCCAAATTAACGATAACTCAATAAAAGACCTATGCATTACAGCTATGAAAAAATTTGCTTTGTTAACCCATAAGGCTGCTCCGTCACACCCAGTGGTTTAAAAAGCTGACCAAAAACCTGCATCTCTGTCAAGTGTTTTTCTGTTTGGATGACAGTTTTAGCTGTATAATTAAATGTTTCAGGGGAAAATGATAGTGTTTATGTGCTCTAACCCATGTGGAAATGCTTCTGTATTATAAAGGGTCTACTTCATGTGGGAATTCTGCGTTACGTGTCAGGTTCAGTGTGCTTGGCTGTCAGGCCTCAAATCAGAAAGAGCAATGCTCCCAGCTCAGAGCTGCTTTTGGACTTGGTGATGGATGTTTGATCTCTGTGGCACTTTGCATGCAGGACACAACTGTGGATGGAAGCTTGCATTGGCAGGGCAGTAGGGAGGCTATCAGGGCTATGTTTGGCTTGCAGCTGGTACACTGCCAAAAAGGTGACAGATTGAGATTTAAAAAAAAAGGGAAATATCCGACATGCTGAGGGATGGCAAAGGTGGGAAACGTTTCCTGAAAGACAAATTACAGTAAGTGAGTATTGACAAAGTACTGACTACCTATTTAAAGCCCTTTCCATGTTTATGTATATTTTTATTTTCCAAGAAGAAATATACATTTGGGATCAGATACTTACTTTATAACCACATTTTTTTGTTTAAATGACGTAAAATGTTTCCATTTTTCAAATGCCAAAATAATGAGACCCGGATTTCTATGTTTGAACACACTCTCTTAGTATAAACTGTATGTCCTGTTGTCCTTAAACCATTTTATAACAAATCTGATGATATGATTAGATCCCAACAAAACATTTTTGCCCAAGTTTTAAGTTACTTGGGGAACATAATGTTCTTTTCCCATTAAGTTATCTATTTCATCAAGTGCACCATTCCCTCTCCCATCAAGCCCCCACAAAACATGATGCTGCCACCTCCGTGCTTCACCATTGGATTATGTTCTTAGTTTGTTATGTTGTTTTTTTTCGTTATTTTAAATAGATTGCAGTACATGTTTGCTAATATTAAAGCTTTAAATTAGATTCTTTGAACTGACCATTATCAATGATAACTATTATCTGGTAGAAGTTGGTCACGATACCATTAACTTGTTAGAAATTAAAAGAAATAATGAGAGGTAGGAGCTAAGTGAGAGATATGCTCTGTTTTAGAAGAATATAGCAATTTAACATAGCTCAAAAAAAAATGCTCTTATTACTGACACTCCACTATGTTTGTGGAATTTCTTTTTCAGTATGTATGTTTTCTCCTAATAGGCTGATTTGATGGATCCACTAATTGAATAATCTATCAGAATATATTAAGTTAGTTTTCAACCAATTACAAGACCTGGCAGCTCAGGAAGCTTAGAATCCTGCAGCTTTCAGATGTATTTCTGCCTCACCACACCTGAATTAAGTGATGAAGCTATTAGCATCCCTCTGTAGAACCTGGATGCCTGCTGTAGAGGCAGTTAAGCTGTTTGATTCAAGTGTTTTGGGCCAGAGACGCTAGGCGCTGCGGGACGCTGGTTCTGGAAGATTTGAATTTGCGATAAATTATATATTTGATTGCTAAAACCAGCAGGCTCACCTTATGTAACTCCACAAAATAAATTTTATCTTTATTAATATGTAAGTATCTAATTTCAGCTTTGTGTTTAGTTTTCCCAAACACTCAGCTATGTCCAAATTAAAGCCAATGAATGGTTATTGAAAAGCCACAAATCTTCCAGGTAAGACCTCCAATTCCACCTCTTTTCAACCCAAAGTACATTTGGCTCTTTCTCTGCTGATGCATAAATAATGAAAATTATCATTTCAGTCTACATCACAGTAAAATCACCCCATTTGTCTCTCACGGCATTTTTCACTGGGAACATTTTGCAGCCCTTTTGTATCACTGTCATCTTAGGATAATGAAAGGTTTTTAAAATAAAGTGCAAGATAACATTAAAGTTATTCTAAACGAGGTTCAGACTCAGATTGAACACATAAGAAAACTTCATGAATAAAAAAAAAAGAGGTAATTGGGAGGATTCAGACTGCGGCGGGAGATGACATGCTGTTGTAAATATGTGCACATCTGTGTGTTTATGCTGAGGCCAGCAGAACTATTATTAAAAGTGACTGCAGCGACTGCTGCAAGGGAAGGAGGGTCGGCAGTGGGAAAGCAAAATCGCTTTTTAATGAGTCCTCTGGGTGAACCAAAAGTGAAACAGGAACAATGAAAACAGCGACAACAGGCCAACGGTGTGTTAAAGATGGATTTTTCTAGAAATTACCCTAGTACTAGCTAAAGGCACATTTAAGTCTGTGAAATGGGGAAACAGATAAACATAAAATAAAAACAAAATAACCATATCCTTAATAAACTTAAGGCAGAGTTTAATTGCTTAAATCCTTAAAATCCTTAGGCTAAATTGAAGTGCTTAGAATTTATCTATGAATTGTCACATGCATTGTATTTTAAAAGTGCCCCTCCCCTGAACAAATGTATTTTCTATATGCTTTCCATTCGCATTTAAATGTTTTTGACCCCCCCCCCCACACACACACACACAATTTTCTGTTAAATAAAAAGGAAAACTGGAAAAACATATTCAAACCAACCTGGCTTTGTGTGAAAAGTGATAATCTTTATGCTTGCTGGCTGTGGTTGTGGTTTTCTTTGCATTCCCTTGTTTCGCAGGATTGTTTTATTTCAGATACTTTGTTTTTTAAGAGTAACCAATTCAATTAAATTTCAATTCATTTTATTTTTTTATTTTATTTATTCAGTTTTTACTCATGTTTACTCATATTTTACTCCACCAATTTACAAAGCATGTAATCTCAAGGTATTTTAAGAAAGTCAGCTGATTGCATAGACTCATTGAAAGCAATCCCTCACACCAAGCATGAAAAACTCAATTTTAACGGTAAGAATCCTCCAGCAGAACCAGTGTGAGCCGCCATCTGCTGAGGCCGACTGGGGTTCAAGAAGACAGAAGCAGACATAGAAAAAGTAGCAGAGATACAAAAGCAATTTTAACCAGGATTTTATAGAAGTCCTGCACAAGCTTTACTATCGGATTTAGGTCTAGATTTTGACTAAGCCACACTTTTGACAGCCAATCAGATGTAGACTTGCTTGTAAGCTTCAGGTGCTTTTGTGTCCAAAATAAAAAAATAAATGGGAGAACAACTACATTTTGGTGTTGGTTTCAACATAATAGAGTGGAAATTTAAAGCTTTCATTAAAATTTGACAATTTTTTTTTAAATCAGGGGATTTCGTAAAATACAATAACTGAGAATTTGTGTCATACTTTTAATGCAACCACACAATATTCACAGTGTTAAGAGATGAGTTTGCTGCAACCTCATGCAGTTTACAGTGAATGTTTAAATCATACATTTAGAACAATGGGCTTTGATCTGACATCTATCTATTAATAGAGAGATTATGGATTGTCAGGATAAAGATTGTTAAAGTTTTCTGTCTTTATTTCCATTACTGGCTAAATGCCTCTGTTTGTTTTGTGACCAGAGTCAACCAGAGATGGAGTACTCCATGCCTGAGCTGCAGGCTCCTCGATCCAGTGTGGCTGACAAACCCTGGCCCCAGGTCCACTCCCACACCCAGAGACCCCACGGTAGGGATGTCTTTGTTCCCTAGAATATCTTAGAAAATGTAAAATATAAACACTTTTTTCATATGTTGAAACACAAGCAATAATGGTTTTAGTAGCTATGTCTGTATGTTTAGGGTCCTTGTCTTTTGCAACCTCTAAAATGTTTATCTTCAGGATTTCCCTTTTTTCATTTTTTCATTTACTCTGACAAATTTTCCTGTCCCTGCAGAAGAAAAGCATCATGACAGCATGGTAATTCCATTCCCATGTTTCACCTTGTGGGCAGTATTTTCAGAGTGCTGAGCTGTGTAGAGTGCTTTCAAACCACACTGCATTTTAAAGTATAAGACTAAGAAATGTCCTGTCAACAGATCCTTTTCGCTAAGCTGTGGATTCCTGCAGCTCCTCCAGAGTTACCTTGGCTCTCTGGCCTGCTTATTAGATTTTTCCTCCCGTTGCCCATCCCTTTTGTTGGAGGTCCATGTCCTTATAAAGTTTATAAATTGAAAACTTCCCTTGTGAGATGTTTAAAGCCTGATATATTTTTTAAATAACGGCCCAGTAACAATAGCTGTATTTTCTACCCGTATCACATTTCAGACAGTGCAGTTACAATTAATGATTAGTTGACTGGAAGATCATACATTTTTATTTAGGGATATTATGAATGCCACACCTTTTTATTAATGAAATGCTTGAAAAAACAAAAATTACAATTACAATTACAATTACAATTACAATTACAATCCCATGAAATTCAATAGATATATTTCTGAATGCAATGTGACAAAATGAAAAAAATGTGCACATATGTTGAGCCTAATAATACAAAATATTTTTTCTTCATTGTGTTGCAGGTGTTAAGGGACGAGGACAAAAAGGAGCAGGCAAAGTGGTGGTCAAAGGGAAGCACCCCATCCAGGACATAGAGGATGCTGCAGCTGACCATGACTTCCTGGGCTGCATGTCAAGGTCAGATAGCTTGCTTGAATAAAACACTAAAAAGAGGCCAGATTATTGGTGAATTCACATGCATGACTAATTTAGTCTGAATTTTAATATTGTCCAAGCTTTTATTCCTACTACATTTGAAATGAAACCTTTTGATTTTTGTATTGCATTTTGAAGCGTGTCATAATATTCATCTAAAATATTTTTTACCTGAGATTGTCTTCATATCTGTACATTAGTCTGCCTCTTAGGAATAACATGTTGCTAAAAAGTTATTAATAATTCATAACAGGGCACGATCTTTTTTTTTTTTTTTCATTTTACACTGTTTTATATCACAGCATTTCAGTGAAAATGTTTAAAAATACACAGTTTCACATTTAGGCCAATTGTGACTTCTCAGTGATTCATTGACGCCAAATTTTGACTTCCTCCTATTTTCAGACGTTCAGGCCTTCCAAGGTGGATTTTAGCTGCTTGTCTCTTTCTGTCCATCATGGTCATGCTGTGGCTCAGCTGTGCCAGCCTTGTCACCGCACCGGAGCAACACATCAAGACGCAGGTGCTTATTTAGAAAAACTAGTTCCATTTTTATTCCAGTTTCTCCAGTATTCTCCTGTTCTACCCATAGTTTTTGCTCCCTATTTTAATGTTAGTAGATTCTTAAAAAACAAAAAACAAAATCATAAATGATAAAAAAATAACAATCTACAACATTAGTATAGCAGGAATAATTGTACATATTTTCATACATCTTCTCTCAAAAACAGCCAGAAGGTTTAAGTTGATTTTATTGATACCCATAGGTAAACTTGTTTTGCACTCTGGATAAAGCTAAATTAATCCCAGTATTTCTTTTCGCTCAATAAATCTTTGTAGCTTGTGTTTTTTAGAACTAGTCCATATTAGGCAGCATGTATTTTAGTGATTTAAAACTTTTAAACCTTTCCCTATGTCTCTACTTATTTTGATAATGCTTTTAAATTGTTTGCGATCGGTGATTTGTTTTTTAAAGTGTCCACATGGGTAATATAGGTGCAAAAGAAATCTTCATTAGCAGCAGCACTGATTTAAAAAAATCACTCAGATAAAACTGCCTGTATGCACCTCTTTGCAGATATCAAATACATTAGGGCGACAAATGGTTCACTTTTTTTCACAAATCAAACGAGTAATACTGCTGCATAATGTCAGAAAAACATGCAATTTTAATATCTTTCAAGCGATTCTTCAGGAACAAATAGTTTTTTTACTTGTAAAAGCAATTATCAGTGATAAACAAAATGAATGAATAAATGAATGGGTCTATGCTTTTATTTATATTTTTACATTTTTCTTTTACATTCCTCTCAATACTGGGAAAGGAGAGGGAATCTTTGTGTGTCAGGGTGTCAAGTGTCCTATTTTTCTGCTTATCAAAATATGGGCATCCTAAATGTACGTGTAAAGCCTATTTTCTTTCTTTCTTTTTTCTGAATTGCAAAGCTATGAAACCAGTTTTGTTTATTGTTTTGGCCCTTACTAAATTTTTTGTTAAGTTGTCAGATTTCATATCGATTTTAGTGTTAAAATTGAGCATAGGATTTTAAAATATATGTGGACACAAAAAGTGACAGCATTAATGTTGCCTTTAATATTATTATGGATTAGATTTTTTTTTTTGCTTAAAATATTCGCCTACCTGTACATCTTGTCTTCATACTCTGAATCTTGCACTCCTGTATGTCATTGTGAACAAGTATTGTTTTTTTAGAATAAATGTTGCAGCTTTATCATAAGATCAACATCACTGTACATTAAAGTATAATATGCAGACCCCTGGATTGCCTTATGATGCTGGATGCTTGACACCGAAAGTGAAACCACCTGCTGATTATTTATGCTAATGAATTACTGACCACTTTGAGGTACTCACAGCAAATTGAAACCTCATATCCTGAAGGCTTGTTGATCATTACAAGTGAGAATAAATTAAATAAATAAATAAATACATACATTAATTAATTAAATTAGGAGAGTAAATATGAGTAAATCAAAACAACTTTACAGAGGTGAAAAAGACACTGATATTGCACAAATTTCGCTTAATACTCATTTACCGGTAGATTATACAATGTGTGTTTTAAACAATCTAAATAAACCTTGCCACAGAACTATTAGAGATTCGCTTAGATAACCATGATCTTGTTTGTTTATTGCTTCTATTTCTTTGTGTTTCTTAGCTGAGTATAAACGGAGATAAGGAGTTTATGGAACATGTGCACAAGGTCAACCCGTTCCACCTGAGTCCCATGATAGCTGTCAGCATGAAGCAGTCGGGGGAGATGCAGGAGGCAGGACCACTTCCAGTCAAAGTTGACCTCAGCAAAACCTGTGTGTAGAGAGAAAGCAACTGTTTCTTGTTACTTTTGGTAACCAAATGTAAAACATGTGGCTTGTCATCAATGCACCACTCAGAAAAGTTTTTAAAAAATATTTAATAAAAACCAAGGCTCCATGTCCTGTTATTCAGAACGATCAGTAACATCGTTGTCAGTCGGATACATTTTTCAGTTTTTCATTGTACAGTCCAGGTTTCTGCAAGTACAGCCTCAGATTATCATTATAATATGGCTCGCTCATTGCTTATGAGAAAGACGCAGCCTTGTCTCGCATTGGCACACAAGACGAGCAGGGAGGATAGATTACAGCTGTAAACTCTGCTGTCACTTTTAATGGTGAGTTTGGACAAATGCAGAGATTCATGTTAGATTTAATTTATCTCGTTCTCACAGTGGTGGGATTAATTAAAAACGGCCTCGCTCAGACGATGAAAGATGAAAAGAGGTGGGAGAGAGGGTAGAGGAAAATGAATGAAAGGTGAGCAAAATACTTGACAGCGCTGCAGGAAACAAACACAGTAGCAAATACTCAGTTTATGATCTGTTTACATAATTAACTTTATGAGCTCTTCAGAAATATCAACTTGGCAAACAGCTCGGAAATTGAAAATCCTCTTCTTGACAGCGTTCTCAGGTGAGTAATCCTCACTGGGGAGACAAAAACTAAATTAGCGTCTTCCTGTAATCTAATTCCTGTGTGTGTTTATACAAATCTGCAAAAGCACTCAATCATCTGAGGAGAACAAATTCAAATAGCTGCATCTGGACGTGCTGACTGAAAATGAGGAAAGCCGAACACGTTATTTATTTTATTTTCTATTTATTTTGAATCATCAACAACAGTAATCAGTTAAAATGTTACTGAAGTGCCATGAAGATTTATTACATCACACAACAGAAAGTTTTCTTTGTGTCAAATCATTACAACACAGACTACAGAAAAACACTGGAGAAAGGTTGCATCGGTTATTGTAATAATATAACTATGATTATCATCGATATTATGGCTCTTATATCACTTCAAGACTTTGTAGCTGTTACCTGTGCCATGTGCTTTCTTATAGCTGACTATTTTGTATGTCCTAGGAGCACATATTGAAGAGAACCCCTGTAACAATGTGTAATGCAAAGCTTTGAACATAAACCCTTGTTATTGAACAGAGTTGCAGTCTTAGATAATATAATTTGTTTTTCTGTGTTTTTGGTGTGCTGCAATACTATCATTTAACCCCTGCAGTGTAGACAATTAACCATGCATGTGAGATTGTTTATTATTATTCTTTTTTAATGATAGTTTATTCTAAGCGCTTGCAATGGCAGTAATGACAATTCTCTACTGTGGACTTTTTTCCTTTTTGTGTTCATATTTACATTTAACCTAGAACATAAAAAATGATTTATAGCAAAGACTATTGATTAAAAAAGCCATCTGATCAAATTATGTGCAGCTTCAAGTTGCAGACTACTGGATATGTTTCAAAATATTTGTTCATTTTTACTGTTTATTTCAAATGAAATGATGAAATAAAGTTTTTTTTTTTGCTGTAAATAAACACATTATGCAAGTGAAGGTTTTCTTTTAGTTTAGAAAAAAAGAGTATTTAATAAATGGACGATTTACTTGGTGCGTTCAGTGTCTGTTTTTCCATGTTAATATGCACCATTTCTTATCCTTTACACTTATTTTGTTTTTGCAATAGAAAAAAAAATAAGTGTGCTTTATTGTCATAGTGGGGATATCACCTGTAGTACTTTTTATAGAAATGCATTAATCATTAGATTAAAGGAAAAATGTTTAAAAGCAGCCCATCTACAAAAAATAAATAAATAGAAACAGAATGAATGATAGCATAGATTATAAAATAACTTATAAGGCAGGTCAAAACTGCATATACCGGTAGATAAAATGCAAACAAATACTTAGAAATGATTAATGACCAGATAAAAATTTGCTTAGAATTTTATTGGGGGTATTTGGAGCAGTAATAATAAGGTTTTACAGCAGCTGGGAGGAAGGATCTGCAGCAGTTTAGCTTAATGCACCTATGGTTGGGTAATCTTTCACTAAAGGAGCTATCCAGTTCTTAACAGTTTCATGCATAGAGGGAGAGTCACTGTCCAGCTGTGGTTGTGTTTGTTAGAGTTCATTTTTCTCCCACCACCTGCTCTGCGTCAAGGGGGGCATCCTTGGACATAGCTGGCCTTTCTGATGCCAGCACTGTCAAAGAAGGTCTTCAGCATGGTCTGGAAAGACTGGCAGTTCTACTGGCC
Source organism: Cyprinodon tularosa (assembly GCF_016077235.1). NCBI lineage: Eukaryota > Metazoa > Chordata > Actinopteri > Cyprinodontiformes > Cyprinodontidae > Cyprinodon > Cyprinodon tularosa. Next base: position 680,625 of record NW_024038298.1, read on the forward strand.
AAGCTACTTTAGCAGCATCCCTACACTCTAAAAGGAGTTAGTCTCCTCAGCAAGTAAAGTTTATTTCTGATTCTTTTTGTAAACAGGATCAGTGATGTTACACTGAAGAAGTTTTTTTTTTTTTTGTTCAGGTGAACACCTTGGTTCTTAGAAGAGTCCCTATCTCAAAATAACTTACACAGATCCAATATGTTCATATCTATCAGTGCTGTGTAAACAATGTAAACCAGTTCTATTTGGTCATACTAAGAATAATTTAATTGTCTCAAGCTTAAAGAAATTATTTATAGAATATGATCAGTGTCAAACTTATGCCTTAAAGACAAGTGGAACCCTGAAATAGTTGTTACACTTTGCCTGAGATATGCGTCATCCTTAAGTTGTCTTTTTGTTGTAAATGTATAATACTTGAATGAGAACGTCCCAAGACACCCCAAACTCTAAAGAATTTATCCAGACCCACTTAAATGCAAATCTGTAGTAGGCTTTGAGTGAATTGCCTTGGCAAGGAACAAACTGGCATGTTGCAAGAGAGGACGTTAGAAGCAAACTCATGAATTTCAGATTGCAAAGCAAGCACCTAACTGAGCCAATCTCCCAGATTGTCTGCAGTTCTCAAACTTTTTAAAATTACAGCCTTAGTCAATAATAGTTTTTACAGGTACTACCCTGTTTACAGAGATTTAGGGTTAATTTCCTCAGCACAGTTTCATTTCTTTTAGTCATACCCTGTTAAACTAAATTTAATTTAGGTATTAAATTAAATTTTGTTTAAGAGGCCTTTTAGTCATCTATAGTCAGTTTATTGTTTATTTTTTAACTAATTTATATAAAAAAGTGTAATTAATATAAGAGGAAGGGCCTGTTTTTTATATAACTGTTAATCCTATTTGTAATGTAGTTAGTTTTTTATTTTTAGCAAGATACAGTGCACACATAAACTTTTATTTTTTTAAAACAAAATTTAAAATACATTTAGATGTGCTTATTCAATTCAGTTCAATTCAGTTTATTCATATAGCACATCATCATCTCAAGGCACTTTACAGAGTCAATTCAAAAATATCATGCAGCCAAACTGATTAGTTGATTTTATCGACTCATTGACTCGAAGGCAATCTCTCAGACTTATTCAAACTCTTAAGATTATTAAAAATACTAAGCCCTTATATAGCATTTGTATTGTCTAAATGTACTCTTTAAGTTATTTTTTAATGTGAAATGTAAACTTCAAGTTATAATTTTCCTTCATTTCCTGAGACTAAAATGAACAGACTCAAAGAAGACTGTTCAACCTTAAACAAAATGATTAATCATTAATATGATGCAATGTTTTCTCTATGGCATTTTGCAGCTGAATATAGCACATGTGGATTATTCTGGTAGGTTATTCTTTTTTTTTTTTTTTCATTAGACACAAGTACCTTAATTTTGTCGCAATGTCAGTTTTATTTGTATAGACACAACACTCCATTTAAGTAAGAATAAAGGCATCATGGATGATGTCATTTTTTCTCTCTTTTAACAGTTTTTCTACTAAAACAAATCCTACCATGACTATTTTGAAACAAATATTCTGAGGAATTTTGCATATATTCAGAAATAGGCACACACTTTCAAACTTAACTACTGTTACTGGACAATTTAGCATTGGAATCTATCATCTTTGGAACATTGTGCAAAGACAGTATGTTAAAAACAAAATTCTACAAGTGCAGATGTATAAAAAAAAAACATTTCTATGTAAAATGAAACACTTCTCACAGTTTTTGCACTAAAAGGCATTTAAGTTGTGTAGCAAATGAAAGAATCCACTTGGTGGCAGCAAAGCTAAAGATGTTTGACAAGTGTTTTTTCTTGTCTTTTTTTATTATATTCAAGAAACACAAAAAAAAAAAAAACACTCCTGTTTGAGTTTAAACTAATTTCAGGCTGGAGAAGAAATTTTGGGAAAAAAACTGAATGAACCATTAGAAGGTGATTGTCAGTTCATGTGTTTGTCTACTTACTTAATGGACAGTTGCATCAGTTGCATTTTTGCTGACTTATACCTGTGCAAACAAAGGTAAACCATGAGGGGGAGACTTTGAACACTAGTGAGAAAATAAATGCTATAAATGCAGCAACAAGTAGTCTTTATTAGGCTTCAGAAGAGATCAGGAGCTCAGTTCTAACTGCAATACAGATAATGCACTATCAATAAAGTGAATCACAGCCTGTTAAAAAATAAAGAAAAAAAGAGAAATAGCTACACAAAGACAAAAAATTGCGTAGGCCTCTTTGTCAAAGCATCCAACACAGAACAGATATAACAAATTCATAATCAAACAGCTGAAAACAAGGCCAGCACAACAGAGCTTCCAGTGCATGTGTCCAATTAGCATAACATGCTGGTTGGATGTGTGAAAGAGACAAAGACAGAAGGAAAATATCAAAACACGCCTCAGCTGTGACACATAATCAAAGGGTGGAAGCCACACAAAGAGAGGGTGTTACATTACATTACCCTATGAATCTATGACAGACAATCAGAAGTGGGGTTGATGCAGGGACTTCTGAAAGCTTCTGGTCACCGTGCGCCATGTGTCAATGTATCACCATCCTTGCATCAACTAGACAGTCGTTATAATGACATATGCAGATGTTATAAAAAAGTAGACAGAAACATCAATCAAAGTCCGGCAGGGAAACCGAGAGAACCCTTTTTTGTAATTTTATATAACCCAATAATCATCCAATAAAGCAAGATCTTATGGCTGATTTTCAAATATAAAATGTACTCTCATAGTTTTTACATTGGTGTTAGTGATGAGGAGATTGAAATATTATGTTCTAATGAGTCATTTCTTGCCATGAAAGGTTATAACTATATTACTTGTTATATTTTAAACCTAAAATCATTCTGCATTGGCGTTAATGCTTTTCAGAAGCCTAACCGTTTTTTTCATGGTGAATCCCATTGTGAAGTGAGGATTTTCCTATGTAGGCTTTTTGTCCATAAAAGCAAAGAAGCAACGAGGAGTTTTAGTTTCCCTGCATGTTTTGCACGCACTTTTCAAACCCACATGTTAAGACTTGCCTGTTTATTGATGCATTCAGGAATAGCATCAAATAGCAGAGCTTCAAATGAATAAGTCTTTATATTTGGGAGTATGGAAGGAGACAAAAAATATGACTTTTAGCCAAATACAAACCAGTTGTTTAAAAAACTGCAAAAAGACAATTATTAGGCTCCTTCTACAGTGTTTGTGGAATGTACACCCACATTCATAGCACAACTGCCTTGAATAAGGTGGCTAGTCCATTCAGATGATTCTGGGTTCTACCAGCCTTGTATGTTTGTGAAAGTCCTCCAAAGGAAGGAACAGTATAACAATAATTTAACTTTGTTGATCTCACATTGGAGAAATTTACCTCTTCATTTAAACCATCCTCTTGGGGAGCAGTGGGCTGCCATCATGTGATACACGGGGAGCGATCGGGGGGTTAAGGGTCTTGCTCAGAGAGCCAGAGTGGCAGTCTGTGGGAGTGGGTTTTGAACTCAACACCTCAGAATTCCAAGCTCTATGCCCTAACCACTTAACCTGACTCCGCCAGATGGATTTGCTCCGCATATCCATCTGGAAACCTTCCATTGAAGTAATTTTGGGAAGGGCCGAAAATACTGGTTAGCTGATTGGCCTATGTTGGTGATAGATGGGCCAAATACACCAATCAGATCAATGAAGCATATGACGTATTAACAGAGCAACGACGAAAACACAACTACAAGCCAGGCTACACTTGCCGAAACCAGTCGGGAGAAGAGCAAAAACATCTTTTCCTCTGAGAAAAGCCTCCAGAGCAGTGTTTTGCTCTTCTTTCAGTGAAGAAATACTCTGTAATTCCGATAAAACTTGCTCGATAGCCACGCTAACGCTAGTTTCATCGGCTGAAGCCCCCATGGTCTATAGACTGAACTGTTGCGCTTCTCATTGCGTCACACCTCAACCCGCCACAAATCCAACGCTGATTGGACGTTCGTTTGGTGAACTGCTCCAAATTTTCTTTAACAGAGAGTCTCCAGACTGATCTGCGAGTGAAACCTTGAACGCTCACGAGATCAGGATGGTCTCACGAGGCTACTAACCACTAGGCCACCACTCCCCCAAAAATAATTATCAATTATTGGGATAAGTTTCATGGTTCCTCCTTATTCAAATTCATCAGCAAGTTACAGAAACATTTTCTTCAGCAGGTTGACTTCTCAGACTCCGGTGGGCAAAAGGATCAAATCTGGGTTTTTAACTCTTTATTCAGAGGTGGATTAGAGCACTAAATTGTCTACTATACATCCAGATACTTTAGGTGGAGAGAAGACAATTGCCTACTGTAGCACCACTTCAGTAACTTGACCAGACTGGCTTCTGCTCCATGTGCTTTGAAAAGGTTTGCCTGTGATGAGATCTAATTCATAACAAAGTAGAGAGATCCAGAAAATAGGGTTTTGAGGGCCTGATGTGATTTCATGAAATATATCCCTCTGAAGGGTGTCTAAAACTAAAGGAACTGGTTGTACTGTCTGTGCTGATGTGTTGACTCACTGAATGCAAATAGGCAGTGTTGTCCTACTCTTTCTCTGCCTCCTGCAATCAGCCGCTCTCTGTTGACGGAGGAGAAGACAAACAGGGATTTTATGGCTGCTGCAGCCTCAAACTCGGACAATATGCGTCATGCAAGCTGACATTTATGACCCAATGAGAGTTACAACTGTAAATTCACTCGCTACATGTGGAAAGCCATTCAATACAACTGCTTCATTTTACTTTCCAATTTGATCATCTTAAAGTATTCTCTACAGAGCAGAGTCCCTTTATGTTGTTTAACTCATATATGATATACCAAGTTGAATTTTCCTTCTAATTGCATGTTTTCCCAAACCTCATGCTCACATCCATGTCCATCTTCATATGTAGCTCGCTTGATTACCCTCAGGGGGCGCTATGGAACCATGTTAGAGCGCTGGTGGCCCCATTATTACAATTTAATGGTTTATATGAGTGAAGAGGCAATGTTCCTCTCTAGCTCTCCTCCCTCCCAGCAGCACAGAGCTGTGTTGCTCTTATCTGGCCAGACCTGCTGCAGGAGCCAACCTGCAGTGCATTAAACAAGTCTCTCTCTCTCACACACAGGGACACACACAGGTGAACACACACTCAAAATAGTGACAGCATGAGTGTGTGTGTGGAAATGAGCAGCCTAATGAAAGAGGAGGGTGAGATTGTTAAAAAATGGGGAGTAGGAGTTCATCAGGGGGACTGATTGGATACTGTAGAGTATATTTGTGAATAATTTATCTCAAATTGTACAGTATTAGAAAAATGATGAAATCATAATGCAAGACAGCTAAAGATGTGAAATTAAATAATGAATCACATAAAATGGTTTTAATCAGGATGTCAATAAAATATCTTCTACATATCAGGCCGATTTATTGTTGTTTTATTTAAAACTTGACAGCACACAGCAAAGCAAGGCTACAACATAATGCTACAAAAAATCCAAATAGAGGCTACAACCATAAAGACTAAAACAAAGACAAGTAAAGCTAAACAAAATAACACAAAGTGCAAAATCTTAACATGCAGCGCAACATTTGAAGATGTTGTTGTCTGATGGTAGCATGCAATTCAAATAGTTACTGGAGCGAAAGTCAGGAGCAATTTTTAACTGTCCTGTTCCTGTTATTTGTCTGACAGCTCCAGGACAGAGGTTAGAGCGGCTATATATGGAATCACAACCATGATCATAATATTAATGTGTGCAAAATTGCAAAGGTGTAACTGATATTGACTCACTCTCTGCATGCAAATGGCCAATTTATTGGGCTTTCACTGAGGTTGATGGTCACTACTGATACAGAGGTGGGGAAAAGAGAGCTATGAGATTAATCATGTGGCAAATTGGTATGTTTGTAAACTGCAATGAAGGTTTACAAAATAAAAAATAATGATGTTACTATAGTTTAATGACCTGTTAATGAGTTTCCAGAAAAGGCACCGGATTAACCAAAGGTTTTTCCCCTGCTGAACAAAGCATGAAATTACTCTGTACTGATGCCTTCCCACCTGTTGCTGCGCACTGCTAACAGCTGGCTGCACAAATAAATCCATTTACAGAAAAAACAGACAGTAATGACAAAAATCGAAGGAGTTCCACCAATCAGGTTGTTTTCAAGCTACAGCTGGCAAGATTAGAGCAGTATGTCTATTTAGCAGCAAGTTGAAGGCCGGCAATTAAACAAATAGTAAAAGTAATGATGATTTGACCAGTTTTTTAATATATATTTATTAGAATTAAGTGGATTTCACATGTCATAAAGCATGCTATGGTATATCACAATAATGTCATAAACTCACAGGATGTAGAAAACATATATGCTTGAAAGCTAATTTGACAAAAAAGTCTAAAATAAGAGCACACTGCAAAAAAATATAAATGTAAAATAGTAATATAAGTATAAAACCCTATAGGTAAATCCAGCACTAGACAAAGAGACCTTTAAAGTATGGTTTTAAAGAGTCCAGTATATCAAACCTCATTTGTTTATCAGTCCTATGCATGGAAGAACTGAAAATTTTTTATTTTATGTACAGAGATAATGTGGAAGGTTATTGCTGTTTGTCATGTGGGATTAGATAGATAAACTGGAGTCTGATCATTTACTGCTTTTCAAGTGAGGACTTATATAAAAAGATTTACTCTAAACTCAACAGGAAGCAAAAGTAGAGAAGATAGAAATTATATACTGGTGTTGTGTTAAAAGATCAGAAGCCTAGAAGGTGCAAAATTAAAAATGAAAGAAGAAAAAAAACGTGAAGCGAGTGTTTATTTTCATTTAACATGCACTTGTAAGTCATAATAATGTCTGGGTAACATAACAACAACTGATTAAACCATCTCAAATGTAATAATCAACAATATATATTCTATTTTAGAAGCATTATAAATAACAATTTTTCTGTTGTAAAAACAATTAATTACCTCATTATAGATGTGTTACATTTAACCTATTTGTATAAAACACCCAGGAACTGTAATATTTTTTCCTCAAAAACATACCACTATACAGCTGCATATTGCCAGATGCTGAATAGTGACAAAAAATAAACTCAATAAAACAATGCAACTGCATGTTTTCCAACATTGACCAGTCCTGAAAGTAAGGACAATGCACTGGCTTCATCTTCCCTCACTATCATTTGCAGGGCCCTCTGCAATAAATAAACTCTATGCAAAAGATCATGCATATACTTTAGGTATCTAAATTCATTTTTAGGCAAGCACAGAAATACGTATTTTTTCTCCTTTTTATGAATTTATCTTTTGTAATAGTGAGAATAAATACCTAATAACTGAACTGTAGAATCAGAAGATCCAATTCAGCTCTTCCTTTTACAGAAAAGAGAAATAACTATGAACTTCTGTATTTTGCAGCTGTCTGAGTCACGGCCAGCGTGTGTGACAAGTGCCAAAATGAATGTGAATCAGTGTCAGATCAGTTTTTGGCAGGACAGAGATTTTTATTTATTTATTTTTGAAGGGAGATGACAAATGCTCAGATCCTCTCCACCATCATTCATATGTTTGTGTGTGTGAAACACTTTGTTTCCAACATGCCAAACCCTCACACTAAGACAGCCAGCTAGACATCGACCATCCATGCATCCATCCATCCATCCTCCACCACCAGCAGCGGACTTTGCAGCAGCACCAACTTTATTTCACCCCGATATCTGTCATAAAACCGCAGAAAGCAAAGAATCAATCAATTCCGGACACTTTTATCCCCTCTCTCTTCAGCCTTTCACAGCCAAAATAAGTCTTTCAAGAACACATGCGGACACAGACATGTACGTACAGCACGGATGCTACCTGGACTATTAAACTGTGAGCGGCCCGACACGCCGCTCTCTCCAAACTAAGCGCGCAGGCACGAAGAGTCGGTTTCAAGCTCCCCTCTCTGTGAATTGATTCTACTATGAGCCTACACGAACCTCTGCTCTCAGAGGCGGGGGGACAGAAAATAAGGGAAAGAAACCAATCCTGGTCAGAAGAAATTTATTTTACTTTACCAGGTGTACAAAGGAAACACGGTTAAAATGTCTTTAATCATTGTGTTCAACAATATAAAACACAAAAAAACACTCTATTTTGGGGCGAATTAGTAGTAGTGTCTGCCTATCGCCACCCCCGCGGCGCTGAATGGAATATTCCACAATTTATTCCAGGGAAAGACTGACAGTTTTTTGGGTCATGAAGCAGCTGTTGAAGTCAGCAGCCTGTCCCCCCTCTGCTAGAATAAGAAATTAGTCCATTTTAAAGTAAATAACTAAAGCCTGTGGCCGATAAGGAGGAATTATAGAATGACTCGGCCCCTAAAACATTTAAACCTATAAATACCCCCTCCCCCCCCCCTCCTTATGCACATGTATCATATTATTAAACTGATTGGTGCCAGTGTTAGAATTAAAACAACACTATGTATAATAAACAAGTTATAATACAATTTCTTTTGCAAAGAAGTTCTATTTGTTAGAGAAAAGTAGTATATGTGAGCCACCTAAAAAGATATGATGCAAACATACTTTTAGTAAAACAAAACATTTTTTCAGGGTTTGAAACTACTTCAAAGGTCCTGGTGGTCCTCCAGTAAGGAATTTCTATAAGTGCTTATTCATTGTTATCTAAACAGATTATTGATCGTACTGCTGATGATACAGCAATGTTAAAAATGCGTATATTGTTCTGTTACCTGGCTGGTCTTTTGCCAGAATTGGGTCTAAACGAAGTGGGCTTTATATTCCTGTCTTTGCTATGTAGCCAATTTTATTGACATATTCAAGTAAAGTCGTATAATACATTAAAAGTTAAGTGGTCCAAGTGATATTCATTTAAGTAATTTTTTATATATAATTTCGGTTAGTGTAAACGTCTATGCTTTTTGCTTGTTTTGCTTAGGAAATCATCTTCCGATGTGACGCCCACACTGAGAATTGGATATGCAAAGGATTCCTGAAAAATTTACTGTTAAAAAAGTACTATAAAATAAGAAGCCAAATAATTGTAGTGGTTTGAAGGAATATTGTTTCACTGTTTAGAGCTTTATTACTCTACCTATGACTTGATTCTGTTTCCATAACCACCCCATTCAAACACCATGAGCGTTGAAACGTTTCTTAAAATTTAAAATGCTCCTACATTAAAGATGGTTGGGGGGGGTCAGATCAAACCACTACATTTTATTTATTTAGGAAACCAGTTCAGCCCTTCTGCGTTATTTGCGCATATATTAGTCATCTTACATTATTTTTTTTTCTGTTAAGGTTGTTTTACAGCGGCACTACATTCTCCTGAGTAGTCACACCTCAGATCACTTATCAATCACTAGTAGCTTTTAACATAGGGACATTTTAGCACAGGGACTATAGTTACAATAGGTCCCTCACAGGAACTAAGGAGCTGTAATGAATCTCACTATCCTTTAAATAACAGTACATATAGGCAAAAGCCCATTTAGCTGAAATTAATAAAAATGCAATACCTCATTATGCATGCTCTGTGTCAAATGTACGCATCCTTGTATGTTTTGGTTGTGTAATGGGGAGCTTTTGCCTTCTGCTATATGTGTGTAACTTTTTTTTTAGAAGGCTTTAGTCCATATTTGACATAATGACATCTGGAAGGCTAAAGGTTACCTGGATTCACAACAGCAGTCCAGAGGCTCCTTCCTACCAATAACGGTTTTCTTACTGTTGACCCCATGAAAGTCGAAGGAACAGGAGCTAGATAATTTTTAATCTAGTCCGAGACATTTATTCCTGGATCTTCTTTGCAAAAATGCATCTGCCTACTAACATTAACTAAACATAATGTTTATTTTAAATGAATATACTACGGTGTCCCACAGATATGAATACCGTTAAGCCCCGTGGCTAAGTGTTATAGCTTTTTAACATGTTTTATGTCTTAACAAACGCCCTTTAATTTGAGTCTGTTCTAAGACTGGTAGGTTCTATTACTGATAACTCAAAATATTAGCTGAAAAGAATAAAAGTTTTACTTTATTGTTGTGTACAATAATGCACCAGTGTGTGTTTTAATAATCTTCCTAATTTGAGTTAGACACAAAATAAATGCAGGACTTTTATACCATAAGTCATTTATCTTTTTGACATTTTGCAGTAGGTACTTTGTAGCAATTTGGTCATAGTAAATGCCTGAAACAAATGCCATCGAAGACCTTGAACCTGTTACAGCAGATAAATATGTTCCAGGTTTTAAAGTGCTTTCTTTAACTCTACTCCCTGGACTATAGGATAGAATGTGTCTTGTCTGTTATGTGTTGACTATGAGAGTTTGTAATTTTCACAGACAATAGTTTACGTTATTAAAAAAGTTATGTTCCAAACAAACATTACATATTATAGAGATGTTGTTTGACAACATAGCATGAGAATGTGTCACAGTACTAAGCCACTTATCTAGGTGGAAATAGCATTCTATTTGTCTGACTCTTAAAGTGTTAATATAACTAAGAATAGCTAAACTGAATTGCACAAATTAATTTACTGAATATAAAGCACGCAGTGAGCTTGTAGTATATATTGGAAAAAAAACAATATCTGAGCATTTTGTAAGGATATGTATGATAAATAACCAGTTTTATTCACTAGCCTATGTTTTATGTCTTTGTTTTACCTTAATATTTTTTAAGTAATGTTTTTTTAGCTGTTAAAGCCACCTAACGTTGACAACTTAGAAAATGGACCAATCTCAACTCTTTGTACACTATGAGAAAAATCAGGGAGCAGAGGGTCACAATTTGTTATTACTCAGTTTAATCTATTAAAAAACTTAGCTGTAAAATTGCATTTCAGCATCAGGGAGGGGATTCCTAAAGCCTTGACACGTTCTCTTTTGTCTCCTACTTGATCATCATCCTTATTTTTCTTCGAACATGTTTTTCAATCTGCTGACTGGATGGAAAATATTAGGTTAAAGCAGCCAAAGCGCAAAGGGCACCAATAGTTGTTTTTACTCCCGATGAATTGAAATGTAGTTGTAATATTAAGCTGTTGCAGGACTATAGTTTTACAGTTTTTCCTGTGCAAAAGGTTTAATTCCCATATGTTTTTTGTGATCTTTAACAAAGCAAAATGTCATTGACATCCTCTTAAGCAGTCTTCAGGTTCCCTATGTGGTAAAGACCAACAATCAGCATGAAAATTACTTGTGGTTTTTCTCTACAGAATGTTCTTTACGCTTGACAAACAGAATCAAATATTTAACCCTGTTAGTTAGGGAAATGAGCATGTAAAAATGCCTGGTTACTTTTTTACCAAATTCACTTTGTTCCCTTAGTAATCCAGATTCTTCTGTTTTTATATTCTCTTCATGTCTTGTCAACCTAAGCTAGTGGTCTCTACGTTTATTCTTTCCTCCATCTCTTCTTCCAGGACCACTCCCACCCCCTTCCTGTCTGCTCAGAGTCACTAGTCATCCACCAGCATGCCTTTCTCCTCTGGTTATAATTGAGATCATATGCCAAAGCCAGCACTGAAACCTAACACGGGACGTCCACATCACATAAAACCTGCTGTCAGCAGTGGGGCCTGGCTCCGCCAAGCCAAGTGAAACCATATCTGAGTCCCCCTCACCAACACGCCGTAAAATGTGAGCCCAGAGGAGCAACAGACATATAGACAGATGGACAACACCTCTGTTAAAGACATTTAACTCTGTAAGAGTGAAGGCTCTGTTATGTATGAGTTCAGGTGTGATCAAATATCTGTGGTGAAGTTTGCTAGTTTTTTCCACAGCTTGTTTTGTAGCTGTCACTCAAACAGAATAACGTTTTTTCTCAATGCCTGCTGGTAAGACTTGCTAAAGGGTTAGCTGATTAGGTTTTGTCTTCCTGTGCTTAATCCTTTTGCTGGTAAAAAAAAAAAACCACTGAATGATCTACTACCGCCATAAAATAGGTTCTCTGTTTTGGATTTCACAGATTCTATTCCAGCGACTCTGAATTTGTTTTTACTCGTCTTTCTCTTCTAGAGGAAGCCAGTAAAAGAGATAACTGTTTCTATAAACGCTTCACTTTTCTTTCACAAGCAGCGGTACTCCTGTAAAAGGTTTCTCTCTTTTTCATGCATCCGCTCAAACCTCAAGTTGGCCTTAACTTGAAGAAGTAATTCCTAACAACCCGGGGTTGCAGGTGGAGAAGCAAATTTAGTAGAAAATGGAAAATAATGAAAATTTGAGATAATGAGCAGTGTCCATGCTTTTATTTTAAATGTTTATATCTTTTGAACTGAATTTTTCACTTTACAATACTGTTCCTCAATAAACATTAGAAGGAAAATTACCTTTTTCCTCCAATGTTCACCTCATCCTTGCTCACTAAACAGGATTCCTGCAAAATTAATTCCACTATCCAAGCAGATGCACCTTCATGAACAGAAACCCTTTTAAAAGTATGAATAAGAAAGTTTACTTTACTGCACTATTTTATATTCAGTGTAACTGAATTGTATTTACTCCATATAGTTTGACTAGCTTTTGACATGTATTTATGTAAATAATATCTGTAAATATTATAGTGTCCATTTATTTCCCAAAAATGTTATCATGATAGTTGTTGTGAATTGATGCTTTACAAGTAAACTGAGGTTGATGGATATAAGTGCTCATTTGTCACCTACAAAACCTAATAATTTCAAGCCCAAACAGCTGAATATTGATGCTGTAGTTATCACTGTTAGCTTGCTGCCAGATGGTCCCTAATCTGTGTCTGCTGCCTTTCTGCATGGGGTTTACATGATTTCTTTGTGGATGCATACATTTTCTTTGGGTACTTTAAAACACTGATAAAAACAATATGGTTTGGTTAATTGGTTGCCCTGAATTTCCCTGTGCAAGCATATCAAACCCCCTGTGAAAAGTCCATGTGGGCATGAAGCATCAGTTGTGATGAATAGATGATTGATTCTTAGGCCTCCATTCAACTTGACAATGTGTTATTAACCAGAAAAAAATACAGAAAAAAAAATGTTTAAGTGATTGATGTATCCGAACATGACTCTCAACTATGATTAAAAATTTTTGAGATTTTAGAGTTTACACACATTCATGTGGTGTAGCCAGTCCCATGCTGTTTATCACAGAACCAGCAGCATCATCCCTTTCCCAACAGATAGGACTGGGATTGAATTGCCCTTTAGGTCCACATGTCTGAGCAGACGAGATAGAGATCCAGAGAGCTGGAAGATAGATGGAGCACTGAAGTGACGGTACAGCCGCTGGAAGACGCAGTGTCCTGTTGTTCGTCAAGTAGGCTTAAGATCAGATGCTATCATACTAGGAGGTGTCTGCTTTGCTCTGCGGTCTGAGTGCCACACACAGCAGTGAGTTTACGTAAAGGATAAACAGTGACCCTTGGGTTGTAATCCACTAGCAGACGTTGCAGAAGCTGTGTGTGGATTACTAAAGACTAACTGCAAGCTCTTCACTTGTCTTACACCTCAAGAGGATCCTAATTGAGCTAAATCTCATTATTTATGGGTGGCTATCAAGACAGTATACAATGTCACTAGTGTATCTTTAAGCAGATCAGTCAGGTGCTAGATCAGAGTAAGCTCACCCGCTTACAGCTTGCATGCAAGTGACTCTCCAGAGAAGAATTAGAAGGTGGGAGAGGAAGCATTTGCTGTCCAATAGAGGCTGAATCTGCACTGCATTGCATGTGAGCGATGAAAGCTCTACAGGCTACACATAACGAGGATAAATGACCATCACTGTCAAATACAAAGTGAATATTTTAATAAAACAAATATTTTTTTCCTGCTTTCCTCTTACTTAATGAATAGAGTAGATGTAGATCCAGAACATTCATTGAAAGCAGCTCCCTAGACTTGTAATTTCCCTCATTATTAAAAGGCAAGGATTGTCGATTCAAAGATACGCAGATATTAAGTTTCATTGCTGACTGATATCAGAAATATGAATGGTTATAGGGGGCATGAGCTAACCCTTTGTGGAGTCACAAAGCTCCATGGATGGACAAAAATGAAAGACAACCTTCATGAGGCATCCACATGTCACACTTCTGAACTGCTAATAATGATTGTAACACAACAGGATATACGAGTAACTCTATATCCAAGGAGTGAGGGAATAAGAAATTACAAAGGACCAGAAAGAATAAGAATCGGAAGCAGAGGAGTATGCTAATACAGTATATTTTAAACAAAAGAATGAAGCATATCAGATGCAATACTAGGATTTTGCTGATTTTGAGATGGCTGTAGTCAGGTGAAGTCAGGTGAAGCTGGGTGAGGCAGAGAGAGAGAAAAAGATGAAGGAGGCAGAGGTGGTGGTGGAGGAGGGAGTTAGAAATCTCTCAACCATATGCATTTCTGCATCTGTAATATCCATGCAAATGGTGGCATGCATGAGTGATAGGAAAGGAATGAGCAGAGCTACTTTTTCAGCCTTGTTACCCTGAATGATGCTGAACTCTTGCCTACCTCACATACAAAATCCAGAGGGCTGCAGATGACAGCACAGATGTAACTTTTGAATTCTGTTTTCTCTGAAAATGGACAGAAGAAAAACAATTCTGGATCTTTATAATCATGACCTGTGTTCATAATACTTGCAAAGTTAGGTTTTGGGGTAATTTAATCATGAGTATATTTCCATCTAACAAAGGAGAGTACGAAAAGCTTAAAACACTGCATGAAAAGTGGGATTTTCGTCAATATACGGCACTGTAGATTGTCGTGGAACTTCAGGTTAGCGGCAGTTTACGGCAATTTGCAGGCTTCGCCGAAAAACTCCCGTAAATTGTCAGAAATTGACGTGGAATTTCTTAGGCAGTGTTCCCCCCAAGCCTCCCCACCATGGAATTCTAGGGGAGGCTTTAACATGTAAATGAACATGCTGTGAGCTATACAAATGCAAACCAGGGTTGCAGGGGGGTTTTTACCCCAAGTGACATCTTTCTAAAAGGTAAGAAAATCTCTGATACAAAAAGATCAGGCTCAGTATAGCCTCTTACATTTTAGCTTGAATTGATTTATTTAATTAAAGTATAGAGACCAAAACAGATCTTTAGCTGACAGAGCAATACATTTAGAGCAGTAATTATTTTTTTTAAAAATTTGCATTTAAGATAAAAAATAAAATGTTGTCTGTCAATATGCTCAATTCACAATTACTTAAGTGGAAAAGTTTCAAGAAATGATTCTGAGATGATTCACTTTATAACATGGCGCATTATCCTGCTGGAAGTAGCCATCAGAAGATTGGTACACTGTGGTCATAAGGACATAGGTCAGCATGCTAAATTGGTATTAAGTGGCCCAAAGTGTGGCAATAAATATCCCCCAAATAGATGGTAGAAATAGATCAGGCTCAGTATAGCCTAATTATAGACTCTTACATTTTAGCTTGAATTGATTTATTCAATTAAAGTACGCTAGATTACTGTGTATGCAAATGTTATGTAAAAAAAATACACAAAATAATTTATTTCAAAAATTTGTTTTAATCAGAATCAGTTGGCTGTAATGGCGGTTGGCAAACAAAAAGAGATCAAAGTAAAAAAAAATCCCAAACATATAATAACAGCTGCTGTCATTATTTAAACGACGGAGATCCATTCAAAGATAATAACATAGCAAAAACTTGTGTGTAATGCACACTCTTCAAAATAAATGTTTGAGTAATAAAACTTACCAAATCAATAGGTACAGTATTTATAATTGATTGAATTAAATTGTACTATTTACTGTACTTTCAATCAACCTCCAAATAACAAGGCAGACTTAGCAGATGGAAAATACTATTAAACCAATAAGCCTTGAGTACAAAAAACAAAGTGTGTTTTCATTAAATAAAGTTACTCACAGTGTATCAAACGATGAAGCCTTTTCCAACATTATAAATTACAAAATAAGACATAAAAGCATGTATGATTTGTGATAATATTGGTCGATATTGGTATCAGACAATTCTCAACACTGCAATATTGGTTTCATATTGGAAATGAAAAAGATGTATCGTAAACCCCAACTAAAAACATAACCTGCCAGGATTTTATAACATCATATTAAAACATGAAAGTGTTTTCATAGCTTAAAATTAGCAGTTTATATAATTAAATAGCGGGCAGTGGACCAAAAGGGAGGTGCCATGTTGGGTCACCATTTTGATCTGAGTAAATGGAAGGTGACAAACTTGTCAACCTCATGCGTTTTACATGTAGCTGAAAAAGTGTTGTTGGTGGTAGTAAAAGGCAAGCAAAAAGGGCCATAGATCATTCTACCTTATACTTTGTGTTGCAAGTTTACCCCATGTGCCTCTCTACCAGTTTAGGTCTACCGAGTCTTCCTCTTTGTTCTGGACAATTTAGCAGCAACTCTTCCTCCTTCTTCACCCAAGTTTCCAATTCATGTGGCTGAAGGTCAAAAAATGCAACAAAAAAGTTGATTATTGACCTTTAACTTTGGGTATCCTGGTGCCAAGCAATGGACATCCTTATGCTTTAACATGGTATTCATCATTGACAATCCATGGCTTGCACGTACTCCAATAATGAAAAATCACTCAGGTTAAGAGCTGGGGGCACAGTCAGAGACCTCCTCCCTGCCCAAAGGCACAAGGATGGGACCCTCTCATCCCCCCTGGTCAACGCCAACACAAGATGGCTGAGCTGGGGAGAAACAAGTACACTCATCCAAGCCCTTGCCTATTTCTATGAGCCACTCCAAAGTAGAAGAGTCCGCCTCTCTCAGAGCTGGGATCCAGAGACCAGGATGTGTATCGAGGAGAGCCTAACTAGTTCTAGTTGGCATTACTTAACCTTACACACAAACTCAGGCTTCTATAAGCCTGGCAGACAGACTTACTCCTCATGTCAGTCAATCTGGTAAGGCCTCCAAGCAAGGCGACATTCAACCTCTGGCTGCTGCCCAATCCTCTTTACACTGTAGTGGGTCCTCATGGTATCTCCTGCAAGTGGTGGGGCAACTTTGAGATAGTTTTATAATCCTGAACTTTCTTTTATCTTTTTAATCAAATTTCTGTCTACCAAATCTGCTTTGTGTGCTTTAAAAATTACCACATAAAGTAATAATTAAAACAAGATTCTAAGACCACCCTCTTGTGAAATAACTAATTGACAGGACTTACCACAATGCATCAGTGAGATTGATCACAGGTCACCTGCAGCTAACCCAACAAGTTTTCCCAAAGTAGAAAGTAGAGTAGATAGCTCCTTCCGACTGTAATCCTTTGGTATGGCAGCATAAATAATGCAACTGAGTGTAATCTAATCTATATAGAAGCTCGTATGTATAATTGACAAAGATATGACAACTACAACTCAGCCCACTGCATAAATACAAACAAACATACCAGTTATATACAGTATGTATTCACCTCTTCCTGCTCAACATCTTCTCTATTGGGTCACAGGATCTCCCAGTCTTTGAAGAGTAAAATCAAGTAGGGCATCCAATAATCTAACAGGTTTCAAGGCTCTACGGCACATATGTAGCAGCTACTATACCATCATAAAATATTAAATTGGACAGGAAAATGTCTTAAAGCTAACATATTTTAGCCACAGCCCACATGTATTATTTATAACGGGCATAGAATACAAATTTTCTTCATATCAAAATAGATTCCAATGTTGCATATTCAAATGCAGTATATTAGTAGAAGCTTGGCCAATAGCACAAACTGTACAATTGCTTTGAGAGCTGGATAAAGGGCTCCCAGGGTATATAACAGCCACATACATTTTGTAAATAATGTCACCAAAGAAATCTTAAGCTGTGTAACTAAAAATTGTGATCTTCTTTATACCAGATCAAGGATTGATCCTTTCTGTCACGATCGGTTGTGGATTGTTGACCCAAAAGCAGAGGCAGGAAGGCAAAGGTGAATTTCTTGGTGATTTAATAAAGGTTTACTGAAAACAGAGGCAGGTAATTCAAAAATCCAAAAGGTGGAAGGCTCAGAGAGACGGAGTTGGAGGAAGTTTGATGAGGAACCAGCACTGAAGAACTGCACAGAGAGAGTATTTATGGGAGGCTGAAACAAAGGGGGAGCTAACGAGGAGATTAGAAGCAGGTGTGAGTAGAGCAGAAACAGGAAAGGGGCGTGGGAAAAAGGAGAAATCAAGAGGGCAGCAGAAGGCAACAAATAAAAACCTGAGAACTGAAAATAAGTAGATAACACAACAAAATAGTAATTAAACCACTAAGACTATAAAACATGGAGTAAAGCAAAACTGATCACTCAAAAGAAAACATAACAGTACCAAGACTAAGACAGAAACTGAGAAAAAAACCAAAGAACACAATAAAATAAGAATTAAACCATAAAAAACTAGAAAACAAGGAGCAAAGCAAAACTGAACATCGAAAAGAAAAACCATAACAGAACCAGAACACTTTTTAGTAAAACAGTCTTTGTCCATGTGGAAATGCTACTTCTTATTGCCATGTTTCCTGTGAGAGAAGGTAAGCATACAAACACCAAACGTTTCCCCATAGAAAAAAGTTTCAAACACACAAAAAAACATATTTTTATCACTCTCCTTAATTAACAGCAGAAACTAACTTTTAAACCATTAGAGGAAAAACTAGTCTCAAAAGATATTTTATATTTCACTTAATACTATAGTTAAGCTTTATTATCATAAACAGTTTTATTCAAAGAATGACACATCAACTGATTTATAACATATCAACATACTCAGTCCATTAAGATTAGTCTTGTAACTGTATGGGGTGCTAATTATAACAACATAGAATTTTAATCTGCTTCCTGTACCTTTTAAAATAAAACTTCACTACAAACTACAGTTATCAAATATAATGTGATAGTTTATTTAAATATTGTAACATTGTTGCTGTGAAGGGTCTTAAAATCTGTTATGAATGTTTTCAACAGTTGATGCACCATATTGTATGTTAATTTTACAGATAAATATATATGTTAGAAAAATTATTCTTAATGCAGTGCAAAACTCATCTTCCAAACCATGTTTCAGATGGACCTTTGGTAAGAAATCTTAAAGCAATATTGTCTTTATTTATCAGGAACTTCAAGACCAAAGTTAAATGAAGGCATATAGCTTTCTGATGGTTGAAAACAAAACTTTATACTGAACTGTTAACTCTTCTTACAATGGAGTCAGTAAACTGCTGTGATAATAGACTGAGAAATATGTTTACAATGAAGTCATATATTTCGATTTCTCAAACTCAAAACTAAGGTAATAGGTTGTTGGGAAATAACTTCACAGTTTTCCAACTTAAAAGAGATAGAAGAAATCATTGAACAAATGGTAATAGAAAAACTAGTATCCAGTTACTAGCAGTGACAGCTGAGAAATTTTACAAACCTTTTATAGGTGAGAGCTTGTTGGCATAACATATCTAAGGTTGTAATTCATAATTGTCTGACTGGACAAATGTTCAGCAGGCATTGAGCATCGATTATTAAACAATTGTTAAAGAAAAAAGGAGGAGAAATTAAGCTACCAATAAAAGCTTCAGGCATTTTTTTTACTAAAGCAATTCATATACTAAGTTTTTGTAAAATATTCCAGATAAAATTAAGATGGGTCTTTTATTGATATAGTTTTAGGTCTATCCATTGTCATTGCAGCTTAGAGCACATGTATGCATAATTTTTCTTTTTCGTCTATGTGTGACTTTCACAGTTCTTGTAAAATGTGTGTATTTGTGTTAAAGCTGTTGTGAGAGGAGCTGGCAGCAGCCTCCTTGCTCCTCTTTTCTCCTGCAGTAATCAGCAGGAGTGGATGCCCGGGCTTCTCCACCTCTCCCTGCCTGTGGTTTCTTCACATACCGTCTCAGCCGAGCGGGTAGGAATGTTCGTGTGTGTCAGAGTCTGTGTGTGCAAGCATTTATGTGTGCATGTGTGCTGAAACACACCGACTGGGTGCATAGCAAACGTCAGTGCATCGGTGAGTGTGTGTGGGGGTGTGAGACAGGGATAGATCTGGTGCATTTGTGTGTAAGAACAAGGGGTGGGGGTTGAAGAGGCCATGAAAGGGAGAAGACAGAAAACCTGATGGTAGTTAGTTGGCCTTTTCCCTGCAGTAAACAGAGCTTTGTAAAGGAATTTGAAGCAGTTGTTTTTTGTGAAGAGTGTGCACATTTTATTATGGTGAAAACATTTTAATCAAACTGTACAGATTTCAACATCCCTGGAGAGCATATGATATATTTGCCTTATCTTTTTTTTTTCTTTTAACCTTTGTTTCAACGGAGAAAATTATAACAACATACATAACCTCCAGACACAGACAAATGTTTTGGCACTCCAGGTAAAGATGTGGAAAAAGCCACAAAAGTTAGTTTTTGTGCAATCTCTGTACCAAGCTAATGTATGTTGTCTGTCTTTTTCTTGTCGCTGCAGTTTACCCCATGTGCTCTCTATAGGATTTAGATGTAGGGGGAATGAGGTGCCATAAGAGAAAATTGTCTTCATGAGTGGTGAGGCAATTCTGTTTTGATTTAGACATGGGTTTTGGATGATGATCCTTTTGAACAAATATGTTCTATTAACAGGTCTTTTTAAGTGAAAATACTCATATCACAAAGAGCTTGGATCCTGCACTCCTTTCCAAGAGAAACAGTCCCATGTTACCACAAATCTTCCATTTTACTTGATCCCGCAAGTGAGATTCAATTCCACCTATGGTTACCCCTTGGTTTACATCACGCCACCTGAAGGGTTTGTTACCAGAAAGCTTGATTTACCAGTTAAAACCCATTTAATCAGTAGCCCTCATCCTTCCCAGTCCTCAAGTGTATTTTTCAAAGGCAAATCCAGTTGCTTTTGTGGTGTTGAGCGTGGGTTGAAATAATTAGCCCTTAATGATTTTTAGTGGCCCCCTTGAACACAAAATACAAATTAAACCTATTTTTTCTTACCCATATATGAACAAACAACCACTGTAAGTTCAGAGTGTTGCAAGAAAATATCTTTTTTTTTTTATCACATTTATTGAATTTTTATCCATTATATTTTACTGTTTAACATCTACAAATTCATTTAGCCTCTTAATTTATTCTCAAATAAGCATAAAAATTATTTAAACAACACTGGATAAAGCTTTGCCGTGCTTCTATTACTTTGATCAGTCATATAAATCCTTTTGCCACATTGTATTTTATTTTTACCTACAACCCAGGTGTGAATAAACAGGAATACAAAATAAACAATAGCTAATTTTTAATTAGTTTGGAAAGAATAAGTTTGGTAAAAAAACAAATTTATAGCATATTTTTAGTTGATTGATACCTAACATATTTGGAAAATGAAGTTATGGGGGAGTATAACCTAGCCTGACGTAGTCCGACTCAATTCTAGTCAGAATATGAGTCTGATACTGCTCCATAGAGCTGTGATTATGGGGCGTGTTTCGAACGAACCAGGAAAAAAAATGCCTCTGCACTCAATTGGATAGACCTACAACCAATAAGAGCAACGGAGAGCTCTTATTGGCTCGCTTAACATGCCTCGTATGTTAAGCGAGGCATAGTTGTTGTCCACAAAAATCAAAGCGTGCAGTTGCACGCCTATAATAAGAAGATGAGACTTGATCGCGTTTCTCTGTTCCTCTTTTAAAATTAATTTGCTGTCGATATCTTCTAGAACAGACCTAATAGCAGAATCTACTCACCTAAACTCTCCAGCGGCAGCCATTATTGTTGTCACCCAAGCGCGCATTGGTCACTTGGTTGATTACGTTACTGTTGGTCATCTGTCCATCATCGTATAAAGCCCGCCCTGACAATTTGATTGGATCGCCTGACAGTGGGCGATAATACTCGCGCTACTATGGAGCAGAGCCAGACCGAACTTCCCCGACCTCAAACTTTGTGGGCGGGACTAAGTTCGGAATGGCACCCAGGCTAAGTATAACCTATTTCGGAGTGGTTTTTTTTTTTCACTAGTATGAACAAAAATATATTTTTTGTTTGCTTTATCATTTGAAAATAAATCACAAAACTGTGACCAGAGATGGCAAAAGTACTCACTTTCCGTACTTGAGTAAAAGTACAGATACTTGTGTTAAAAAATACTCTGGTAAAAGTGGAAGTACTGATTAAACTTCTTTACTTAAGTAAAAGTAACAAAGTACAGGCTTGTAAATTTACTTAAAGTATAAAAGTAAAAGTAGAAACCACTTTTTTCATGCCGTTGCCTACATTTTAAATGGATGTCTGCCAATAGGACTAGATCTCTGTTGTGTTCATTTTCAATCATCTCGTCGTCCATACTACTATGCTAACGCCACCGCCACCAAGCTGCAATGATTTGCCGCGAATGAATACCGCCGAATCTGTTGATTCACCTTGTAGTGGTGCGTCAAATGCAACGTAGATTCCCATCCAATTAGATTGAATTTGGTATTGATGACGTGAAAAATAATAACGGTAACTCCATTGAAATGATTCAAAACTAAAGTAACGAGCCAATTTTTTAAAATGTAAGGAGTAGAAAGTACAGATATTTATGTAAAGATGTAAGGAGTAGAAGTAAAAAGTCGCCATAAAAATAAGTAGTAAAGTAAAGTAAAAATATCAGAAAAATCTACTTGAGTACAGTAACGAAGTATTTGTACTTCGTTACTTCCCATCTCTGACTGTGACACTATTCACATTGCCACCTATGATTATATTGTTATTATTTTCATTCTTGTTTTTGTATTATTATTATTACACAGTTCAGGATCCAATAAACTGATAAGAAAATGTGCTTTCAAATTTAGTTTCCTCTGACATCAATTACACCATCAGTTACACCAATTTCAATCAGTGTTTCTCTGTATTCTCCTCAAAAAAATGACTATTGTGAATATAATTAGGGATAGATAGTGAAATTTATCTCCTTAAAATGTTGAAAACTTCTTAACAGCAAAAACTGACATAAAACTGTATCCAATATGTCATGTATTGGTTAAAGTTAACAGCTTACATACGACCACCAAATAGTATTTTTTTTTTACACTCTTTTTTTGACAGAGGGAATTAAAGAAGCATCCAAATTAATGCTTGAAACTATCCAGTCTAGATGTAGGCCTTATCCACAAAAGCAGTTTGGAGTCCATTCTGGTTCTTGAATGTGTTTTTGAATGGGTTGTGCTGTTATTCCAGATATGATCTCAAAGGTGTTAGTGAGAAGCTTATGTTGGAGTATTTGAACTCTGTATTTCTGAAAAAATAAATAAATAAATTCACGTGTTTACCAAAGAAACTTTGTCAATAAGAAACCTGCGGAGATCTGATATCTGCCTTTCATTTCCTTTATCTCTGACATATTACACAACATGCATTTCCTGAACCATGAATTTGAAGCTACCCCACCCACATGAAAAAACTTAGCAAATAGGCTGAATTGTTAGTGCTTCATTACTGCAGCTCTGTGCATTTAAAATGGTCATTTGTAAAAATAAAAATCAAATAAATAAAAATCGATCATGTGTGCTACTTTTGTTTCAGAAATAATAAAGATAATTTTTTTTAGGTCACCCAGAGATCAACTTCACCATTATTAAGATGAATCAAATTGATCTAGTCTACTTTCTCAGTGTTAATGATATGTGCAGGTAAAACTGTCATTTGTGCTGATATTGTAACGATTCAGAACAGAAGACCAAGTATTCAAGGCAAGACAGAATGTGGGAATACTCAAAAATGTTTATTAAAAAAATGTCAGATCTGCAGTTGCAGCAGCTACTGTAGAGCATATAGCTAGCTTATTATCAAGTCAGCATGCAAAAGTAGTTGAAAAATAGATAGCATTGTGTGATGTCATGCATTCGGGATGTCCCACCTGATGACCAAATGCCATCATTACAGGAAGGGTAAACAACAAGTGTCTAATAATGACTATATCTGACTGCAGGTAGATAAACCATCTTTCCATTGTTTTCCAAAAGAGAAAGGGCCAAAAAGATTGGAAAGGTTTAGCAAAGCAAACGATCGTCGAAAATGGCAAAACTTTGAGTGCTGCCTTCTCTCTCCGGCTTCCATGCACAGTCTGCCCAGGGCATGCTTCTCTAATTGCTCGCTTTGCTCCGTCCTTGATGACACATGACTGTGTCTCCAGGTTCACCACCAATCACACTGTGAAGTTTGCAGACAACACTACGGTGGTGGGCCTCATCAGAGACAACAACGACCAGGACTACAGAGAGGCGGTGGAGCAGCTGGTGAACTGGTGCAGAGATAACAGCCTGATCCTGAACGTGGAGAAGACAAAGGAGATCATCATTGACTTCAGGAAGAACTGGCCCAACATCGCTGCGCTGCTCATCAACAGCTCAGCTATAGAGGTGGTCAGCAGCACCAAATTCCTGGAGGTGCACATCACAGACAACCTCACCTGGACTGTAAACACCACCTCCCTGGTCAAAAGGGCACAAAAGCACATGTACTTCCTGTGGAGGATGAGGAGAGCCCACCTGCCCCTACCCATCCTCACAACCTTCTACAGAAGAATCTTAGAGAGCATTCTAGTGTGGTGTGGAGGCTGCAACTCCTCAGACTTTAAGAGTGTGAGAAGAGTGGTGAGAACAGCAGAGAAGATCATCGGGGCTCCTCGTCCCTCCATAAAAGACATTTCATCCCAGTGCTGCATGTCCCGAGCCCATAACATCATCATTGACCCCTCACACCCCAAACACGGGCTGCTCTCCTTGCTGCCCTCTGGGAAATTGCTTTGCACCATTCAAGACAGGACCAGTAGATTCTGAAATAGCTTGTTCCCCACGGCCAATCAGACAGGTGAACTGTTGAGAAAACTCTAAATATGTCACAATCTCTGCATCACACTGACAACACCAAACCAAAATACTGCATATTTGCATTACAGCATGTGAACAGAGCACCGAGCAGTTCCCGCTCTCCGCACAGGAGGATGTTGGCTCATTCGCACCACCACTCAAAGTTGCGCCAGGATGCTCCTCTCAAAATCCGCTCTGCGCTCACCTTAACTTTCCTGCCGCTCTGGCGAAATCACTCCACGCTTGCTCAATTTTCAGGAAAAGGCATTTTCTGACATTTTCTCTTCATATAATTATGCCAGGGCCCTGGGACACACACTGTTTGATTTAACGATTTGACCGATACATGTGTATTGTCTGATTTACCTAGTTGTTAAATTATCGAAGTTTCCCAGCTGTGAACGTTACACCTCGCTCCGTTCATGTTACCTTCGAGTTTCCTATTTACTCATTCATTTATTTTACTAGCTAGATTAAAAAAGGTCACTTCACATCCTATTACAAATGAGATGATAGCGTGTAATGTATCTATGCGATCCATTTTCAAAAGACAGATTCTTAACACAACGATCCCTTTATGTAAACCCACTCTGTATGGTTAAGTATAGTTAGTGTCTGTTGTTATGATATGTTATCCCACTTTTTATCACACAATATGTTATTCTCATCTCGGTGATTCCGTGGTAAAGTTGAAAAATAGACTATAACAGACTATAGGCACAGGCTACAGCATAGGCATTGGCCTAGGCTCACATGCTCTTATTTGCACCATGTATATTTAATGCTCATAACTTCTATATCAATGCATATTTTTGCAAAATGTTTTTTTTTTTTTTATCTCCCACACCGTTTACATTGGATCACTGCTGCACTAAGACAAGTAAATTTCATGAAATATTTACGAAATAAAATTTCGTTTTGAACACACTCTGGGCCGGATTTATCAAGATCCAATTTTGCGTGCAGTAATTTGCGCTAGCAAACTGGAATTTTGCGCGAGGGGCTGAACCATGGTTTGCGGGTGATTTAACAAGAGTGATTGCGTAACTGGTGGCAGGCGCAAAACTGTTGGAGACGCCCTATTTAAATGATGGTTTTGCGCGTTTTGTGGTTTGCGGCAAAGTAGTTTGTACAAACTAGTGCATTAAGAAATTTTAATCTTACAGTGACACCCCCACCCCCTCCAAAAAAAAAATATAATATATATATATATATATATATATATATATATATATATATATATATATATATATATATATATATATATATATATATATATATAAACTTTGGCAACCTTTATTACCTAAGGTGGTATGTGGCTGAATTTCTACTTCACTGCAGTAAAAAAAAAAAAAACAGGTATTTTATATTGGCCTGTAGAAAAATGCACATACCAAATGGCTCACAAGAAGTGACTGTGGATGAGATTACTGTGCGTACGCATCCCCACAGTATTGGCATGTTGCTCCACAGGCGCAGGGTGTCGGGGTTCTCCGGTAGGGCGTCAGGGCGACATGGCATTTAGAACGTCGGACAGCACTTCTGAAAAACGAGATTGGGAGATCCCAGCTCTCGCTGCAACCGTACGCTGGAATGACCCAGATGCAAAAAAGTGCAATGTTGCAAGGAGTTTTGTGATATCTGGTATTGCGTGGGTCCTCCTTGTGGCTGGCTCCAAATCCATTCGGAGTTCCCCCAACAGCTCCAAAATGGCAATGCTGGATAAACGATATGTTTTGATGATCGTTTCCTCGTTCATTCCAAAAATATTCACAAGGAGTGAAAAAATGCGTTCTCTGCGTCTCCTTGCTTCATTTCAATGTCTCCTTCTTGCGACAATAACCGCTGCCATGTGTGCGCAATTACGCATACAGACCATTTGCACCTTCTTTTGAAACGTGTTAAATATAGAGTCAGATACCGTTAGCAAAATTGCTTTCAGGTTTGATAAATCATTTTGCGAGTGCTAAATTAATATATTTACATGTTCTCCTCCCACAAGATGCACTTTAGCGTGTAAACGCCCCATATTGCATATTCATTGCAGAAAAAGTACTAAATGGATAAGAGGCGCTATTTAGCAAGTTTTAAAGACCAAATCCTTTTAGCACACTGTTGATAGATCAGTTTGTAAATTTTTTAGCGTGCGCAGTGATATAACTCACGTTTTTATACACGCAAACCTTTGATAGATCCAGCCCTCTGTGTATTCAAAATGACAATAAAAGTGGTCCTAGTCTTCAATCTCCCACAGTTAGCCTAAATCCTATCCTAGCCTCTTCCTTGCCTTCAGCGCTTTGTTTCTCAATGCTTCCTCAATCCCCTGCAGTTAGCCTCTATAGCTCTCCTATGTCAGGTGTAGCATCTTCCCAACCTAGCGCGGGAATTTGCAGCTGACATTCAGAGGTGCTAAAAAAATATGTAAAAACTGCAGTCACAGTTGAGTATCGATTTTTACAGTTTAGTCAGTCAATATTATCTGCTTACTGAAGAAGACAGACATGCAAAAAAAAAAAAAAGGTTTGCACATTACTGCTGAATTTAAGCTCAAATAATTTAGTGCCTTCTCTATAGATCGGCTCCAATTATACAAACAAGATTGCTTTATGACATAAAAACCTAACTAACCCAAACTGTTAAACAAAAATGTTATGTCCTTATTGTTAGATTTTAAATATACAAAACATTGAAAAGAGTTACATTGTGGTGAGATAAGGGCTTTATGTATGGTGTGATCAGAAGTAGGGCAAACAGTTGTAAATGAGACTAAGCTATAGTTTGATCTTACTAAAGCATACAATTTAAACTAAAGAACCAGTAGAGCTTAGAAAGCTCCATATTTATGTCTGTGATGGTAGGACAAAAAAAAGGCTTTTTCTTGGCATTCCAAGAAGAAATATGCAGTATCTGATTCCAAGATGCTAATCTGTGTGCTACCCTTCTCTAACAGGGAGCTATTTGTTTGCTCCCTTATGATTCTGTTCACTGTGCATGTAAACAAAAAATAAGGGTCCTTATTAATCTAGAGCCTTAAAAATGTTAGCATCTATTTTTAACCACAGGAAATAAAAAAATAAATTATTTCATAATTTATGTTTCTAGAAATCTGTAATTAAAAATCCCCCAATTACAGTTGTTTCAGATTGTTTGTTAAGCGTAAAGATAACTGCAATTATGTTTTATTAATTAAAAATTTACAAAAAAAATCTTAATTTAAACCCCTCATTTAAATAGCTTTACCACTGGTCACTCATGTACATTTGTGTACACAATTGAATATGTACCACTTGTGTACATTTTAAGGTAGGATTTTTAAGGTCTATTTTTTTCTTTATTAAACAAACCTTAAATCCAACTTACTGATTTAAGCACTAATGTGCTTCACAGTTATTGTGGAGTCAGTTGTAGTCAATGGAAAACATAGGGAGGCATAACAACTGTTTATAGTTTTCTCCTCCGACAGTCACTGTATATGCTGGGACTCCTGTCTCCAAGAAACTGCTCCATGCATTCCGCTGATTCATATACAAATCCCTCTCCCCTCTACATGCTACACATGTGAAAGATATGCAAACAAAATGTTTTTCTTCCTAACTCATGCTAAAACACAAAACCCCACCATGATGTTTTTTGTTTTTGTTTTTTTTTTATGAACAGCAGCTCTTCAGTAAGGCAAAACACTGCTTATATCACACAGGCCTGGCATGATCACTTGGCTGATAAAATCACAATGTGATGAGAGGTTGTGATGACACACGAACAGAGAACATTTGGTGCCTCTCCAAAATGTGTCACTGTTACGATAACCTGCTTAACATGTTGTGATGACTTTGCAGTCATGGTTAAGACATATATATCAGCATCATTTCTTAATGGTATCAATCTGTAGTATAACGTTTTATGTTACCCTAAAAACAGATAATTAAGCAGGCTTGCTACCTGTGGCTTTAGACCAAAATTACTTCAGGATATGGTAACTTTCCAGTAATTGAAAAAAGAACATAATAACACATTATGCAAAAATGATCTAGCAAAATGGACTGTACTATGTGCTGTACTTGTTAAAACATTATAAAAGACAAACAAAGACATTTAAACATGGTATTATACGTGTACTTAAGTTACTAAGAAGTGCAATTACTTAAAAAAGTAATTGCACTTTTTAGGGAATAATTTTGAAGATCCAAGTCACTGCAAATCTGTAAAACTAATTGGCATTAAATTAACACTTTTAAGAAAAGAAAAAGAAAATCCACCCAGTCAGAAGTTACTGTAGCTTGCAGGACTGATAAACTCCAGAGAGGCTGATAGCATTATGGGTTAAAAGATTTCTATAACATTAAATTTTTAAGAAAGGTATTTTGATGTTGATTTATTGTAAAGCTTGTTTTCTTCTTAATATTTCTTTTTCATTTTAAATTGAACATTTTAAAATTTTATTCAAAGTGTTTTCAATTATTCTTAACCATAACAAAAATGGAAATGTTCTTTCAAGTGATTATTTTAGAGTTACATCCCTACCAAGCAAAGGTGGGTAGAGATCCCCAAAAAAATTCTATTTTAAGTGTAGCACTACTTTATTTATATTTGTCATGATCTGCCCTGATATCTCACCTAAATCACTAATGCCTTTTACCTGCTTAACTCTCTCCGGCTGCAAATTATCACTAATCTCATCTACCTGCAGGTTTCCCTTATAATGGGCTAAGTTCCAGCCATCATGACTGATCATTGTTTATTTGCTGTTTGTTTGTTCCCTGTTTGATTTCTATTTCTTTGGTCAGTAATTTTTGTTAATTTTAGACAGTTTCAAAGTTCTTGTCCCTTTTCCAGTGAGGAGTTTATTCTCAAGCCACTGTCCTCAGGTGAGTTAATTCCCTAACCAGTGGTGAGTGTTTCAGCGTTTCCCTAGTGATTCTATTTTCCTGATTCCGTTCCCTCTCATCCACTGGCCTTGTCTGTCCCTGGCTGATCTGCTTGTCTGAACCTTGGTTGGACTCCTGCTGGATTCTGCCTCTCTGAGCGTTTCTGTCTGAGCTGGATGCTCGACGCATGGGACTCTGAACTTGCCTTCTCGCTCTGATGGATTCCTGGAATCCGGATCTGTCTGTTCCTAAATGGACTGTACTGTTGAACC
The DNA here is from genome assembly GCF_016077235.1 of Cyprinodon tularosa. NCBI lineage: Eukaryota > Metazoa > Chordata > Actinopteri > Cyprinodontiformes > Cyprinodontidae > Cyprinodon > Cyprinodon tularosa. Next base: position 710,642 of record NW_024038298.1, read on the forward strand.
AGGTAAGCGACTCACTCTAATTATCATCTTCCGTTCAGATGATGGTGGTTACTTACCTGTGTTTCTTTCTACAGAATCAGTAATGGGTGGCACCCTGCACCTGCAGTCGCAGTTCCACATCAGCGCGCTTCTGTTCTCTCTGTTTTTGTTTTAATAAACGTTTTGAACTTCCTACTGTCTCACTTTGAATACTGGGTCAATCTTTCCTGTTTAATGACAATATAAATTTGTTTTTAATTAAGTAAAAGTAAACAGTTGTTATCCAAGAACCTACTCTAGTACTTTGTTTGCACATACCACCTGATTCAATGTTTAAAACCATGTTATCAGACAGGAAGCTATATGCAATTTCGGGTGTTGTAATCTATTAAATAAAATTAAAAAATAAAGACAAATAATACTAATTATGAAAAATTTGGGTTGAAATTAATATTTTTTTTTTTATTATGCTATTTTTCAACAGAAACTTAAACCCTTTGTTACAGTAGGCAATGCAAATACGTCAGTAAAGGATATAGAACTTCTAAATAAAATATCTACCGTTTACTATATTTTGACTTGATGTCTTAAGGTACTTGTGGTTGTTGGAGCAGAAAAAATTATGCATTTTTAGTTTTACTTAACTTAAAACAGTGATACTTTTGCACGAATATCATTTTGGTAAAAGAAGAAAATACAGTAAAGTACAACTACTCCTAAAGTATTGTTTGACAAGTTGCATAGAAAAATAACTAGTTATAGTTGTCATGATCTGCCACTCTAGGCTTTTGGGTTGTGTGTGCGTTTTCATTTTGGGTTCTCAGTTAAGCTTTATTTTGTTCTGTATTGTCAAGAATTATTTTTTGAATCCTTAGTTTCAGTCTTCATCTCGTTTCAGCATTTTTTGATATTTATTCCTTGGACTAGTTTTAGTTATTCTTTTTCTTATCCGTATGTTATGTTTTCCATGGCTTCAGTTTTCTCCAGTCCCTTCTTTTATCTTATAGTTTCCCCCTTTGTTATTCCTTATTGTGTGGTCATTACTTTTATTCCCCTTAACCCTTAAGTTATTTTCTAGTTACAGTTAAACCCTCTTTCCCCGTTTACTCTTTCTTGCCCCTTAGTGCTCATTTCCTTTCCCCTTAGCTCCTTTCTAGCTGCTTCTGTCCACACCTGCTCCCAATTAACTGATTACTCCACTCTTTTTCCTGTCTCTTATATATATATAGTATTTCTCTGCAGTTCCTCAGTGCTGGATTCTCTTCATTTATTCTTGTTTCTCCCAAGCTTCTCTAGTATGTGGTTCCCAACCTATTATTTCTAGATTTATCTTTTTGTACCATCTACTTCACCATTAAAACTGCAAGAGCCATCACTGCCTTGTCTACTCTGTATTTGAGTACAGAACAATACCCACCAACTCTGACAATAGTTAGTAGTCCCCTCTTACGGAAGTGGGGACTCAAGTTATATGACTTGGACTTGAGTCAGACTAGAGTCATTAATTTAGTGACTTTAGACCTGACTTAAAAAACTGCTCAGAGATTTGTGACTTGATTGTGACTTATTTTACAATGATTTAAATAGGACTAGAACTAGTTTACTTTTTTTGAACACCCTGCTATTTTAAGTTCTCCCACTAAGAGATCATGGAGGGGTCTGAAATTGTCACTGTAGGTGCCTGTCCAATTCACTTACGTCAAACATAGCAGTCTTAACCCTAAGTATTTTCTTTAAACTACCTAATGGCTGAAACATTGGAAATCTTAAGGAGCTGAGTACAGCTATTTTGTCCATCAAATTAGTTTATTTAAAAAAAATTCTTGACTTATGCCAGCATATGCTCATATGTGGGCCATAAGTTACAGGTAAGTTATCTGATCGTTGACATACAGTGGGGCAAAAAAGTATTTAGTCAGCCACCAATAGTGCAAGTTCTCCCACTTAAAAAGATGAGAGAGGCCGGTAATTTTCATCATAGATATACCTCAACTATGAGAGACAAAATGAGAAAAAAAAAATCCAGAAAATCACATTGTCTGATTTTTAAAGAATTTATTTGCAAAAATATGGTGGAAAATAAGTATTTGGTCAGTTACAAACAAGCAAGATTTCTGTCTCTCACAGACCTGTAACTTCTTCTGTAAGAGGCTCCTCTGTCCTCCACTCGTTACCTTCATTAATGGCACCTGTTTGAACCCGTTATCAGTATAAAAGACACCTGTCCACAACCTCAAACAGTCACACTCTAAACTCCACCATGGCCAAAACTAGAGAGCTGTCAAAGGACACCCGAAACAAAATTATAGACCTGCACCAGGCTTGGAAGTCTGAATCTGCAATAGGTAAACAGCTTGGTGTGAAGAAATCAACTGTGGGATCAATTATTAGAAAATGGAAAACATACAAGACCACTGATAATCTTCCTCGATCTGGGGCTCCACGTAAGATCTCACCCCGTGGGGTCAAAATGATCACAAGAACGGTGAGTAAAAATCCCAGAACCACACGGGGGGGACCTAGTGAATGACCTGCAGAGAGCTGGGACCAAAGTAACAAAGGCTACCATCAGTAACACACTACGCCACCAGGGACCCAAATCCTGCAGTGCCAGACGTGTCCCCCTGCTTAAGCCAGTACATGTCAAGGCCCGTCTCAAGTTTGCTAGAGAGCATTTGGATGATCCAGACGATGACTGTGAGAATATCATATGGTCAGATGAAACCAAAATAGAACTTTTTGGTAAAAACTCTACTGTCGTGTTTGGAGGAGAGAGAATGCTGAGTTGCATCCAAAGAACACCATACCTACAGTGAAGCATGGGGGTGGAAACATCATGCTTTGGGGCTGTTTTTCTGCTAAGGGACCAGGACGACTGATCCGTGTGATGGAAAGAATGAATGGGGCCATGTATCGTCAAATTTTGAGTGAAAACCTCCTTCCATCAGCAAGGGCATTGAAGATGAAACGTGGCTGGGTCTTTCAGCATGACAATGATCCCAAACACACCGCCCGGGTAACGAAGGAGTGGCTTCGTAAGAAGCATTTCAAGGTCCTGGAGTGGCCTAGCCAGTCTCCAGATCTCAACCCCATAGAAAATCTTTGGAGGGAGTTGAAAGGCCGTGTTTCCCAGCGACAGCCCCAGAACATCGCTGCTCTAGAGGAGATCTGCATGGAGGAATGGGCCAAAATACCAGCAACAGTGTGTGAAAACCTTGTGAAGACTTACAGAAAACGTTTGATCTCTGTCATTGCCAACAAAGGGTATATAACAAAGTATTGAGATGAACTTTTGTTATTGACCAAATACTTATTTTCCACCATATTTTGCAAATAAATTCTTTAAAAATCAGACAATGTGATTTTCTGGATTTTTTTTTCTAATTTTTTCTCTCATAGTTGAGGTATATCTATGATGAAAATTACCGGCCTCTCTCATCTTTTTAAGTGGGAGAACTTGCCCTATTGGTGGCTGACTAAATACTTTTTTGCCCCACTGTATGTTAAGTGTAAGATATTCATAAGTCATGGTGTCTAGCTTATCCAAAACCTATTATTAAATTCTGCAACTTATGCATTACTTACCAGGAACTTATTTCCAATGCATATCAACGTATCTGATTTGTTCAAGACTACTGCTGAACATGTTTATAACTTACAGCTACTGTATAGAGGGCAGATTATACTTCTGCAACCGCACACATCAAATGTTGCTTGGGTCTGGTTACCATCAGTCTGGAATTTCTAGGGACGCACAGCAGTTTCCCGCCAAAGCACAAGCGGGAGCCTATTCGAGAACTAGCGAGAACTTCTGCAGATGGTCACAAGAACTTTGGCGACGCTGGCAGGAGTGTTTATCTTTCAAAACAACAATGGTGCATCTGCAAGATATCACAGTTGTGGAGATGGATCTAGAGTTGCCAGACATTGAAGAGGAACAGGTTTTGTTAATAGAGTTGGCAAAAAGACTGATTAACCTTTCATCGTAGTTGTCCATTGTAGTTGTTCCGCGGTTTTTAAAAATGGCGTGCCCCGGCACCGAATCGAGAAGGACCACACAGAGAGTCAGAAAGGCATGCATAGGACCAATCACAGCTGCTTTTTGTTTGCGCACTTCTGTTTGAGGTCTGCGCGGGTTTGCAACCGTCTGACGCATTGTCAGTATTTTTTGAGGTGCACAACAACGGTTGCAGAATATCTTCGCGGGGGGCGTGGTTGCGCACAGAGACAGATTTGACGGTTGCAGAGGCTATGCGTCAGAGGCATAAAATTCTGGAGCATTGCATTTGTGGGGTCAATTAAATGCTCAGAATGGCCAGAAAAAGAGAACTTTCCTCTGAAACTCGACAGTCTATTCTTGTTCTTAGAAATGAAGGCTAGTCCATGCGAGAAATTGCTAAGAAATTTAAGATTTCCTACAACGGTGTGTACTACTCCCTTGAGAGGACAGGCTCTAACCAGAGTAGAAACAGAAGTGGGAGGCCGCGTTGCACAACTGAGCAAGAAGATAAGTACATTAGAGTCTCTAGTTTGAGAAACAGACGCATCACAGGTCCCCAACTGGCATCTTCATTAAATAGTACCCGCAAAACACCAGTGTCAACATCTACAGTGAAGAGGCGGCTGCGGGAATCTGGGCTTCAGGGCAGAGTGGCTAAGAAAAAGCCATATCTGAGAATGGCCTTTAAAAGAAAAAGATTAAGATGGGCAAAAGAACACAGACATTGGACAGAGGAAGACTGGAAAAAAGTGTTTGGATCACAAAGAAGAACGTTTGTGAGATGCAGAATAAATGAAAAGATGCTGGAAGAATCCCTGACGCCATCTGTTAAGCATGGTGGAGGTAATGTGATGGTCTGGGGTTACTTTGGTGCTGGTAAGGTGGGGGATATGTACAGGGTAAAAGGGATACTGAATAAGGAATGCTATCACTCCATTTTGCAATGCCATGCCACACCCGGTGGACAGCGCTTGATTGGAGCCATTTTCACCCTACAACAGGACAATGACCCTAAACACATCCTCCAAATTGTGCAAGAACTATTTAGAGCAGAAGCAGGAAGCTGGTATTCTATCGGCCAGCGCAGTCACCAGATCTTAACCCCATTTAGCTGTTGTGGGAGCAGCTTGACCGTATGGTACGCAAGAAGTGCCCATCCAACCAATCCAACTTGTGGGAGCTGCTTCTGGAAGCGTGGGGTGCAATTTCTCCAGATTACCTCAACAAAGAAACAGCTAGAATACCAAAGATCTGCAATGCTGTATTTGCTGCAAATGGAGGATTCTTTGACGAAAGCAAAGTTGGATGTAAAAAAAACAAATCTTATTTAAAATACAAATCATTATTTCTAACCTTGTCAATGTCTTGACTCTATTTTCTAATCATTTCACAATGTATGGTGGTGAATAAGTGTGACTTTTCAGGAAAACACAAAATTGTTTTGGTGACCCCAAACTTTTGAACGGTAGTGTATATGCCCAAACCTGGTAAAAAAAAAAATAGAAAGTTCAGCATATACCAGCTTTTTTGGAAGATTCTGGGATGTCAGGCATACGCTGTCTAAATCAGCAAGGGGTGACAGGGCCCTCAGGAAGCTTAGGTCAAATAGTGTTTGCCGCAAGATGCAGCATATCTTCTAAAAGTCTGTTGTGGAGAGTTATTGTGATATCATCTGCTGCGGTAACAGCAAATTACTTAAAAGGAGCTTAACATGCTAAAAACGAAGGTTTACCCTGTTCTGGGAACTCCTCTAGAACCTCTGGATATTATTTTACAAAGAGGAATTCTTCATAAAATTAACACTGACAATGTGTATCCTCTTCAGGATGTCATGATGGGATTTAGGTTACTAACCCACATGCAGAACACTCACGGAGCCAGAGGAAAAGTTTAACTGTTTATTAAAGAAAGAACACAAAGTTATATGACTGATGCTGGAAACAGATCCGGGACTGGTCACACAGGGTTCTCTGCAGAGAGGGACAGTTGGATTAGCCAGCAAGCTAATGATCCTTTATCTGAGATGAAGTGCAGATCTGTACCTGTTCTGTGGTTCAGGCTGAGCGGCACAGGGAGGGAACCAGAAGGGTCCGGAGACTGATGGCGGCAGAGGGCTAGGCAGCAGCAGGGCTTGACTTCAGATTAGATGGTGTTCAGATCTTGAGTTTCTCCAATCTCTCTTCTTGAGAGCCGGCAGGCAGGTTCAGACAGTTTGATCTTCAGGTGTGCTTCAGAGAGCAAGCAGGCAGGTTCAGACAGTTTAATCTTCAGATGTGTTTCTGAAAGCAGGCAGGCAGGATTCTGTTGAGAAGCTCTTCCTGAGCTCCAGGTTGTTTCAGTCAGGTTCTTCCTAGGAAGCAGAGAGGACAAAGACTGATTAGGTTCAGATTCAGGCTTTCAGAGGAGTCAGGCAATCAGACAGGTTGGTTGGCTCAGGTCTAGCTGTTACCATTACTGGCTAACACTGGAGTGTAGTCCTGCTGCTGCTTATATGCTGGTCTCCTGATGAGCAGATGAGAAACAGCTGGTGAAGTCAGTTCCAGCTTCAGGAGATCCAGAATGCCCTCTGGAGGAGAAAGGCAGACAGAACCCAGAAACTGACAGAAAAACAAATCCCCAGGAAGGGATCCTTGGCGCCCTCTGGTGGGCAAGCCTCCGGATCCCAACACAGGAGACTTGACAAACAACAGTGTCTTCAGGAATAGGCCTCTCTAGACATCGCTATAAGTGATCATTCCTGCCTACAGCAATCACCATCTACAACAATTGACTGAATAAACAAAGTTGGTTACTTTAGGATCAATAAAGTATTTTTGAATTAAATAGCTGTTTCTTTTATTTATAGTGAGAAAGTGTGTTGTCCTGTTGCTAAGGTAGTCTTTAAATTTGAATGCCAGTAAAATAATCTTTCAAGAGGAGAACTGCAAGGGCTACACTATCAAGTAGTTTTACAATATGATACAGTCTATTATGATACAATATGAATAGGATACACTTTATATCTACAGGGTATTATATAAGATGTCACTTGAAGATTTCTTGGTAGATTTTTATGTTTTATGTAATACTTAATAATAGGCTGATTTCACTAATCCAGGTTTATAAATTGTCAATAGAATAAACCTGTTTTTTAACCTGTTGGTCCTCCCCATCTCCATTTCAACCTCCCATATATTTAGGATAAAATGCTTCTTCAACATTTTATCATCTCTTCTAGAATACTGTCCAATTCCAGCCTGTATTTTAGCTGTAGAGAGAAAAAGAGAGTCATAAACATGCTAGATTAGGTCAGAGCTAGTGTTGCAATAATTCCATGACCTCTCTTTTGCTAGATTTGCCTTTCCCTTCTGTTTTTCTTTCTTTCTCCTTCCTTTCTCATACCACTCTTCGCTGTCCTTCCCCTCCTGCACTCTCTCCCTTTACTCTCTGCTTTGCGCAGATCAATCTGGCCTCTTATTTGCCTTTGCTCCCACTTTCAATCTTCCCCAATCTACAGCCCTCTATTTGGTTGCTCTATCTTTGCAATCTTTTGCCCACTTTATAAGGTCCTACTGTTGAAGCCTTACAGTGTATTTGGAAAGTCCTGAATTATGTAGTTTGCTTCTTTCCTTTTCTCAGTCACACCAATTTTTTAAAATCTTTTTTTATTTACATTTGATACACCACCGTCATGTGCGCCATCCAATGCAGATCATTGGCGCCATCCACATCTAGGGAAAACTAGTGTAATTGGATGAGTCATATAACGCAACTACAAATTGGTTAGCTATTCGTCAAATTTATGTTGATGCCAAAGGAAATCTGGGGTCGGGTCGCGGGGGCAGCAGCTTAAGAAGGGAGGCCCAGACTTCCCTCTCCCCAGCCATTTCTTCTACTGTACCCCCTCAGGAGGAATCCCAAGGCGTTCCCGAGAAACATAGTCTCTCCAGCGTGTCCTGGGTCTTCCCCGGAGCCTCCCCTCGGTGGGACGTGCCCGGAACACCTCACCAGGGAGGCGTCAAGGAGGCATCCTAAACAGATGCCCAAGCCACCTCAACTCGCTCCTCTCGGCGTGGAGGAGCAGCGGCTCTACTCAGAGTCCCTCCCGGATGACCGAGCTTCTCACCCTATGTCTAAGGGAGAGCCCAGCCACCCTACGAAGGAAACCCATTTCGGTCCCTTGTATCCGTGATCTCGTTCTTTCGGTCATGACCCAGAGTTCATGACCATAGATTAGGGTAGGAACATAGATCAACCGGTATATCAAGAGCTTCGCTTTTTGACTCAGCTCTCTCTTCACCACGATGGACCGGTATAGCGCCGGCTTCACGGCAGACGCTGCGCCAATCCGTCTGTGGATCTCCCACTCCCTTCTTCCGTCATTCGTGAACAAGATCCCGAGATACTTAAACACCTCCACTTGGTGCAGGACACCCCCCCTGACCCGGAGAAGGCACTCTACCCTTTTCCGGCTCAAGACCATGGCCTTGGATTTGGAGGCACTGATCCCCATCCTAGCCGCTTCACACTCGGCTGCGAACCGATCCAGCGAGAGCTGCAGATCCTTTGGGCAGCCAAGCCAATAATTGCCCCCACAACCCCCCTTACAGAGGCATAAACCAGTATCGGGTATTGCAGGCTAACAAAGAACACAAAACGACTCCCCATTCCTAAGGGGCTGAGCAGTTCTTCTGGTTCAATTTGCTGTTTTCTAAGCCAAAACAAGCTTTTGGGCTACTATATGAAACTTCAAACTCAACGATAATTCTGACATTTTGAATAGAAAAAACATCCTGGATGAGAAGCAAAACGTCTTTAAACTTGAAAACCAAGTCCAGTGGATTGTTTTTTATTTTACTTTTTTTGGAATGACTATGACCTGGATGAATAATAATTAATCCTTACCAGCTCCATATAAAAAAGAAAATAAATCGTAGGGAACAGCAGCTTATTTGGCATCTGAAGAGGGACACTTTTTTTTTAAACGTAAAAAAAAGCAGTGCGGAAATGAGGTGTACATCACACCACAAAAAAAAAATGCTACTTTTATTGCACTTCAGGCCTATTAACTTAATCTTGAACACTTTGCAAACACAAGCCCCTCGTCCCATCCACTCGACACTTTTGTCCTTGACTTGAAACCTCTCAACCCACTGGCTGCCAGGATCCAGGACATGAACCAGCGCATTAACTCAAAACCAAACAGACAAACGGAAAACAAATAATGAACTGGCCTGATCGCCCGGGCTGAACTAAATATAAAGCAACAGACGCAGTGGATGAGATGAGTGATAATTAGAAAACAGGGCAGAGTTAGGCAGGTGAGTGAAATGAACTGACCAGCTATCAGTAGTACTAGCTACATAGTCGACCCCCTTCATTGCTTTAATCAGCTCAGCCTTCATTACGTTAAACCCATCTTCGATCTTGGATGTGGGCATCATCCCTGACAACAACTTGGCATTAGGGACAAGGTCCTTGATGAATTCCCGGAATGGCTCCTGCTCGACTACTGAAAAGGGCTGCAGCCCATGTACAACATATTTGCAGATGGCCTTCTCAATACTCCTCTGAGGAGTCATGGCCAGGGTGTCAGTCAATGTGGCCTGCTTACTGGTGGGGGTGGGTGGTCCACTGGCCCTTTTTTCGCTTTACTGTGGTAAATTCAATTTATTACTGAAAATGGTGCAGATGCTTTCTCTGAAACAGACAACAAAAAATAGTCAAAAATGGACACAAATTGACCCACCCACACATCAGTTAAAAACACTAGTTTCCTTGGTGTAGCTGTTATAGCAGTTCGACTGCAAGGTTAGCTAACTTGGGTTTGTTAAGACAGCAGAAGCACACACAAAGTTTGTTCCAGTTTTAAAGAGCAGCACATGTAAATGGTTTTTCATCTTGTACTTGCAAGATGACAAAATGTGGAATCCCAGAAACTTGAAACTGAAGACACATTCAGCAGCCATTCCATTGATGTAGATGGTGTCATGCGTGCCTCCTGAATCTTTTCTGAAGTCCACGATGAGCTCCTTCATTTTGGTGGTGTTGAGGACCTGGTTATTTTCAGTGCCCCATGTGGCCAGGTGCTTGATCTCCTTTCTATAGGCAGTCTCATCGTTGTTGCTGATAAGACCAATCACTCTAGTGTTGTCCGAAAACTTGATGATAGAATTAGATTTGTACACAGATTTGCAGTCGTTGGTGAAGAGGGAGTAGAGAAATGTGCTTAGCACACAGCCCTGTGGTACACAAGTGTTGAGTGTAATGGATGTGGAGCAGTGAGAGCGTGATCGGACATTCTGGAGTCTGTTGGTCAAAAAGTCCAAAATCCAGTTGCACATGGAAGTGTTGATGTCCAGGTCTCCAAGTATAGCTATTATAGTATAGCTGGAATTAAATGCTCAGCTAAAGTCAACAAACAGCATGCATGCATATGTGTTCTTATTGTCCAGATGTGCGAGCACAGGGTGCCATGGAAACTGCATCCTCTGTTCTCCTATTGCTACGGTAGGCAAACTGGTGAGAGTCCAGTGTGGATGGTAACTTACGTATTTACTTACTTTTAAAAGTATTTGCTCTAACACAGCAAGGCTGAAAGCGGGACTTATTTTACTGGCACCTCAGAAGCTGTTTAGCAGTTTTAGATGTGATGGTAAGAGGCTAGACTACCTTAGACCCAAGGTTATTTCAACAAATGCTTGGGGTTGTGAGAAACTACCTATTTTATTTGGGAGAATCTCTCCTTGTGCTTTTTAAGTTGTAAGGGAAAACCTGTCTGACCAGAACAGACAGGAATATTGGCAAGACTGTGTCTGTTATCCCTACAAACGTAAAATAAAATACTGGCCTAAATGAGGAACACCGTTCTAAATTTCTTGATAATATAAGACTTAGTTTGTTTTTTTTTCAGATAAAAGTAGCTTTTCAATGATACATAATACAACTCGTTTAAAAACAAACAGCATGGCTGTTGGGCGTGTTTGCGGCTAAATATTCTGTAATCTCTTGCGATAATTTAATTAGCCAGGAAAGAATGTGATTAATCAAATCAATTAGATTGCACGAGCCAACATAAATCATGTAGGCCCAGTCTCATTATCAACCTCAGGGTGGACATTTGAAGAGTGTGTGTCTGCATGCAAAAATGTGCTTGTCTCTGTTGCAATGTGTCCAAGTGTGACAGTTAGAAAATGTGGCTTTACCCTTCAGCAGCAACCATTTTATTCTCTGTGTTTGTGAGCATGCATGTGCAGCTAGTGTACACTAGAGAGTAGTTGGAGAAGAGAAAGAGAGGGATAAGCATTTGCAGGCTGCAATTATGGGTAATTTTTCCAACAGCAGCAAAATTAAAGCCCCTCAAAACAAAACAAAGAGGGCAAATTTACTCCCTGGACTAGTCTGTCACCAATGCTCTTGAAGAGGAAGGGAGCAGGGAGCAGGAGCCAACGTGTGTCATGTATATACTGATGTATGACCATCATCATGTTGTGGAGCTAGTTTGGATCATGCACAAAGCCCCCTCATGTGTTCCCTGTAGACAGAGAAGAAAAAGACTTGGTTTGGTTGCTATGCTACCACTAATCTGGCCAGTAGCACACAAATGTTCAGGTCTGTATCTCCTTGTTATTATTCATATCTGTAGCATGTTTCCAAACACCTCAGCAACATACCGTCCAGGTGAATGTTTCTTTCATATTGATATACGTTAGATACACATTCTGCACTAGTTTTAAACATTCACAGATGTTATAGAATCCAATAAAAGAAGATTATGCTACTTTGAGGAATTTTTAGTACAAAATAAGGAATTTATATTTACATTTATTACAATATTCTAGCATCACCTGTTACAATTAACCAAATGGTCACTTTATTAGGAATATCTGTGAAACTGCTTGTTTACATAAATCTGAACTTAGTCAATTATATTGCAGCAAATAAATTGATTGAGGGCTATATATGTTTTATAATCAAGCATCAAAACAAGGTGAATTTAAGTAACTGAATTTGGATTTGGAAAATGCTGTTCGGGCATCTTGAGCTGCAGCGTTCAGATGATTGGTCAAAATTTTTTTAGGTGCTTCAGCTGGTGGTTGAAGCGGCAATGTGAAGGGCGTGTTTTCTTGGCACAGTTTTGTGGTGTAGGAAAAAGGGGAGTGGTGTAAGTAAACAAATTTCTTAAAATATTATCATTAATTATGAATCTTACATCTAGCGAGTAACATAAAACAAAAGATAATTTTCTGTTTTGTCCTTCTTATTGTAAAGTTTTCGGTTGCAGGAATTAAACAACAGATTTTTATATATCGGGAAATAAAGTATTTAATGATCTGGAGTAAATGCATTGACTTTGTAAAACAAACTTAATTTTAATTTCCAACCTTGAAGGGGCTCTCCTTGGTCATGTTAAGGAAGAAACACTTTATAGCTTCTACCTAACAAATCCAAAAAGTGATTTCCTGAAATTCTACTTTGAGCAAAGGGCAAGAAAAGGCAAATTGTTCATAGAAAATGTGAGTGACTTCAATAGGACTCTAAAATTCTGGTGCAAAAAAAAAAAATACACTCAGGAAACGTGGTAAAAACTTGACCTCAAATGGTGCAATGCAAGAGCCAGAAACCTTTCAGGAAACAAAACACAAAAAATGCCAAGAGATTGTTAACAGAGAGAAATTTAACCTCATTTTGCAGCAAGAACGACCCAGTTTAGTGCTTAATCTTCCTGAGAATGTTAGAGGCAGACATTAGACTAGAATTATAGAAAGGAGGTCATCCATCTTAAACACCTGAAAAGTTCACCTCACAAGACATGCAAAAGTTTTCTCAGTTACAATTTTGATTGCTGCTATAACAGTAAATAAAAAGTTGTCTCTTATGACAGTTAGAAAAATATTAAAGATTTTTGAGTATTTGTAAAATAATTAGCAATTAAAAGAATTGTATTCTTCTGTTTTGAAACACACCATCCAATAATACAATGTACAATAGTAACGGTCAGTTTTTTTCTACATAAACATAAAAAGATATAGCATATATTTTATATTTTGCTTTGACATTCTAGGAATTTTTTTCTATTACTCTATATTTAATATTCAGGAAGGCTACTCTTCATAAAAAATCTAAAGTACAGTAATCTATGTAAGAGAACCCATGCCCGGCGTACAATGTGTGATTTTTGGGGGGATTTTCCAGTCGTGCAAGAATTTTCCGATTGGGCCGACTTTCAGCCTGATCGTGCGTCATGTAGTGTACAGGGGGTTACGAGCGGCAATCAGCCTCTCACGACCAACTCCCGACCAGGAATCGTGTGTCGTTGTGGGCAAATCGCTCAGGGTGCATGTGCAAACCAGGATTCTTCTTTTTATTCTTCCTCTCAGATGTAAACACAGCAGCGTGGCAGGGATGTAATGAGTGAAATGCTGTCCTGTCTGTAAAATTGACAGACTGTAGTAGCCATGTTTGCTCAGCCATGTATTTTTTTTAAATACGTCGTCACCTTTTCTTTTTAGGACTTTCAGCACAAAATTGCACAAACTGACAAGGCAGCACGGTTCACTCTAGTGAGCTTCATATTCCCCTTCTATTTGTTTGGCTTCAGGATAGCGAGGTACTGAGTAGCTCCATCTCACTGCTGAGTCCAACATGGTTTTTGTTGGGATCCTCAGGCTTGCCCACCAGAGGGCGCAGAGGATCCTCTTCTGCTCTTTGTTGTTTTTTCTGTTTAGGACTGGAGTTACTGTTGGGATCTGGAAATTACCATCTGTCTCCAGCAGAGTGTGCCGTGGGTCTCCTAGGGCTGGAGTCTTCCAGCACACCTGAGACGCATCTACTCATCAGGAGACCTTCCCTTTATAAACACCTGCCAGACCTTGCTTCGGCGCCGCAGTGTTGATCTTAGTTTGGTTAGCAACCAGAGCCTCTGTTACTGAAAGAATCTTAGTTGTCTCTAGTGAGAGATCAGATTCTAACTCTCCTTTGTTTGTGCCTCACAGGAAACCTGTCGCTAGTCTGAAGCTCTGGGTGAGCTGCCTCACAGGAAACCTGTCTCTGGCCTGCAGCTCTGGGAGAGCTGCCTCACAGGAAACCTGTCTCTAGCCTGAAGCTCTGGGTGAGTTGCCTCACAGGAAACCTGTCTCTAGCCTGAAGCTCTGGGTGAGCTTAACCTGCCAATCAGCCCTGGTGAGCCAACCTGAAAATTCCTATGTGGAATTTACCTGAAGTTTCCTATGTGGAATGTACCTGAAGATTCCTATGTGGGATCAACCTGAAGAATCCTATGTGGATATACCCTGCTGTTCTCTGTGAAGAGCTGGAGGCTCAGATCATGGTCTGCTATGCTAGGTCTGAAGCTAGACGCTTTAGCGCCTCGTGAACTCTGCTAACCAACAGTCTCTGGTCCCAGTCAAGACTTCAGTGAACCAGCATGAACCAGTTCCAGATCCAGTTTATGACCTTGTGTTTTGTGCAAACTCAATAAACTCTGTTAAACTCTTACCCAGCCTCCGTTGTGTTCTGCATATGGGCTTGCATCCTTTGACCCATCATGACAGTTTTTAGTCGTACACTGTGAGCAGGTACAGTAGATCGCATGAACATAAATCGTGAGCTGTGAACTCACATTGTACGACTAAACCGCAGGGTTTAGTCGTACAATGTGAGCAGTAGCTGCGTGCAACGATAGAAAAAAATCACACAGGCTCTTTTAAGGACTTGCCATCTGGCTTTGAGGCTAGCAGCAGTTAAGTTTACCTACACCTCCGACCACTTCAGGGATTAGATATTTTACCCAATTACTACATACACTTGTCTTTTTAAAGCATTTTTTTCCCCATAAACCTCTTACATCTCATAGCTTTAAAAAAGTGCTAGACCTTGTCTTCAGATCATCTAATTTCCTTCTCTAAACTGATTTTATGTTAATTCATAGCCTTCATAAAAAATAAACAAAAAAATAATAAATTGGAGATCAGTTTTTCCATCAGTTCAAACAGAGGAACTTAAACATAAAACTTTTTTAACCATAAGTCACATAGCTAGAATAAACCTCTGACCTTCTTCTTTTCCCATCAATAAAAACAGACAACATTAGGTTGGTTGAATATTTACTGTGACGCTGTCATTAAACTCAACCCTTCACCCTGTGGGGGCTCACATTGTGATTTACCTCTTTTGGAAACTACAGTAGGAGGACAATATCTCTATACACTGATAAATCTCCCTTCCTGCTTTTTCTGTTGTCATCTTGTCTCTTTTGCTCTTGTCAGGGGGAGCCCGCCTGATCTGTTCAATCACCCGAGAGCACCAAGGCAGGACCCCGTAAAGGTG
Source organism: Cyprinodon tularosa (assembly GCF_016077235.1). Classification (NCBI taxonomy): domain Eukaryota; kingdom Metazoa; phylum Chordata; class Actinopteri; order Cyprinodontiformes; family Cyprinodontidae; genus Cyprinodon; species Cyprinodon tularosa. Next base: position 725,928 of record NW_024038298.1, read on the forward strand.
ATTCACTCCATTTCAGCCCTTCATACAACATTTCCTCTTCTGCCTTCTTCCCATCCCCTGTTTTTTTATAGCTACGCTCAGTCAGCTGTTGTTAACCTAACATTAACGCCTGAGTTTAAAACAAAGGCCTCTTTTCTCGGGGAAAACGTTTAAATTATTTTCTCTGAGAATGTATGAATGTGCAAATACTCCAATCTATCTTTCCTGGAAAACACTTTTGTTGAGCAACTGTCACCTAAACAAGTTTTTTTTTTTGGTTCTGCTTTCCTTAGACTTTCTGGCAACTTTTGTGACATTTTGACATTTTTGACAGTTTGAAACAGTTCAGACTGCTAACAGGCTCTCTGTGGCTGCTATTGGTGTCTTGTTTGCAGCTAGTGACTGACATCATGGAGGCAGGTGCCACTGTTTTTCACATTTTTGTACACTTTTGTTAGTGCTACGTGTACCATAAAGAGTTAAGTCTCCAAGAAACAGTACCTGATGTGTAGAATGTGAACCATAATAACTTCCCTTTTCACATGACCAAACTAAGCATTTGATTTGGAAAAAAAAAAAAAAAAAACACAAAAAATCCTTTGTCTGAAAAATGCAGTAAATAATAACCCTATGTTTCCTTTTGTTTCAGGCAGTGACCCGTTAAGGCTTGAAAGTGACTAATGTCTTATTGCATCATGTAGTGTCTCTTCATCTTCATTGAGTTTTGCTGGGAAATGGAGGAGAACTGGGCAATTATTTCTGATGTATCTAGTTGGACAAATTCTGCCATCCTGAGCAGAGTTTCAGAGTCTAGTTAAGGTCTGTGTCCTCATTATTGATAGGATCCATACTGCTGTCTCACTTCAAGCTTTTCCAAGATGTCCAGTTTAGTCTTGTGACTCTTGGTGCATGGCAAATTTCCACAATATTTTCAGTCAGACAAATTAGATCATTGTTGAAGTGATTATTAAACGAGATAATTGCCCAAATTTTGTCCTTAAATGTGCAATTTAATTAAATGGTTTATCCTATACTGGATAGATTATGATGTACGTATTCTGAAGCATAAATGGCATGAGCAGGGAATTGTTGACGAAACATTTGAGTGGATGCCATTGACCTGAACACGATTTATATTGAGCTTTTATAAGGTCCTAGAGACAGCTAAAGTAAGCATTGCCTAGGAACACCCCCATTTAATAGATACATGCTGGAAATATGAGTAATCTGTAGGCAGCAGTAATCTGTAGGCAGCATTATTTTTGTTATTTCAAAGCCTATCTGGTATGTTGCATCATGATCAGTTACAAGTAGGCCTGTCAATGAGTTATATTCAATCGCAAATATTGTTTTATGTTGATATTAATTTAAGCATTGGGGTGAATAATTATACTTTTTTATGTAGATGTATGTTTATATGATTGCAGCAATACCAAACATGATAGTAATCAAGAATATTCTGAAAATAAAATCTATATTATCTTTAGCAATCAAGTATCCAATAATTATTCGGGCACCTGCCAATCATTTATCATATTTTTTTGACTCACAAGATGCTGCTGATCAAGTCTTCTTTTTCCTGGCAGTGTCACTTTTAAGTAGGATTTCAGTAGATGTCGGTTGTTTGTTGACTGAAGAAGAAACCATCACTATCCCTGACAGTTTTAGAAACAGCTACTTCTTCTACTATTGACATCCATAGGACTATGTGGAAAATTCTGCCAACGCATATTATGCAGCATACAGCCTATTCAGGGCAATAGAGAGTTACAGGTGTAGGCTTGTTGGTTTTGGTTTTTAATGTTTAATCACCCATTAGCATAAAAAAAAATGGACATGCATGCGTATTCTTTCACACCTTGTACCCTGAAGGAAGACTGCTGTGAGATATCAAAAAACAAAAAACTCCCAAATCTAATAGGGTAAACAGTAAAACATAATCAAACCTATGATCTATTTCCCTTGAAGTGCAGCTTCCCACATAAATAAAACTAGACCAAGTCATGTAAACTGGATTCATCAAACATTAGATTTTTATCCTGACAAACTTTAGTAACAACCTTTTCCATTTCCTAATATTTAGATTTCTCAGGAAAATCCTTTTTAAACTGTGCCTTTATCACTGCATGATTAGACAAAAATAATGGAAGACCTTCTTTGATAGAGTCTTTGCCTCCCAAATATATTTTCCTTAGTTAAAGCAGGAATACACAAGAGGAGGTTAAAGCGGGAATACACAAGAGGAGGAGGGGTGGTCATGCTTATTTACAATTCATTAAACAATAAGATGTCGTTGTACAAATTTGACTCTTTAATATCCAGTTGTCTTGGTAAAGAGCACTACCCAACTAAAACTAATGCTTGCTAATGTTTATAAGCCATCAATAACAATGTGGTTAGAGGTTTTGGACAAAATAATTGAAGACTTAAAAATTTGTATGCAATATATTTATATTCAATGCCCACCCAGAGGGGATGAGGTGGGGTGGGTTTCTACTACTGCATTTTTCTACTGGGCACTTTTCGTGTTCAAATGTCTTTTATATCTGGTAGTAAGAGGTAGCTAGCCTAGTGCTAGTTTAGTACTTCTGTAGCCTCCGTGTCTGTATCACCCTGTGGCTTTACCTACTCCCTTGAAATCTCCCACCTCTCTCTCCTGCTTTCTGTGCAACCAGTTCAGTCATTCTACTGACTCCATTAGCAATAACTTTGTGTGTATTAAGGAGCTGAGGGTGTCATGGTATGGCTGTTGAACATTCAGGAGTTAGACCAGGCCTAGAAGTTAACAGTTTAGAGCCACAAGATCAGGGACATGTTTAAGTAGTTGTCTTCCAGCAATTCCTCAACAGCCAGTGACCAAGGGGGGGCTAGGTGATGGCATAGTCCCAGATCTTTAACCATTGGCAGTGTTGTTTATGACAGCCATCTTACATTTACTCTTAGTCTTAGTCTTCAGGACGAAAACTATTATTATTCTTAGTCACATTTTAGCCATTACGATATGTGATAGTTTTAGTCGGTTTTAGTCAACTTAAATATAAAAAGGTTTTAGTCTGCTTTTAGTCAGTTTTATGTTGCAAAAAATAGTTAACCTTTACAATTTCAGATAACAACAAGGTTCTTTACCAGACTGACAGCTCTTGCCTAGATAGTAGAATAGATATATCGATATAGAATGCTGCAGTGCAGGTTATTTGCTGTTGGGCAGAAAAATTTTGATCTATAGAATTCAAATAAACTTTTTTATGACTCTCACAAAAGTTGTGAAAATAGCAGATGAATTTCAACACATTATATTCGTTAATATAGCAGACAGACAAGCTAACAAAATGTACAATAAAGGAATGGTTTCAAACATAGAAGGTTTTCATCCCAAAGCAAATACTTCCAGTTCTACTAAGAATTGTGCATCAAAAAAAGCAAAGAACAAAAAAATTGTTCCTTCTACTTGACTTTATTTCTTCAATTTACCCCTCTGTTAATGCTGCTCAGGGGTGAAAGTAGATTTAAATTCACAGGGTTTTGATATAATTCCATGTTTAGCTTTCCAGTTTTCGTTATCGCCATGAAAAAAAGGAGCGTCAACAAATAATTTCACCATCATCATCTTTGACAAAAACAACACTGACCATTGGTGATCACAACCCCTCGGCATTTCTAACCAATTTTTCCCAAACAGTGACAAACCCATTGAGAAGCCGATCCTAGTAATCGGCAGCTACATTTTCAGAATGTGGCTTTAGTGACACCACTGCAGAGATGGAGGATCTGGAGTTCACAAGTCATCTCTATGTCATATATTTGTTGCTCAGCGATTGAAACAGGTGAGTCCAATCTACACAGGTTAATTCACTCTGCAGATCGGACTCACGTGGTTCAATGGCTAGTTAGGACAAACACATGATATAGAGATGACTTGTTGGCCCCAGATACCCCATCACTGCACCATGGACCATAGTTGAATGTTTACCAGAAGCCAAAATGGGTGACATCAAATCCTTTAATAATAGGAGCCTTGCTCTTTGGTTCATTACAGAGCTCCACGCCCTTGGAATAAACCTAAAGGGAATGGTGACCTACATACATACAGGAATCCTACCTAATCTGGCCCTGAAAAAAAATAACAACAGCAGGTTTGGACTTTATGTTTGAGAAGTTTATCATGAAGAGTTTGGTTTGACGTCAAATTACCTTTTAAATAATTTAGACCAAATGCAATATATCCAAACCACCTCAAAATTAAAATTGTTGGAAGTAAATAAAACATTTGAAAAAATATACTTTATTAAATTAATTATTAATCAGAAATCAGTAACCTTTTAGATAAATTCTCAATGTTCTGTGATTCTTGAAGAAAATGTTAAGGTGGGACAGCCAAGGTTCTTTAGCTTGGTCTTGTGAAACAATGGAGTAGCCAGCAGAAATGAGGGGACTCAATTAGAAATTACTCTTTCATCATACTTAAACTATCAAATGTAATGATCATATCAGGAAACACAAAAAGATTAACATTTTATTAGTGTTTAAACCATTAGTAAAATAAAGTTTGCTTTAGCTTTATAAACACCCCACCTTTGACCAAAGACCCCTAGAGATGGGTATCAGCCTCCTCTAACTCTGGTAGACAAGAGAAATTGGAACTAGTTGCTATTCTAGAATTACAGGCCTGTTTCAAATGTTCTAATAATTAGTGAGGTTCTTTTAAATAATACTTGTTTCAACAGTTCATAGCTATGTTAGTAGATGCGTTGACGTCTTCATAGTTTCCAGCTCACCACTGTCCTGATGCTGCCCTTCTTAAGGTAAACATTTATTCCCCCAAATTCCATCTTGTTTAATATTCACATGCCCCCATCGAGAAGTAGGAGGCCTATAGGATTTGGTCTGATAATGGCTTAAACAGGTTTACACCAGAGAGTGGTATTGTTGGCAAGGAGAATCCAGCTTTTTTTTTTTTTTTTACACACCTAACAACAGAAGTTAAGTGAAAAAGAGCAGGAGCAATTATTCCAACATTCATTTGTGTTTTACTCTATTAGGGCTGTCACTTGTTTCCAAAAAAAAAAAGCAGCCATTTTTAAAACCGGAAAAAAATGTTGACAGTAAACCTATTGCATCTAGATTCTCCACTGCTTTTACAGAATTGGCTTACAAAGCTAACTGAAAAGTGCCAAAGTTTTTAGTCTATTTTGTAAATATTGCATTCACATTTTGTTCCGTCCTGTTTATAACACTGTCTTAAGACCTACCCTAAAATAAATTCAGTTATACTAAAAGATTGTATATTGGCCTGAATTTTTTTTCCAAAACATTTTATGTAATGAATATTTCTGAAATAGCAGTACTGGCACATCTTTTTGCATAACATTGTAGACTGTTGATCATCTCGTTTATTAAAAACAACTAAGTTATACTGACTTTAACATAAAGATGTTACTGAATGTCCTGTCCTAAAATAATGTTATAACTATATAACTTTTGGGAAGATACACTATATTGCCAAAAGTATTTGCTCACCTGCCTTGACTCACATATGAGCTTAAGTGACATCCCGTTCCTAATCCATAGGGTTCAATATGACGTCGGTCCACCCTTTGCAGCTAGAACAGCTTCAACTCTTCTGGGAAGGCTGTCCACAAGGTTTAGGAGTGTGTTTATGGGAATTTTTGACCATTCTTCCAGAAGCGCATTTGTGAGGTCGCACACTGATGTTGGACGAGAAGGCCTGGCTCTCAGTCTCCGCTCTAATTCATCCCAAAGGTGTTCTATCGGGTTGAGGTCAGGACTCTGTGCAGGCCAGTCAAGTTCATCCACACCAGACTCTGTCATCCATGTCTTTATGGACCTTGCTTTGTGCACTGGTGCACAGTCATGTTGGAAGAGGAAGGGGCCAGCTCCAAACTGTTCCCACAAAGTTGGGAGCATGGAATTGTCCAAAATGTCTTGGTATGCTGAAGCATTCAGAGTTCCTTTCACTGGAACTAAGGGGCCAAGCCCAGCTCCTGAAAAACAACCCCACACCATAATCCCCCCTCCACCAAACTTTACACTTGGCACAATGCAGTCAGACAAGTACCGTTCTCCTGGCAACCGCCAAACCCAGACCCGTCCATCAGATTGCCAGATGGAGAAGCGCGATTCGTCACTCCAGAGAACGCATCTCCACTGCTCTAGAGTCCAGTGGCGGCGTGCTTTACACCACCGCATCCGACGCTTTGCATTGCACTTGGTGATGTATGGCTTGGATGCAGCTGCTCGACCATGGAAACCCATTCCATGAAGCTCTCTGCGCACTGTTCTTGAGCTAATCTGAAGGCCATATGAAGTTTGGAGGTCTGTAGTGATTGACTCTGCAGAAAGTTGGCGACCTCTTCGCACTATGCGCTTCAGCATCCGCTGACCCCGCTCCGTCAGTTTACGTGGCCTACCACTTCGTGGCTGAGTTGCTGTCGTTCCCAAACACTTCCATTTTCTTATAATACAGCTGACAGTTGACTGTGGAATATTTAGGAGCGAGGAAATTTCACGACTGGATTTGTTGCACAGGTGGCATCCTATCACAGTTCCACGCTGGAATTCACTGAGCTCCTGAGAGCGACCCATTCTTTCACAAATGTTTGTAAAAACAGTCTGCATGCCTAGGTGCTTGAATTTATACACCTGTGGCCATGGAAGTGATTGGAACACCTGATTCCAATAATTTGGATGGGTGAGCAAATACTTTTGGCAATATAGTGTATATTATGAAAACTAATAAGGACTCAGAGATTCCCTTTGGAACTGCCCCAGGTCTAACTGCTCCTCTACAATTGTGAGCAATTGGTACATTTCTATGTTCTTAATTTTTGTTTATGTTGTTGTATGACAAGTGAGGTTGTATATTACAGAATTCCATTGAATTCTGTAAAATAAAAAAAATATCTTTTCAAAGTTTTTTTGTGTGTGTGTGTGTGTCCCCGCTTTTGGTACATAATCTTTATTTAGAGATAGACTTCCTTACAATAATCTTTGTAAGGTCTTTATGAATTCTCTTTTACATCCTCCCTCCCCTGACCTTACAAGGTTACCATCCTGCTGTTCTCCTGCTTCACCCATCCCCCAACCCAGCAAACTGATACTGCTTAACTCACTGTGTGTCATATTTGTTGTGGATGAATGCAACCACCTATTTAATTAAATCCCAGGTGGACAGATACTTTTACATTTTCTCTATGGTGTACCATGTTGCGTTGGGCAGTCTTTACATCTTTTATCTGAGATTCTGACCTTTTCATAGTAATTCCTGTGGCTAAAAATCTCTTATTTTGTCCTAAATTGTGTTCTTCTTATATCATCCAATCCCATCAATAATGAATACATTTCTAATACATTTGAAATTCTTGAAATGTAGGATAGCACAATTCCAAAATGGCACTGCAAAAAACTTTCTTTACTTATGTTGCATCACCCTGAACACAGCATCCTTGGTGCTTCCTTTAGCAGGGAAAGATAAACCACAAAAAATAACGAAAAAACAACCAAAAACTTGTTCCATCAGCAAATCAAGCAATTAATTAAAAAAAAGCTCCCATTGCTTCAATATGGCACCAATATAGAATAGTTTTTACAAGGCAGTAGAAGAGTTGAACTTTTACCCCACGCCCCTTGTGTTTATCTGCAAACTGTGAAAATTCTTCAAGCCCTGCGCTTAAATCTTTTACAGCAATCCTATAAAAATACTTAGCTTCATTATTAAGTAAATGTCACTGGTGTACCACAAGCCTAAGCCACAAGGTCTTATTTCCCGTTTTTTCTTTTAATGTCGCCCATCACATACTGATATACGGATCAATGCACAAAGGATGCATCTGATTTGAGTAATTTCCTCCATATGCATACAGACTATAAATACTTTCTCTGTAATTGCTTCATTGCATCCTTAGGGAATAGATTTGTCCTTTGTGGCCATGTTTGTTCTAGTACCATTTTCTTTCCAAGTAAAAAAAAAAAAGGATTTGATACTGCTATTAAATTTTAGATTTAGTTTATGATATTTCATAACAATCCCAGAATTAATTGTTATTTCTGCTATGAATTTACTGGCTCTTTCACAGATAGTGTCTATATGCTGAGGTCGATTACACTTCTGAATAATCTAGTTATGTAACTAGTTATCTTCTTGCATTTAAACAGGTTTGTGGTGGGAGATTGTGGATTGCCATTGTGTACATTTTCTGTTTTGACAGTTTTGTACCTAACTTTTTCCAGTTACAAAATTCATCTCGAAAGACATCTCGCACCAACAGTGCATCAGTTCATACTGGTCAGGCAGATGTTTTGTACTTGTGTGAGGCGCCAAGCCAAAAAAATTCAGAGAAGCACAGGGAAGTTTTTGAGAAAAAATGGGAACACAATTATTTACCAAAAAAGAATTCAAACTTCTAACAAAACTGGGCCCATAAAGAAAAACAAAGGAAAAAATCAACATAACCTAAACCTGACACAGGAAAACCTGACACCGTTGGTATCCCTCATTTACTGAAACCACTGGAGGGTCTTATGATCAGTTTGCAGGGTAAACTCTCTACCCAGGAGTTAATACTTTAAAGAGTCAAGGGCCCACTTAATTGCTAGGGTCTCTTTCTCCACTGTACTGTAGACTAGCGAGTTTCCCTTGGAAAGACTTTACTGCTGATGAATGCCATCGAATGTTGTTCTTCTGCCAGACCCTGCAGAAGGACTGGTCCTGTGCCCCCTCTCTGAGGCATCAGTTTGTAGAATAAAAAGCTTTTCAAAGTCCGGGCAATGAAGAACTGGGCTCTTACCCAAAGACTGCTCAATGTCCTTAAAAGCTGCCTCAGCTCCTTCCTTCCACTGGACCACCACAGGACATTTTGACCCAATCATATCAGTGAGTGGAGCAGCTCTGGCAGAGAAGACGGGGATAAAACGTTGATAGAATCTAGCCATCCCTAAGAAGGATCTCAGCTGTTTCCTGGTCCAGGGCAGAGGGCAGGACTCGATGGCATGCGCCTGTTGCTTAATGACTCCATTCCCAATAATAAACCCTAGATATTCAGTCTCAGACTGTGCCAGAACACATTTCACAGGGTTTATGGTCAGGCCTGCAGATCGGAGACGCCCCAGCACTTCCTCCAAATGCTTGAGATTCTCCTCCCAGGAACCACTGTAGATCACAATATCATCCAGGTAAACTAAGCTGTCACATCCATTTAGCACCTGATCCACAAGCCTTTGGAAAGTTGCTGGAGCACCCTGCAGTCCAAACAGAAGAACGGTAATCTGGAACAGGGGCCCGAAAGACCATCAACTCCCTGGATGATTATGATAGGGGAACCTGCCAGCAACTGTTACACAGGTTGATGGTGGTCAGGTATTTTTCTTTTTCCAGATGCTCAATGATGTCATTAACACTGCAAAAAATGTAAATCTAAATGAGTCATTTTTTCTTAAAATAAGTGCATTTTATCCCGATTTGAGGAGGAAAATGAGACACTTTGCCAATGAAACAAGACAATTTACATTTGAAATAAGAAAAATCAATTGCATTGTCTTATTTCAAGTGCATATTATCTAATTGACTTATTTTAAGTGTAAAAATACTCATTCCATTGGCAAACTATCTTATTTACCTGCTCAAATTAAGGTTAAATACACTTGATTTAAGACATTTTTACTTAATTTCAGATCAATTTTGCAGTGAATGCATTGGGACTAAAATCACAGGATTTCAACACTCACTCTTTGAGCACAGAATGAAGGACCTTCAAAGACCTCAAAAACAACAAAGCCACAAATGGGGAAAAGGAAAAAAAAAAGGTCAGGCGAAATTCCTAGGGGTTAAAAAAAAACAGAAAAGTTAGAGGCAGAAATAAATCGTTGTTTCAGAAATGCAAGGTTGTTAAAGTAAAATGAAAATAAATATTTATGGTGGATTAAAAACATGCTTTAAAAATGATGTGGTATAAATCAGTATGAAACAAAAATAAAAACATATTTTAAAAATGTTGGTGTGAATAAATATGAAACAATTAAAAAGGTTGCAGTGAAAATATGGAACATAAAAACCCCACTTGCAATAAATACACAAACACAAAATAAAGACTTCAAGAAATGCATAACAGAAAATAAATAAAAGAAAAGTAAAAATAAAAGTGGAAGTTAAAATCAATATTTTTAGATTAACAATTTATTTCTGAATGTAATTTCAATTATGGCAGGATTGTTCCTCCACAGTAGCAGTCCCTTATCCAACTCAACATGACTTTGTTAGTCTAGGAACCATGACACCGTGAGGTATATCGTCTGGTTCCCTCACAGCTGCCGATGATAGCTAGTGTGGATTCTTACAGAAAAATAAAAAGTGCTATATCCAGCATATTTCTTTTTTTTTTTTATGTCAAAAGTTGTGGCTGTATCCCAAATATTTTCTCCAATTTTTTGTTTATTTAATCATTAAGGAAATGCAGCAGTTTGACTGTGGCTGTAGGCATGTGAAGCTGAACTTCAGTATTTATTAATCTCCTAGAAAAGTTCTAGTAGAGGTACATTTATCTCGCTTTGAAGCTGTACTTTCATATCAGCAAATATTCCCAGAATCACATACTTAAAACTTAAATAAGCCAAACACGAGCTTTTCGATTTTATCTAAATGAGTTGCGTGTTTAACTTGCACCCAGTGATTTCACCCAGCGGTCGAGAATCCAGCACCTTCAACGGGAGAGAGATGGAAGACAGCCCAGTTGTCTGACAGCTGCCTAGGCAGGCTGTTGGTGAGAAATGTGAACCACTTTTATAAACTAAGCTGGCTTTTAATAAACAGACTAGATATTTGAGTTTAACAAACCTTTAACTTGGGCTTTGAAACATCAGAGTTGTCTGAATAATTTCGGTGTTTAACATCCACCAGGCAGTTTAGTCCAATGGTAGGTTTAACGCAGCAAGTCGGGAATGAAGTGACTTCCCTGGGAGAAATAGTAAGCATCTTCCGGCTGCCGAGGATAGCTGGTGTTGAGAAATTGTCACGATCTTGGTGCTGATGACTGGTCTAATTACTAATTTCTTTCACCTGCCTAGCTCCGCCCAGTTCTTACTACCGTTAGTCTGATCCACCTGCTCTAGCCTCTATTTAACCAGCCTTCAACCAGTCAACAGTGCCAGATTATTCAAGCCTGTGCTAAGAGTTCTTTAGCGTACCTAATTGTTTCGGGTTGCCTGATCCTGACCCATTCTGCCTCTGGACCTCTGAGCCTGCCTCTCCCCATTCTGATCTGTTTGCCCGACCTATCCTTGGACTCCTGCTGGATTTCTGCCTGTGCACCAAACCTGGAAATGATTCTTGACAACCTCCTGGATTTCCCTTCAGTACCTCTTCAGATCTCTGATCTCTTGGCTCTGACTCCCGAGCAAATCCTCAACATCGGCTTTGGCTTCGCCGTCTGGATTATCCTGCCTTCCTTTATCTGCTCCGTTCGGATCTCCTGCTTGTCCTCCGACCTCCAGGACTTTGGCGTCTGGGACTCTCAGGGCGGCGCCTGCTGCGTCTTGTTGACAGCCGACCATCTGGAACCAACCTCGTCCTCTGGGCACGGACTGAACTTTAAGACCAGGTTAGTGACTCACACATACCATACCATACCATACCATACCATACCAACTTTATTTATGAAGCACTTTATACACCGAACAGGACCAAAGTGCTGTACACAATCATAAAATACAATAAAATTATAAAATAGAGAAAAAACGAGTGTAAAATACATATTAGTATACAAAAAGAATAAAACAAAGTAATCCATTTTTATCCTCCACTAGATAGATGTGGTCACTAACTAATTGTCTGTTTGCTTTGAATACTGGGTCGTTTTGTTCTGAGCGTGACAATAATTAAAACATTTATTCACAAAAATGCCACTACTGAGCTTCACCAAACCGCTTAGAGCCCCCACTGAATCATGGGAGATGGTGGGACATAAAGGATACTCCTAATTGATCCTTCAAATTGGTCAAATTATGGATGCATTTGTTGGGATGTATTTGAAGGATTTGTAGGAAGATTTGTTGTTGGGCGCTGTGACATAATTAGTCCTCCTTTGGAGGATGCAGGCCCTCAGTTGGGACATACCTAATGCAGTATAAATGTGATTTAGGCTTTTTTTTTTTAACCCTTCAAGAATGAATTAATTTCAATAAGAAACAAAATGATGTTTGATGGTTTGGGTACATTGATATAAATACCAGCATAAAACTGACAAAGGAAATAATGAAGTGGAAAAGCATGACTACAAAAACAAGAGTACAAATTGACAAAGGATCTGAGCAGACACAGACCCTTTGAATGCATAATTTAGGCTGTGATATTCAATGTATTATTAGGTTGAAGCATAAATGCTTTGAGTGGTTCTTTTTAAAGATAAGGATTCTTTAGAGTAGTCAATTGGATGGTTATCCTTTTGTCATGTAGTTTCTTTTTTTTGCCTACGCATTGTATTCCTTTCTTTCCTGCTTTGCTACAAACATATTTTTATGTGTGAACAAAATAAAATGTATGTTTTCGGCTTAAACATTTGCTTTGTCTGTTCTCATAAAGGCATTGTTTTTAGAATCATTGAAGTTTGAAGGAAGAAAAACACAGTGTTCTTTATTCTGTTTTATTTTCTGGATATTGTACTTTTTTCTTTTAATTTTGCACCCAGTCTGGTATATTTTATTTGCATCCATTAAAATATATATGGGCATTTGATTTAGAAGTTGAAAAGCGAAAAATGACTTGTTTATCATGAGCCTTTGTACTGTAGGTAGGAAATAGTCTGTATAGCAGATAAAACTGTAAAAACTGTAACTGTGGACTAATGTTTTCTAATGGAAGCTGATTTTTTTAACATCACATTAACCATGACAAAAACATAGACGTATTACTGCTACATTGTCAATGGAGCTATAGCACTTTATCTCAAACCCTAGTATTTTTCCCTAATGTACCCAGCTGCGTTTGAACCTCCATAAGGAGGCAGCAGATATCAGTGTGATTTCATTTTTCTTTTGCCTTTATAACACAGGATGCAATCTGCATATATTAAACACATGAAGCACTGGTGGTATAGCAAGGTGTCTCCTACAGGTCAGATGTATTTATTTATTTTTTTCGAAAGGGTGATTTTAATTTTCATTTAATTCTATCTCACCTTTATTTTTAAAAGGAAACATCATGAGAGCTGTACAAAATGAAATTTCGTTTTGTACACACTCTGTGTATACAAAATTACAATAAATGTTGTCTAAGTCTGTCTAAGTCTAAGTTTATATTGTTATGCTCCATTTAAGGTCCACAGACTTGTTTTTAAAAAGGGGTTCACAGACATCAAAACACTAAAAAACATCTGATAAAATAACATTTATACTTGGAAATAAATTACAATAAAACTGGTGTTTCTTTAGAAGATAAAGTAAAATTTTCAAACTTGAAACCAATGTGTTCCCCACATTAGTACTGTTCTAATCAGCAGTTTACATACCACCACCAATGACAAAAGTATTAATTTGTTTTTATTTATTGTTCTGGGTTTTAAACTTTTAAACAGTGAAGTTACTATGGAAATGTTTCAGCAAATTTTGGAAAAGTTATCTGGGTTAATAAACTTTAATATAATACCTAAACGTTAGGAAAAGTGTCCCTTTTCCCAGAATAATTATTGAAACTTTTCTTAATTGATCTGTTTCAAGGCATTAATCCAGTTGTTGAGTGTATCCAACACATTTTCCACACGACCCAATTTCATGATTGAAATATCTCCCTTCAAAAAGCTAGCTTGTATCGTCACCATTCTTGTGGTGTGTTTGGGAAAGTTATACTTATCTGAGGTCTCATTTACCAAAAATTGCAAGGGATTTATACTAAGTGCACACATGTCCTAAAGCCGAAAAGGGCCTACGCAAAAGATATTTCACATTTATCAAACCATGTGCGGGCTAAAACACAAGCAAAATTTCCTTGATAAACCACACCTGTGTGCACATGTGTGCGTCCGAGGTCCCACTTCGGCTCACATTCAACCACAAATGGCCCGTGCAATGTTGTTTCAGGGTTACCAATAGCAACAACAGTAAAAAAATAACAATAATGAAAGCTGCAATAGATTTACTGGTGACTGAGGTGGGGAATCAGATAAATATGTTAGGTAGTAACAGTAGTGTGACAAATAAAAGTATTATAAATGGAAACAGAGTTTAATTTGGACAAAACGGAAGGTTTAAAGCTTTATTTTTAATGTCTACCATTTTCTATAATTTAAAACAGTGATGCACTGTTTCCACTGGCTTGTAATGTTTGACTAGAGAAGTAAAAGAAGCAAAACCCTTTTTATACTTAAAGGTATAGTGCAGGATTTTTGCAAATTTTTAAAAAGATCCACCCTCTCCACTTAAAAAAGAAAATGGATGGATCTTATCTCACCTATATTTATTTTTACAAAAAATCCCAATAAATAAGACTACTGGTACATTAAATATAAATCATGACATGCTAGTATCTATGAATGTGTGCTGCAGTGAAAATTTTGACATGTTTGCTGGGTAATTAAGGATCTGTGGCGACCGTATAACTAATAATGATAGTTAATGCAAATTACAAAAAAAACAAAAAACATTATCCTCCCTGGAAAGTTAGGAGTCCTGGCTGGATGGTGTTGAAAGCTACTGCAGAAATCAAATATGTTCCTCACAGTGCTTCCAGGTTTCTCTAGGTGAGTCAGAGCTTGGTGCAGGAGGAAGATGATGGCATCTTTTGCCTCAATTCCAGGACGGTAGGCAAACTGCAGTGGATCCAATAAAGTCTTCACCACGGAGCATAGATGGTGTAAGACCAACCGTTTGAGGGTCTTTATCACGTGATAAGTCAGCACTAATAGCCTGTGGCTGCTGAGGTACTTTTCTATATAGTATATAGTATAATATAATTATTCCCTTGTGGTTTGCGTAAAATTATTTTGGAGCTAATAGAGTCATGTGTGACATAAAGACAGTGACTGAGGTTCATACCAGCAGACCAAACCTAGATTGTTATTGTGTTATCGTAAGGTTTAATTAATAGTGCATTTATTCACCTGAGAACTGATTATGTCTGTGTGTTACACACCCTGGTCGCGTGCACTGAAGTCTATATGAAAATAAAGTAGTGAATCTTTTTTATTGTATTTTAAATAGGCCTGTTGGCTCATAGGTCTTTTGTCCAAACAAAAAAAAATCGACTTCCAGCAGCCCTGCCTTTAAGTGTTCATAAATTAACAGAATCCAAAAGCTACATAAGCTCATAAACTAACTCTACCTAACAGGGACTACTAAATCCAATCTCAAAATCCAAAGATGGTTAAACAATAACCTGAAGAAGATAATAATACACTTAGCATAAACCCCATCATTACTTTTGACTTGCTGTTATAAACTCATCTCTACAAGGAATCTATGATATGTATGAATGTACACTAAAGCAATGTCAGATTAGGTCAGAAAAGGCATAGAAACAGTGATTCGTGTTAACAGGACATATTTCATCCAAACAACAAACATGCAACCATAAGTGTTCAGATTGACTGCCTTTATTAAATCAAGGAAGAGATGCCCATAACGGGGTAAACTCCCCTGCTGTTCGAGACAATTAACCTGACTTAAATATATTATAGAAATAGACTGCATAGATCTGGCCCTATTGATTGGGCCCATACCTAAGGGACTGATATCAGATCAAGGCATCTATAATCTTAAGAGGGGTGGAATTTCTAATACAAGATTGTGCATGTGTATATATAATACAGCTAATGTAAATAGGTAATTTCCAAAAGCAATACTAAAAATATCTTTAATTATTTATTATATATCTTTAAAGCCCCCTACCCCCAAGATACAGTATATTATTGGCATCTTATTTTTGTGTGTAAATGCTTATATAAGTGCTCCTTTATTTCCAATAATTACACTGTGTGCAGACACTGAATGTTTAGGGCATGGTCTATTAATTAATAAAGACTCCAGGGGGCATGGTTGTTGCATGTTTTATTTTTGTATCCATTCAAGGTTTTTATTTTCTTTGTTTGTATGTGTGTTTGTTTTTCTTAATACAGAGCAAACGGAGAGAGCACCAGTCTAAGCTAAGGATTAAAACTATTATAAATCCTTTATTTTTTTATTTGACTCTTGCAGCAGCGACCCTTCTCCTCCAGAATCCTAACAGGAATTTATGGCTACAAAAATATGTTTTTTTTCTTTTGACATTAGCAAAGTTTTCTTATGAAATATTTTGTGAAAATAAATATCTTTGAAACTATTGAATGATTTTAACCTGAGTTCATTTTACAACAAACATAACTAAAATTATGTAAAAAATCTTTGATTCTGTTTTTGTACTGTCACTCCATGCGGATATCCCCTGCACAAAATGAATGTTATTTAGGATCATGAGTATACGCAAACCTCTGGCGAGCTCTGTCGCTTAGTAAATGAAGAACAATTACGAATAAACTTGAAATTTGAAATCTGGATTTAAATCCCATGCAAAGCCTCTTATTTTCAGAGAACCATGAATGGAAGCTCTCCCAGAGGTTTCTCGTAGGTTGGTTCATTTTGGCCGTCAGCTGAATGTTTGTTTTCTTATTTTTATTGAAAGAAAAAGTTAGAATGGGTCAACTCACTAAACACGTCCAACTGAATGATTCATAGGAGGCTTAAGTCGAGTTTATTCTATTTATATAATGCTTTTTGCAGTTCTATGAGTCATACCTGCCCCTAGTTACAGTCTTTTTAAGAGGTCTTATGCCAGCGGTGACCAGTGTTCATTGTGTAGCTGGATCATCAAACTGCAAAATAAGCTGTAAGGTGCCATGGACATAGAATAATAGCAGATACTCACACAGAGAGCAGAATCTGTAAAGTCTTGATTCTGCATCTCTTTGACAGAGGTTGTTTACAGAAGACAAGAATATGTGTGTTTGTGTGAGCGCACTTGTCATCCTGCAAATATGTGTGTTCCTTTGAGTCACTCCTCTTTTTTTCACTGAAATAAATATGCAGAGCACATCAACTGTTTGTGCTTAGGCAAAATAGATGGCATTGCTGGTGAGCAAAACATCTATCATTTCTGGCTCTGATTAATAGTTGTCCTGGGGATGGCTTTTCTGCAAAGGGAGAGGGAGGAAAGGGAGGAGAGCATGAGGCGGGGGAATAACAGTGGAAAAAAAAGACAAAAAAGCAGAAAACAGCGGTGGAGAAAGTGAAAGAGAGGTTATGGAGAGTGGATGCCTTCTGTTTACTGATCTCAGATGGTTAAACAGAGAGAACTCGGAGCTAGGAATATTCTGCAGATGTCTTCTGTTGTGTTGCAATTGTGTGTTAAACAGTTTTCTATTTCTTAAACAAAGCCAAGACAAGAGGATCGTGTCATGGTTGGGAAATCAAAATGGTGAATCACAAACCACGGATAATTATGAGGTTTGGTGGTGTGGAAATGTTTGCCTACCAGTATTTCTAACAATGTTTTTAAATATCAATGCTCTGTTAGTGAATTATTAAATTCATTTTGCTGTTTGTCTTTCTTTATACATCTCTTAACTGTGTGAACATTGTCAAGATTATTGCAGTTTTTTAATCAGAAAATAAGTTTAACTCATTTTCTTTAACAAGTCCCAAAATTAAATGTTCCTTTACAAAAAAAAGAAAAAACTTGTTTTTATATATTATTTTTTTAGTGTTTTGTTAGTTCAAAATATGTATTGCTTGTTATAGAAAGATGATAAACACATTAAGAAACAATGTTTTCAATTTAGACAGAAAAAATTACTCAGTTGTTCTCACCTAAAGCAGTAATTATTAATTATTCTTTCTCGGGGCTACTTTGAGCAGGCAGTTGGCATCTCATCATTGAGAATTAATCTATTTTCAATGAAGAATAGAGGATTCGCTGTTATAACTTATTTGTGTATTGGTGGTTATACAAATACATCCCATTAACGTGCTGGGCTTTAGAACTGGTGGTCATGGTTCAGATCATACTTAAGACAAACCTCTAAGGACCTCCAAAATAGCCTTGGAAAAAACTAATCAGAGACATAAAAATAATGCTATGCCTACATGAATGTTGCCATGGTTACTACAGTTTGCATACGATATTCGGGTACTAAAACTTCATGATGGGATTGGCCTACTGGGACAAGAAACACATGGTTACGAGGGGAGAATATTGAAGTGCTGGACATTTACTATTCTAGTAAACCCAATGAAAGATGCAGCAGGCAGTGGAATCTATGAAAGCTTCGATTTCATACCCTTAAAGGCTTAAAGGTGCATAGTCATATTCTATGCCTGTACAAAATAAATCAAAAACCGATTGATTATGATAAAATAGGGTTATATACACCAAGGGTCCATCCTGATAGTGTTTTTATGATAGCCCTTTTTTAACGCTAAATAGAAGTCAGTTCTGCAGAACAACAGGAAAGCTAGATTGGGATAATTGACACAGCTTCATTATATATTATATACCAGTAATGCCTTATGGTAAAGTGACAGCTCACAGTTGCCCTAAACCAACTGATGTCAATTAGATTACTCAATCTACAGCAACTCTTAGTTTTTGTGGAGCCTTTCATTCAGAATATCAACAAAACCGAAAATTCCTGTTCTTAAAAAATGCAAACAGGGACTTTGCTTATTCTAAATGTACACAACAGAATTTTAACAAGTTAACAATCTGAGCAAAAAATAAGCATATATATATAAATAAGCATATATACACTATATTGCCAAAAGTATTTGCTCACCCATCCAAATTATTGGAATCAGGTGTTCCAATCACTTCCATGGCCACAGGTGTATAAATTCAAGCACCTAGGCATGCAGACTGTTTTTACAAACATTTGTGAAAGAATGGGTCGCTCTCAGGAGCTCAGTGAATTCCAGCGTGGAACTGTGATAGGATGCCACCTGTGCAACAAATCCAGTCGTGAAATTTCCTCGCTCCTAAATATTCCACGGTCAACTGTCAGCTGTATTATAAGAAAATGGAAGTGTTTGGGAACGACAGCAACTCAGCCACGAAGTGGTAGGCCACGTAAACTGACGGAGCGGGGTCAGCGGATGCTGACGCGCATAGTGCGAAGAGGTCGCCAACTTTCTGCAGAGTCAATCACTACAGACCTCCAAACTTCATGTGGCCTTCAGATTAGCTCAAGAACAGTGCGCAGAGAGCTTCATGGAATGGGTTTCCATGGTCGAGCAGCTGCATCCAAGCCATACATCACCAAGTGCAATGCAAAGCGTCGGATGCGGTGGTGTAAAGCACGCCGCCACTGGACTCTAGAGCAGTGGAGACGCGTTCTCTGGAGTGACGAATCGCGCTTCTCCATCTGGCAATCTGATGGACGGGTCTGGGTTTGGCGGTTGCCAGGAGAACGGTACTTGTCTGACTGCATTGTGCCAAGTGTAAAGTTTGGTGGAGGGGGGATTATGGTGTGAGGTTGTTTTTCAGGAGCTGGGCTTGGCCCCTTAGTTCCAGTGAAAGGAACTCTGAATGCTTCAGCATACCAAGACATTTTGGACAATTCCATGCTCCCAACTTTGTGGGAACAGTTTGGAGCTGGCCCCTTCCTCTTCCAACATGACTGTGCACCAGTGCACAAAGCAAGGTCCATAAAGACATGGATGACAGAGTCTGGTGTGGATGAACTTGACTGGCCTGCACAGAGTCCTGACCTCAACCCGATAGAACACCTTTGGGATGAATTAGAGCGGAGACTGAGAGCCAGGCCTTCTCGTCCAACATCAGTGTGCGACCTCACAAATGCGCTTCTGGAAGAATGGTCAAAAATTCCCATAAACACACTCCTAAACCTTGTGGACAGCCTTCCCAGAAGAGTTGAAGCTGTTCTAGCTGCAAAGGGTGGACCGACGTCATATTGAACCCTATGGATTAGGAACGGGATGTCACTTAAGCTCATATGTGAGTCAAGGCAGGTGAGCAAATACTTTTGGCAATATAGTGTATATATATATATATATATATATATATATATATATATATATATATATATATATATATATATATATATGATGGTGGCAGCCCCATCTGACAGAAGTGAGGCTGCAATACACCTGCGCCACCAGGTCCCCTGACCACCGTCAGTAGGCAATGCAGGTGAAGTATCTTGCCCAAAGACACAACCTACAACCCTTTGTTTGCAAACATGCAAACATTGTAGAGCAGACAATTTCTACATGAACATGAAAATAGTTGTTTACAACTCTAATTACTGCTACCATTGACTGTGAATTTAAATGTTTAGTTCAGAACTAGTTAGTCACAAGTTAAAAGATTCAACAGAAACAATCTCAGAACTTCTGAGTGGCTGAAATGTGTCCTACTCCAACAAATCTGTGACAGTCTGAACAAATTATTTCAAATTACTATAAAATCACTGCTGATTTAAATCGCTTTATCATACGCGTGTTGCCAGGAATTCATCTTTATGACGATCCTTAATAAAGCCTAATTCTACCATTTAAACTGTTTTTTTCTTCATATTTCAAGCATGTAAATTGCGAGCCAAAGGTTCATACAGTACACATTTATTCATATCTAAATGTATATGTAAGGCATGCCATCTTCTGTAAAACAGAGATGATTGAATGGAAATATGTAGCACAGTGCTACAAATGTAAAAGTAGCCTTTTTCTTTACATTCTGAGATAGGGATGGTAAAGTTCTCTTCTTTGAATTGGGCTTAAGTTTAGAAATATGGTGTAAATTCAGTTTAGGTTAAGATCAGGATTAGATTTATGTTGGTAGTAGTCTGGGTTAGGCCATATAGAGTCAATAAAAGGTCCCAATATTTCATGAAAACAAAGCTGTGTATGTGCATGTGTTTCCTAGTACTATGTGAAAAAATGGTGCAAGATAATAATAAACCACATGAATATGTAGGTAACATCATTTGAATTTCTGCAAAGCTTATAACCCCCATTCATGCTGCCTAAACACATCCACTTAACACAAATAGAATACAGCAACCCTAATGTCAAAAATAAGCAATTTTTAGTTACTGTAGCTAAAATGAAGGAGATAGGCAGTGTGAGGAATGAATACTTCAATCCTCAAGCAGACTACACACCCACAAACTGTAATGTCTCACCAGGACACCAAAAAAGCCCTGCTAAGCGTGTTGCAGAGCCTACATCTTAGTGAGGAGCCTGCAGTGGCATTCCCCTGGCGTCCTGCTGTGTTGGCTCATTTTGATGTTACTCTTTTTTTGTGGAGGGAACTGCTCTCATTCAAACTTTGGTTGTTTTTTTCGTGTTTGTTTTTTTACAGTCCTGTTTATATCCATGCAAAGTTCACTGAAGGAAAAACAGATTTCCTTGGATTTATGCATTGGGATGTTAAATAGAAAGAATAAACACAAGTGATCTTAACAATACTTCATAAGTCTACCAACAAGCTAGCTTGAAATGTTACATCCCTCTAAGGCTGTTTTAGGATCCTAGAAAAATTGGCATGCTTCAGATTAAAGTGTCTCCTGATATTTTGGTCTCTCTCTCTCTGTCTTTAAATCTTCTTCCTCCTACAATTTTTCCAGTTTGCCAGTGTGGGTGTAAAAAATAACTATTTAATTTCTGTATGGTATTATTCATATCAGCACCACCCCCACCCCTTCTCTGACAGGATCACAATCCAGTCTGCCCACCCACCAACGCACTCGCCTTCTTCCTTTGATGATGACATATACACCTCCTGCCACCATTTTGGCTTTTGTCCTCCTGATGACCCTGTCTCATTATACAGGGTAGCCAGGATTGCATCTAGCAGGCAGTTTTTTTTCTATTATAGCTCTTAAGGTGGACTATTTACAATTCAGAATAGGATTTTTTTCATTCCCATTTGATTTAATAAAATATAACTTTCATTTTTTTTTTTATAATTATGATCATTATCTCTAACTACATGGCTTAAAACCTTTTCTTTCTTTTATGGCCACTCTCATACTGCTTATAGATAATAAAATCAGTTTGCACATCCTAACAATTGATAAACCGCCACACCCAGCGCAACAAAAATAGAAAACTGAATCTCACCTTTTCATGCGGGTAGAAACACACTAAACAGGTGCACATTGAAGGTTAAACACAAACTTTAAAGGTACCATATTTTTCAGCTCTATTTTGGTGCAATTGCAAATCAAATGTTGTGGGACGACCAAACACACTAAACCAGTGGGTTTCAAATTCCTCAGGACCCACTGCCTTGCATGTTTTAGGTATTTCCCTGCCTCAATACATCTGACTTATCCCGAAATCGCACATCCTCCGTCACGCTCCGTTCTACTCCAGACCACCTGCACAAAGCAAAGCCAACAGCCTCCGCGATTCCTCCTGTCTTGCTCCGCTCCAACTTCCTCAGAGCCCGAGGAGAGCATGCGCGACATTATTATTATTAAACGCGTAGGAGCAAAACATGCGGAGATGAATGCTTGATTTTATATGACATATTAAAAAAATCCCCTTCAGCATCCAGCATAAGTGCAGTTTCTGCCCAAATATTTTCTTTTTGTTGTGGATTTTTTTAACAGGGATAATTAGGATCGTATGAACTATGTTTGTTCTCTACTTCCAAACTCAGCATCTCTTCATACATGCCTGTGATAAGAGGTTTCTTTTGAAGTTGTCAGATGTGCTCTTGGAAATCGTTTTGACTGGATTTGATTAAACCTTTAAGCCTGTCAATATAAAATAAATATTTTGATCGAGATGGGAAATATGCTTTCGGGTTTGTTGAAGTACAAATAGCTTGCATCTAATAATTTGTGGAATATATAAGAATTTTGCTCTAATGACAGTGGGAGGATGAGAAGATTTTATGAGTTAATCACCACTCAGTGTAATATTCAGATCAATTCAAAATATATCAACATTGGTTGCGAGATACCGATGCTACTAAAGAAGCTTCAGACTCATGGTGTCTATTGTAATTAAAAAAAAAAACAAAAAAAACCCCATTAGCCTTTTGTAGCTCTATAACTTACAGACTTCGAATTTGAGGTGGTGGGAATGAATGTTGTTCATAACAGCCCCGTTTCCTCTTTGTAGGGCATGCAGAAGAAGACTACCGTCAATCCCCGATTCCCTTGTGTGACAACCCCCATTACCCGTCTGCTTAAACCCTCCCCCCTCCCCCCTGCCTTCCACACAAAGATACTTGCAAGCACATATATACATGTTCACACACAAAGCGCTTTAGGGCTGTGGGAGGTCATACCGCTCTGTGCTGGCAGCCAGTGGCGTGTGGGACACATGCAGCAGAAACTAACTATGATACACAATGTACACGCGTGCCAGTGTGGGCACACTTGCTAGCGAGTGTGCTCCAGAGCATGTTTTCGAGCAGAGAATTAACAAATGTGACAGAGTGAAGGGCTGAAATGGGGGAGGGTGTGGGATTGTGAAGAGTGCAGACAAGGGACAAGAGCAGAAGAAGAAGAGGAGGAGGAAGAGTGATTTGACATAGCCTTGTTTTGCAAGTAAAACCGAGGGGTCTTTTTTGGCATAGTGGCTGAATTTACACTAATGATGCAATTTCCTGGCCAGCCTGCCTGCCAGTTTCAGACGCTACGGTTCCTCTGCCATTGGTCCTTATCTGATTGCATCTGCACCTCGCCGTGCTTACCGAGCGTAGTTTTGGGGAATAAAGATACCACAAAGCCTCTAACAGAAATAGTCCGCTTCCACTCTAACTTTTTACCCACTCTGGGCTGACTGTGCTCTGCTCAGTCTTCTTTGTACTGTCATAACAATATGCCTTTTTTGAGGATGAGAAAACCAGTATATTGCGGTGGTGAAGAGGAAGGAGATGGCAGGGTAGAGCTTGGTGGGTAGTAGGAGATGGAAAAAAAAAGGAAAACTAGCAGCCTAGAATGTAACCACATATTTTACTGTGGTTCTTCTAGGTTTTGCCCAATTTCTAGTGGTTCTTATTCAAAATTATGGAGGAAACCACACTGGAAAAACAGTTATACCTCACTTATCCCCCAGGTCTAATGAGACTGTATGAGTGGTGACATAATGAAACTTTGTTGCATCATGAGTGTGTAACATTGACACAAAAATTTCATATATGAAACCTAAAATAAGGTCAAATACACTACTCTAACCAGTTATGTCCAAGCCCAGTTCCTAGTTTATCTATAATCCCTTGTGGCAAGGAGTGGCAAGGAGTAAAATAATCCGCTATTAAACGGAAAGCCCCATCAAGAAGATAATACAGCATCAGTTCACTCTGTTTTCACTTACAAAAGCGGACACATCTGTTTTCTTTTCTGTTTCTTACATAAGTTTTAATCCCCAAAATGTATATGTTTTTTTTACTCTGCTAAACCGTTCAAGTTACCAGAACACAATAAAAGCAAAACTCTTATACAAGTTTCAAATGTTGAGACTTAGAGACTTAGACATATTTTATTTTGTCATTTTGTATATACATTTGGTGCTGTTGACAACCTTTACAGCTGAGCTGTTGCTGACCAATGGAGCGTGGTTAGGCTGGTTCTTCTTGAAGTCCAAGATGATCTCCTTCATCTTCTTCACGTTCAGGATCAGGCTGTTATCTTTGCACCAGTCCACCAGCTGCTCCACCTCCTCTCTGTAGTTCTGATCGTTGTCGTCACTAATGAGGCCCACCACCATGGTGTCGTCTGCAAACTTCACAATGTGATTGATTGTGCACCTGGGGACACAGTCATGTGTCATCAGGGTGAACAGCCGGGGGCTCAGGACACAGCCCTGAGGGGAGCCTGTGCTTAGGATGATGACATCAGAGGTGTTCTGTCCGACCCGGACCGACTGAGGTCTGTTGTTGAGGAAGTCTAGCAGCAAATTGCGGAGGGGTGTATTGAAGCCCAGCTGTTTCAGTTTGTCCATCAGATGCTGTGGGATGATGATGGTTAAAACTAAACCTAAGTCCAGGAACAGCATCTGCACATGGGTGTTCTTCTTCTCCAGGTGTTCTAGGCTCAGGTGGAGATTACCAGAGATGGCGTCCTCGGTGGAGCGTTTTTTTAACATGGGAGAGCTAGCAAGACCCCTTTGTTGTCAAAATAGTAACACAGGCACAGTTTACAATGAAGTCTTTGCAAGAAAAATACGGTAAATAATTATGTCATACTTTTCTTAATGTTTTTTTTCTAACTTATGACCCTCTGGAGAATAGAGTCTTGAAGTATAATGGATTATGAAATGGCTTAAAGATCACTAGACTGTACTTTTGGGCCTGTCGCCATAACCTCATGAGATTTTTTTTATTTTTTATTCAAGATACATTCGCTTGCTTCTTAAAAAGGAGAAGATGCCAAAGAAGGAACAAGAATTTACTTAGTGGTCAGTAAACTGATAAAGAGATGCTAAGTTATGGGGCAATTATTTCTCTACTTCTGAAGGAAATGCTGCATTTGCTAAGGAAAACCTTCGAAACAAGAAGTTTTAAATGAATCAATGGGCAACAAAATACTTGCCTATAAATCAGAAAATGTTAAAGTCACAGGACAATACCTTTCTGTCTGTTCAAAACTATACCAAATATCTTTGAACTTGCTTGTTGTCTCTTGCTTCTTAAAGCACAAAGATGGGGAGCTCAGCCTGGCCCAGATGGATCATATTTCGTCATCTTAAGAAACCACAGCAGTGCACTCCCTTCTTTCAAATGAAGGACCATTTTCTGCTTGCATTCCAGGTAAGGCCTCATCACTCGCATGTTAGAGCGCCATATGATGGTGAGCTGCCTTAAGCTGCTTGTAAATCTGAAATAGCAGCACATGCGACTTTAAATGAGACATTAGAAAATTTAACACAGATGTGTGGCTTTGTGATGTCCAATTCAATATGCTGGATAGTGTCTTTAAAGTTTGCATTGACTTTGAAGGTTTTTAAAAAGGTATCACAAGGTTTGGCTTTTTTTTTTCCAGATGCTGTTATGACCTGTATCTGAAAGCATGCTACACAGAAGCAGTAATCCTTTTGTTTTTGACTTTGTATCTAATTATGGGAGAGCTGAAGGATCTCTCTTCACCGCAGCAGAGCCTCGCAGTAGCCGCTGGGTGTAAGAGACATGAAGCTGTGTGAAAGGGGGGAGGGCCTGGGAGGGTGTCGGCCATTTGGGAATGGCACAGATGAACTTGGTGACCAAATGGAGTGATACAAATCAAAACAGACATACAGCCGCAACGGTAGCCAGACAGCCAAAACAGCTTGTTGGTAGGCATGCAACCAAACAAAAACAGACAGGTTCAGATTTTTGAAAACAGATGACTTCATGTTGCACAGTGGCTTGCCTTGGGAAAGTACGTATTAACTTCTAACGTTTTTCACATTTTGTCAGGTTTAAACCACAATTCAATGCAATTCATCCGGATTTCATGCATCATACTAACATAACGTAGTGCATAATTTTGTGTTTCATAATTCTAAGTGATGAAAGTGAGACAATAATTTGTATCAAGACACCTTCTGACTCCTCTGTTGCGGAACCACATTTTGTTGTTGTGTCTTTACCTGCTTTTCTAGATTAAAAATAATAACCTAAAAATGTATTCAGTCATGTAGGATGGAGATTGTCTGTGAATATCAACAATTGCCAATTCTTACCAGAGATTTGTGTTTGGGCTTAAAATGGGCTGTTCCAACACTTGAGTATGTTCTGGTCTCAACCCTTTCTCTGTAGCTCTGATGTTGGAGTGTTGTCCCGCTGAAGGATGGAGCTCTATTCTGGTCTCATGTCTTCAGCAGCTTCAAACCACTTTTCTTTTATAGCTTTAGGATGATATGAAGTTTTAGGTTTTCTTTTTTATGTAGGCTATATTCCATAGAATTTTTGTCTTGTCAGGCGACAGTGGTTTCGGTTGCAGGAGTTTGCCCTGCAATTGGAGGGTTGTCGGAGCGAGCACCAGCTCCGGCTTTCAGTTTCATCGTGTCCTTGGGCAAGATGCTTCACCTGCATTGCCCACTAATGGTGGTCAGAGGGCCCGGTGGCACCAGTGTACGGCAGCCTCCCTTCTGTCAGTGAATTCCAGAGCCTTAGTGTTTGAGTGAATGGGTGAATGACTGGATGTAGTGTAAAGCACTTTGATCAAGTCTTCTGACTTGAAGAAGCGCTATATAAGTACAGGCTATTTACTATTTATCTTGCCTAACCTAGAGTGTCCTTCTATTACATTTGCTTTGTTTACTACAATGATTATTCAAAACAGTAAATGGGACAACTTACGGTCCGCTTTTCTGTTGTGGAAAATTCCTTAACAAAAAACAACTTTTAACCTAGATTAGTAAAATTTGAATAATTTGTTTCATGTTCATAATTTACCTAGGTAATAAAGTAATGAAGTGGCTATTCTTACTTGTGCACAATTTCTTGCCTCTCTACTTTCATCAAGCAACCTTAATTAATGGAGAATAAAGCTGCCTTAATAAAAAATGCAGGGACAGACAAGCAGTTTTTGCCTGACTTCTTGTTTGATCGCAAACTTTATTATTTTTTTTGTGTGTGTTATTTTCAATTTCCCAGGTCTGATCTCCAATTTTAAGGTTAAGTTAATAAACAAGAAGATTGCCACTGGATGTACTTTCTCATGTTTCAACATATATACTGTACTTTACCTATGATAAGTACTGGTTTCACAACTGTTATGTTAGTTATTTATTATTTTTGCAAAAGTGTTTACTTTGATGGAGTTTGTTATTTGGAAATCAAGTTATATATTTGTATTTGTCAGCCCCGAAAACAGCACGGCTTGCACATTACTTTGGATTTGTGTCTGTCTGACTCCATAATTTTTAAAAATTAGGTCAGATGTAATGATCATAAATTAAAAAACATAATTACTTTCTCTGTAATCTATCTCGTGTTATCCTTTGCCTTCATGAATGTGTTCGGTGTATTGAATCCTTTATGTATTTATATTGTGATGAAGTACACATGGGCGATCTTTATTTACCAATCGAGGGACTTCAGAAGGCAGATGGCTATCAAATCTTTTTTTAAGGGTGTGAAAGTAAATGGGGCCAAAAACAAATTCACAACATACATTTGTTCGATGCCTAAGTTGTGGCATTTTCTAATGAATCTGAATCACATTTTTTAATCTACAGGAACTGCTTTTCAAAACTGGATAAAAAACAAGATTTTTAATTTGTGCAGGCAAGATGGTAAAAAGTTAAATTAAAGAAGCTCAAAATCAACACAGACATTGACATTAGGTTCATATTACCATTGGGAAAACAAAATTACTCACCAAAGCTGTTATATTTTACATTGACATGGTAGATAATAATAATATCAATATGTTGACTCCTTTAGTTTAGCACTAAATGTCATTCACTTTACTGTCCACCTTGTTGAGCCAATTCTAGGTGACACAAACAAAAACAAGTAATTCTTTAGCAGAACCATTTTGGCCTTGAGGAATAACCTTTACTACATTGAATGCAGAAGCACATTTATTATTTTCTTTTTTGTTTTGTTTTTTTAAATGCATGATTTTAAAGACGATAATGAAAAGAGGATTGAAAGATGAGGTAGAAAAGCAGAGTAGGAAGCCACCCAGGGTCAAGTCTGACTCATGGAACTATAGGGCGTAGGGTTCATTGCCTTACTGTGTTTGGTTGTTTTTGGGTCGTGTTTTTCATATTTTACTGGTGCCAGATAAGGATATCTACCATAAATACGCCCTTAACTTACATGCACAAGCAATTCTAGGCTCAAGGGACTCCTCCTGGGGCAGGTGGAGAAAAAGGCTTCCATTCGTTTGGCACTGAAGCATTTAATCTGTGATCAATTAGAATTTGGCCTCACAAAGGCAGCACTCGGGGAATTCCTCTGTTGTTCTGGACTGCAACTTAAAGTGCCTTTTTTATCCAGTGCAGGCAGTTGTGAAGGCAGAGTTGCCTGGACGCCTTCTTTAGGACAAAGCTGTTGAAGTTGTTACTTCACATAACAAAAGGAGAAGAATATGCAAACTGAAGCAGAGCAAAAAGAATTAAACAAACATTTAATACTAACAAGAGTCAATCGTGGTATTAACCTCTTAACATTCACCTTATTTGTTGATATTTATAAGCATATTTCTATATTACTTTACTGTGCATGGTATCAAGAATATAATAAGATATGTAAACCCTAGAAAAGCATTCTGAGAGCGCAGACCTCCGCCACACAGCACATTTTGCCCCAAATTGTGACTTACACCTATAGCTAAACCTCGCACATGATCCATTACTAACTTTAAATGAATTGCTCCTTGGCATGAGGCACACCTGTAGTAAAACATTGCCATTCATACATTTTCAACTGATCCTGCTAATAAACCTGCAATGTTGCCTTTATTTGTGTATTTGTCTTCAGTAAAATACCTGCGGACTTTTTGAGTACGGTGCTTTGCCTGTCAATAGTCACTACTGCCAACCTTTGGGGAAGTAGGGACTGATTGTTCCACCAAATATCCCTATCTCACAATGTTAAAGAATACTTTAAAAAAGTTCTGTACTGAGATTATGATCTGGCTCGTCACCAAAACTAAATTGATTGTTCCTTGGCATGAATGGCACCTCTAATGAAAATTTCATTAAAATCCACCCATAACTTTTCAAGTTGTCCTGTACACAGAAGACAGAAAGAAAGACAGACAGACAGACAGACACACACACACACACACACACACACACATGCAAAAACTCTCCTAAAAACAACCTTCTTGGTGGAGGTAATAACAACAGAAATGCTCAGCTTTATCCAGAAGCACAAATGTTATATAATTAATTTGCATATTATTGTTCTTCATCATCTTCTGTATTGTTTTAATCCTTTTCAGGGTTATCAGGGATGGAGGGGTGAGGAGTGCGGCCTTTCCAGGTAAAGGCAAAGGAAGGCAGAGCACAAGTCACCAGTCCATAACAGGCACATGAAAGACAGGTACTGGCACTTACACACAAATAACAACCATCTAGAATTACCATTTCTCCTAACGAAGCAAAAACCCACATATGCAGCGGAGAACATGCAAAGACTGACAAGAAAGTTTACATGGACTAGGTTTAAATAAAACCTCTTAATAAAATTCAAGCAATATATTTGATCTAACTTAATTCAATTTCAATATATCTAATGTTCAGTAGTGAGGTGGATAGCATTGCAGCCTTGTGGCAAGAAGGTTCTGGGTTCGATTCCCGGCCCGGGGTCTTTCTCCATGGAGTATGCATGTTCTCCCTGAGCATGTGTGGGTTCTCTCCGAGTACTCCGGCTTCCTCCCACAGTCCAAAAACATGACTGTTAGGTTAATTGGCTTCTCTAAATTCTCCTTAGGTGTGAGTGTGTGTGAATGGTTGTTTGCGACCTCACTCGGGACAAGCGGGTCAGATAATGGAAGGATATCTAAATCTATTTCATTTCAGATACGTAAATAAAATGTTAACACCGCTAAACAATAACCAAGCTGCAAATTGAGCTTTAACATGGAAAGAAGAAACAAGAGAAAGAGAGGAAAAAACCTGCAGTATTTATTAATGATATTTGAACTTAAACTTGCTGTTCATCAGCTGAATTAAAGTTCAAGACCACAGTAAAAAAACGAAAAAAAAACAACCCTGAAGTAAAAGGTTCTCACTTGGATTTGATTGCTCTTTTCAGATTCCAGTTGGTTGGCTAACAATACGCAGTGGTTGACGCTCAAAGAGTTCCAGACTGTGCAGCCTTGAACATGCTCTGGATTCAGAAACAGATGACCAGAGGTCCAAAGAGGTACCGAAGGGAAATCAAGGTCGAAATCACGAAGCAGATCCAAGTCAGAAGACAGGTCAAGCGAACAGATCAGAACAGGGACACGCAGGCTCAGAGGTCTGAAGACAAAACAGGTCAAGATCAGGCAATCACAATACAAACTGGTAAGCAAGAGTACCTTTCACTTAAGGCACAACAATAATCTGGTACTGATGACAGAGAGTAAGCGGGTTAAATAGAAACTGGAGCAGGTGGATCAGATGAGCAGTAATGAGAAACTGGGCGGAGTTAGACAGGTGAGCGAAATGAGTAATTAAGCCAGTCATCTGTGCAAAGAAACAATTTTAAAGTCTTGTTTTGTGTATACAGAATATTTGAAGTGTCCGAGCAAATGAGCTCACAAAAACATGTTGCTGCTAATATCAATAAATAATAATTATTAAAATATATAACTTTATATGATCAGATTGTTAAATACTCTTTTATATTATCTATAATAACAGACATACTAATAACAAAAGGGGAACCTGGAAAACTGTTATGTCAAATGTGGGGCTACACCTTATTTTTGATCTGCTGAAAATGAGAAAATAATTGGTCACAACAGAGTTCCTGTATATCATACCTCATAGAAACTATAAGGATATTAAAAAGAGTTTTGCGTTTTCTTATTTAAATTTTTACACCCAGTAAT
The DNA here is from genome assembly GCF_016077235.1 of Cyprinodon tularosa. Classification (NCBI taxonomy): domain Eukaryota; kingdom Metazoa; phylum Chordata; class Actinopteri; order Cyprinodontiformes; family Cyprinodontidae; genus Cyprinodon; species Cyprinodon tularosa. The sequence continues at coordinate 757,394 of NW_024038298.1, forward strand.
TTATTATAAATTATATATGTCAGGGTAAGGATGAGATTTTGAGGACCCAAATGCAGAGGCACGGATTTCAATCTGAAAAACTTACACGAAGAGAAAAGAGAATTTGCAGAAATGCATTGATACAATTACTTTGCCTTTGGTGCTCAGACATCAGCAGGACACATAGCGCTTAATTTTGATAGATATGGATGAACAGGAGCAAAGAATAGGGCTATTTCTCCCCAGGCCTGAAAGGCGTGAGACGGTATGCTGAGCTTTATGGGGAGATCCAGTAGACTGTGTGAGTGACAGTGGAGAGGAAAAACTCCCTGTTGAGAAGAAACCTCTGGCAGAACCAGGCTCAACATAGCGGTCATCTGCCGGACCAGTTGAGATGAGACAGGAAACGCAGTAAGAGTCCGGGAGGAATGACACTCTGTTTAAGCTTTAGCTACAATGGTGGAGGAGGCGCTGGAGGTGGGTTGAAATGGTGTCATCTGAATTAAGTCACAGCGCATCTGCCATCTGCGCATAGGTGCAGACTAGTGCGGATTGGAGGCTTTTTAAGATGAACTCTGGACGCCGGCTTTCGTGGAGACACAGCTGATTGGCTGTGTCGCAGGTGGATGTAGGAGAACAACGAGTTTCTTCAGTTTAACCGCCTAGGCTCCATTTCTTGAAGATTTAATTGAACTTTCACAAGCAACAGATAGAGGCAGAATCCAAAAATCCAACCTAAAAATCCAAGACAAGCCAAAATCATGGAGACATCAGGGAAGACACGCAGTAGGTGCTGGGGAAAGACAGGGAACCAGCACTGAGGAGCTGAACAGGGAGAGTATTTATGGCTGACTGAACAAAGACAGGACTAACGAGCTGATTGGGAGCAGGTGTGAACAGAGGCTTCTAGAAAGGAGCTGGGGAAAAGGAGAACAACACAAGAGGGCAACAAAAAAACAAAACAACCTATCAACTCAAATACATTCAGAAAACACAACAAAATAGGAATTAAACCAATAAAATTAGAAAACAAAGAAAAACATGAAATTCAAGGAAAACTTAACAGAACCAAGACCGTGACAATATATTTACTGATAGCAAAGAGAAAATATAATTCAGATCATATGTCTGTATACCACACATTAGGAAAAGTATACGTTTGGTTATATCAGCTCTCTGTAGGACTGTGAGCGCTCATCTCTAGTTTTGGGCAAATGGTTTTGGCAAATGTAGAGACATAAATATGCCTCTCTGAAATCACTTGTTCTTCTTTCACCTCTAGGTATATCCTGCTGTCAGTCTACTGAAAGTAGAGCTACTATCTACTGTAGGTACTTAAATTTGAGCAATTTAGCTTTTACTTCTCATATGACCTATCAGCAACTACATCTTTCATAAATGTTGATGTAACAAATATTGATCACATCCATTGTGCACACATATGTGAGCGAGTATGTGTACTTGATAAATGAACATGGTGCATGAAGAATTTGAAAACTTGAAGATCATAGGTGCATGCAACCTCTAAGCCTGGTCTAATCAGAGACCGATATTCCACTGTCCTGGTTACACCCTTGGATGAATAATCTCTTACTTAAAATCCTTACAATTATTGTTTGTTGGATGTCAGATACGTAAAGTAACTGGAGAAGAAGAGATGCAATTTGGCCTGCTGGTACAGTTTGTATAAAAAGCACTTAATTTAGGTTTGAAAGCTATTTTCTGCATGTCCTTTGCAGATTTTCACATTCTGAGCATTCTAAGACTGAATTTATATGCACTCTTATTTGTAATATAACTTAAGCTCAGATGGGCTGGATAAAGAGTTTCTCTGAATATCAATTTTTACCTCTTACCACAAAATTCTCAAATGAATTTGGGTCATGACTTAGGGAACGTTGTAACACATTAATATGCTTTTTTTCTTCATTGGTCTATTGCTGATGGAAGCTAAACCTGTTACCCCATCTACACTCCTTCTTCTAGGTTTACCTGTATCTATCTCCTTCCATCAAATTTGACCAGCTTATTTTTTAACCTCCACTTTCTTTTAAATTTATTCAACCCTTTATGCTTGAGCGGTCTCTTTGCTCCTTGGTCTTCCTAGTGCTGTTTGTTCACTGCTGCTCTCAAACAGATAGCAGAATTCACAGAGCAGCTGGATTTATAATGAAATTAAATCTGTTTATCGATGTGTTTTTAACATAAAAGCATATCATGTAGTGCATTTTTCCTTATTCCCAAATTGCAAGAGAATATACACATTGAAATATTTCCCATGCCTTTTTATCATCTATGCACCAATAAATAGCAATTTAATGTTGCTAATATGATTTGTGTATATGTGTTTGGTTAAAGCGAGACAAGGCTATCCCTACCAAAGTGGGTTAAATAACTGATGATAAAGACAGATTACCTTGCCAAGCTTCTCTTTGGGACCTTGACTTCAAAACTAGGAGACCCAGCAAGCAATACAGTATCCGGTAAATGTGGTAAAAACGGCGACTTTAACTCACTTATTGGTTATGCATGCATTTGAAGGATTAGTTCCTTGAACCATAAAGGCCTTATTTATCTTTCTTAAATAAAGTTTTGAAAGTGCTTTCCTTTTCTCTAGATTTCAATATCGAAATTTGATAACTAATTTTTATATAAATGTATGTGTGTGTGTGTAGCTCTGCTAGGTTGATTCTGATATTCTTTCTAACGAGAACTTCAGTTTCTCTGTTTGTAATTCAGAGTTTCTTTTTTCTGATGGTTTTTGCTTCTGGTCTTGAATGCTATGAAACTGGAAGAATTTTTTTACTGATGTGTTTTCCTTGTTGGATATCTGTTATGATGCGTAACCACAGGAACCATAACAAGTTGATGTTTCACACCTGGGAGCAACTTATTTACATCTCAAAAGCTGATACAATACTTCAGCTACTTCTGCAAGTTCCATATGGATTTAAAAGGGGGCTACAGGGATACAGCGCATGAGCAAGAAGACGAGAGAGGAGCAATGCATTTTAGCCATCTCTTCCATCAATCAATCAGATCTTTAGCAAACAAGTTAGAAGAACTCCAAGTCCTAGCCAGACTGCAATGCAGCATTATGTGTTTTACTGAAACATGGCTGCAGGATTATATCTGGGACTCCAGTGTCTCTCTGCCAGGCTTTCTGACCATATGAGCAGACCAAGATTTAAAGAAGAATGGAAAATTCAAAGAAGGTGGGTTGGCAGTGCTTGCGAACAACAGATGGTGTTATATAGATCTTGTTACTGTGAAGATTTGTAACAGTGTGCTAGACTGGAGGATCAGCTGTATAATTAAGTAGTCAGCAGCACAGCAGTACCACATGTAAGTAAGTTAGTAAACTTTATTTGTTTAGCATCTTTCACCGATAAAAATCACAAAGTGCTTCACAGTAAAAAATATAATACAATAAAACAATGTAGAACACATTTTATATCAACATTTTAAAAACAAATGGAAACATACAAACAAAGCCGTCAAAAAACACACGACTAATTAAAAGCCTGCTTGAATAGCAGCGTCTTCCGTTGCTTTTTAAAAGAATCAGCAGAATTCATACAGCGTAAAAAAAGAGGCAAAGCATTCCACAGCCTCGAAGCCACGGCCTAAATGGTTTTAAAACGAGTGAGTGGAACCACTAACAATGTTTGGCCTGTTGACCTCAAACTATGGGACGGAGTATTGGGCTCTATCAGCCCAGAGATGTAGGAAGAAAGTTAACCGTGCAGAGCTCTAAAAGTAAGACAACCTGTAGACAATAAAGCTCCTTCCTGCTTAAACAAGAAAAGGACTGTTGTAACAGTTTAACCGTGAGGAGATAAAAGCATGAATAATAATTTCCAACTCACCCTTTAACACCAGTGGTCTTAATTTGGAAATATTCCTTAGTAGGATGTAACAGTTCTTAACTAATTCCGTAAAAGTTCAAAAAATATCCACTGGACTTGGTGTCCAAGATTTGAAGACGTTTCGCCACCTCTCCAGGAAGCTTTCTCAATTCAAATGTCTGGATCTGCAGTGAGTTTGAGATCCAGACATTTGAATTGAGAAAGCTTCCTGGAGAGGTGGCGAAACGTCTTCAGATCTTGGAAACCAAGTCCAGTGGATATTTTTTGAACTTTTAAGGAATGACTATGACCTGGATGACTGAGAATCTTCATCAGCATACTTCCTAACTAATTGTTTAGAGTGGATCTCCAAGGACATTCCTGTATCGAACACAACACCTAAACTCCTGAGGCGCGCCTGAACAGACAAGCCTAATTCAGCAATATGTTGCTTTATCTGAGGGATTTTAATTTCAGGTGCAATAATTAATGTTTCAGTTTTCTCATAGTTCAGAAGTAGGAAAGCTTCATATAACCACTGTTTAATGTTGGTGAGGCAGTTAAACAGTATTGTAATTCAAAACTGAGGTGAGCAGGTCCTGTTTCCCAAAAAGGCAAAAATGTAATTCCTTGATCTCAGGAAATCTATACCAAACTACACAAGGTGAAAGCAATTGATTGGCAAAATCCTGACTAGTGTATCAGCCATGTGTGATTCAATAAACCCTCCAGTTTTCATTAATCCTTTAAAACAATATATTAAAGGGAGAAAAGTCATGTTATTTGACATTTCTTTTTTATTCATATGCCAGTAAGTCTCTTTGGTCACATTAAATATTTTTATAATAAATTACAGCGTCATTCCTCCATAGTATTTGTAATTTTGGTCTTTTAACTTTTGTATTTGCTCAGTTTGTAAGTAAATATATCCTATGACACTGCATGTATGCAATTGGTTATCAACCCAAAGCAATAAAGGTAGAATAAAGGTGTGTGTGGAACTCCCAGCATAATTGAAAAAAAAAAAAAATTCCAAAATGAAGTGTAAAAGAGTGTAAGACGATGTTAGAGGTCTGGTGTGTTGGGAAAAGAGTACAGCCATTGGAGTAATCTAAAGTTTAAAGAAAACCTCAGGATGTCATGAACCGAGGACAGATAGACCCAGTATTCAAGGAGAGACAGTCAGTAGGAAAGTTCAAACGTTTATTAAATAAAACAAAACAAAAGCGAAGCTGTGGCTCGCGGACACTGCAGGCGGGGGGGCGGGGCACCGCCCAATCTCAGACACTCTGTAGTGGGAGAAACACAGGTAAGTGACCACGATCATCTGACAGAAGATTATCTGCGTTGGTCACTTACCTGGTTTAACAGTCCAGGTGCAGACAGGCAGGCTCAGTGGAAGAGGATAGCTGAGACAGGACGTAGGAACCGGAACTTGAAGCAGGACTTTAAACTGGTCTCCTCCCTGGTGCCAGGCTTACTGGATAAAAACTGAACCTCCCCACATATTGAGCCAAAAACCCAGAGGACTCCGCGGGGGAGTAACAGTGGACGATCAGGAGACGAGACAAAAACAAAAACCCTCTTTCCACTGGCTGCTAGGATCCAGGACATGAACCATGAACTAAAACTGAACAGACAGACTAACAGAAAGACAAGTAATGATCTGGCACTGAAACAGGCAAACAGGCCTGATCATGACACAGGAAGCATTCTGATGTTGCTGCAAAGTTAATAGACACCAAACTACATGTCCTTGCTAAAAGTGCTATGGGTCTTAGCAATATTTTTAAGGTTTGTCATCCAAACATGTTTTTTTTATTTTTTTATGAAGCATTACTGCACAGTCTGCACGGCACCATCTTCCTTTCTAGTAGTTTATTGCTACTGCCAGTAGATGGGGCCACGTCTTTTTATGAAAGCTCATCGCACCCAGTGCTGGGGTTATATTTAGGCTTAAAAATAAAAAAGATCTTAACACCATCAGGACAGACACTTGGAGTAACAACTACTTTAGTTGTTGATAAAGGCCTGTAACGTGACTATATGCACCTTTAACATTGCTGTCTTAAATGTTATTTTATGAGGTAACTCAAGGAACTTAACCTTAGAAAAGTGCTTTTTCCCACATACTTGCTACTATTAAGGTAGTACCTTCCATGTATTATTGTTCAGTTAAAAAAATAAAAATAAAAATCAGCTGTTCAGATCAACCAAATTAAATAGATTTGATTGTCCCTCAAGCACATTTCTATAAAAAAAAAAAAAAAAAAAAAAAAGCAAAGCATTTTGTTTTGGTCAATGGCGTAAATATCAGTAAGCAGAGACTGCAGTTGCTTAGGGGTCCCCGACCTCTAAGGGGCCCCATCACTGACTACTGGTAGTCCCCCTTCGCACACTGCAAAAACATTCTTGAAATAAGTAAAAAAGAAATCCTGAATGAAATTTATTTACCCTTAGTTTAAGTAGGTAAATAAGATATTTTGCCAATGAAATTAGCCTTTTTTTCTCTCAAAATAAGATAATTAGATAGTATGCACTTGAAAGAAAATGTAATTGCTTTTTTCTTATTTTAAATGCAAATTGTCTTGTTCCATTGGCAAAGTGTCTCACTTATATCCTCAATTAAAGACAAACTCCACTTATTTTAAGAAGAAATTACTTATTTAGATTTTTTTTTTTTTGCAGTGTAATTTTGGACCAGGACGTCTCTTTACAGATATAATGGTGCAAAATATTCCCCACTATCCCACTTGATGGTAGAATAGGCTAACCGGAACTTATTTATACCCCAAGACGTACCAGATTTCAACATGATGGTGAGCCGTTTAAACGCGACACCAATAGCAAAGCAGACAGTGGTACTTTTAATTACTATGTTAATAACTGTGTATAGTTCATTAGACAGTTGGTAAAAATTACACTCATATAATATGTTTCAAACCGCAATATAGATCTTAAAAGAAAAATGTATTTGAGTATTTTATTTTTATACTACCATTTGGAATTATGGGCAAGGGGGTGTTTTACTTTATATGGCGCCCACCCAGATAATGTTGCTTAAGGGCCTATTGTTGTGTCGTTAGGCCATTGGGTTTGGTGTCTTATCACCACAACCAAAGCTGGTCACAATCTAGAGCTTATTCAATAAAAATGTCTGTAAGAACAGCTTAAAGGAATAGTACACCCAAAACATGATTAGCCGTCATTTTCTACTCACCCCCATGCTGAACAACACCCTGGAGTACTTTTTTGATATCTCAAATGCATCTGGAGATCTGGGAGGCTTCTTGCTGTCTGCTGACATTCAAATAATGGAGGTCTATGGTGACCGAGACAGAAAGGTCCATAAAAGTCCACAAAAAACGTGTCAATATTCCTCCATACTGGTCGTCCAATGTATTCCAAGTGTCCTGAGTGGGTAGCATCCAGAATTTACTCGAAACGAAGTCATTTAGAATGTTTTTAGAGCATAAACAGTAGTGTATAGGACTTCCTGAAAGCGCGCACATGCGCAATCACGACGCTACGGAAGCCGGCAGACCAAACCAGATGAAAGTGCGCATTCAGCGTCTGCTCTGCCGATAATGCAAGCGTAGAAGAAGAAATGTGCTGTTTACCTGTGCAAAGAAAGAAACAACGAAAGAAAAATGTCTGAGGACTTCAGTGTTGAGGAAGAGCATGAGTTCTTTGCCGAGCTGAATGCGCTGGTTTGGTCTGCCTGTTAGGATCCTCAGGCTTGCCCTCCAGAGGGCGCCGAGGATCCTTTTCTGCTCTGTGTTTTTCCCTTAGGGTTGAGTTACTGTGGGGATCTGGAGACCACCCTCTGTCTCCAGCAGAGTGCGCCGTGGGTCTTCTGGAGCTGGAACCTTCCTGCACACCTGTTGCTAATCCTCTCATCAGAAGACCTCTCCTATATAAGCTGACTTCAGACCTTGATTCCATGCCACAGTGTTGATCTTAGTTGGTTAGCTTCCTGAGCCTCTGTTACTGAAGAATCTTTGTTATCTCTAGTGTGAGATCAGATTCTAACTTTTCCTTGTCTCTGCCCCACAGGAATCCTGTCTCTCGTGAAAGCTCTGGATGAGCTTAACCTCCTGTCTCCTCGTGAAGCTCTGGATGAGCTTAACCTCCTGTCACCTCGTGAAGCTCTGGATGAGCTTAACCTCCTGCCTCTTCGTGAAGCTCTGGAAGAGCTGTCTCTCTGGCAACCTGTCTCTGGCCTGCAGCTCTGGGAGAGTTGCATCACAGGAAGCCAGTCCCAAGCCTGAAGCTCTAGGAAAGCTAACCTGCTAATCTGCCCTGGTGAGCCAACCCAAGATTCCTACATGGTTGAAACCTGAAGACTTCTGTGTGGAGTTTCCCTAGAGGTTCCCATGTGGATTTTCCCCAGTTGTTCTCTGCAGTGAGCTGGAAGCTCAAAACCTGGACTGCCACGCTAAGCCCTAAGCTTGAGGCTTAGCCTCACATGAACTCAGCTACCAGCCATCTCCCGTTCCCTGTACAGACCCCAGTGAACCAGCCCCCTGCCTGAACTGTTCCAGTAAATTATCCATGTGCTTGTGCCCTTTAATAAACTCTTTGGACTTTTACCAGTGCCTCCGTGTGTGTTCTGCATCTTGGGCTTTACTCTCAGAAACCCAATCATGACACTGCCGGCTTCCGTAGCATCGTGATCGCGCATGTGCGCGCTTTCAGGAAATCCTATACACTACTGTTTATGCTCTAAAAACATTCTAAATGACTTCGTTTCGAGTAAATTCTGGATGCTACCCACTCAGGAAACTTGGAATACATTGGACGAGCAGTATGGAGGAATATTGACACGTTTTTTGTGGACTTTTATGGACCTTTCTGTCTCGGTCACCATAGACCTCCATTATTTGAATGTCAGCAGACAGCAAGAAGCCTCCCAGATCTCCAGATGCATTTGAGATATCAAAAAAGTACTCCAGAGTGTTGTTCAGCATGGGGGTGAGTAGAAAATGAAGGCTAATCATGTTTTGGGTGTACTATTCCTTTAAATTAAATAGTGTTCCCATCCCTGTGAATGAATCAAAGGGGAGTCCTGATGCGTTTTTTCCATGAATAAAAAAGATATACCAGATACCCTGTCCCGAACAGAGAAATAAAAGTAGCCGCAAACCAATCCCCTACCGCTTTTTTCTCATCTTAATGAAACTCCATAAACAAAAAAAGTGTGCTTTTCCCTTTAAGGAGCCCCCACCATTTGCAGAACGGAGGGAGGAGGAGCAGGTCAGCGGAACAGCGACTGAGAAGTAGAAAAAAAAAAAAATCCAATAGCGGACGGTTTCAAGTCCCCCCAGTAGAAACTGTGCCTGATTTGTGGCCAATGTTGGAGATGTAAAAAAAAAAAAAAAAAAAAAAGAGCGAGAGAGAGGAAAGGAGGGAGGGAGAAGGAGGAGGATGGGGAGGAGGAGGGGGAGGAGGAGAAGAGGAGGAGGGGGGGAGGAAAAACACTAAAGGGGTAGCTATGGAGATGGAGCGTTTTCCTGGCTGCTTTCTTTGACAGGTGTTGAGTGGGGCAAAAGTCTTAAAACAGAATTCAGCATGTACGCCAAAGGTAAAGGAGCTGTCGTCCCTTCTGATAGCCAAGCGAGAGAAAAGTAAGTGGATTGTGTTGCTTTATTCTGAGAGTTTTTACCTGCTTATCCATGCGGGCGAAGGGACAGCTGAGGGGCGCACAACTTTCTAAACTAGGCAGCGTAATTTAAAAGGAGTGAGCAGGAGGAAAGCGCGCTCCTCCTCAACTCCACCGACCACCTTGGAGGTGCGTCTCTTAAACGTTTTCATTTAAAACGCGCGTGTAATTATGCGCCTTTTATTGTCTAACAAGGTGAGCAAACACCTCTGTGAGTTGATACCGGGTATTTGGATATTATCTATCTATTTGGTTATTTATATCGTGCGCTTGTGAGGCGGTAAAAGTTGAGGAGACATTTTCGTGGGGGTAAACGCACCCTGGATGCAGGGCTGCTCGCTTGTGTCTGAGTGAAACTTTCAGGGAGGAAGACCCTGGATTTTTTGGATGTTTTTTAGTGCTCTTTTTAGCGGCTTGAAGCTCTCCGGCTGTGCGCTTTTATGGTGCGTAAAACGCGGGGCGCAGGCACCTCAGGCTGCAAGAGGGGGAAGCTCTGTCCCGTCCAACAAGCATACAACGGTGCTTAACTTTTAAACTGGAAAACACTGATTTTATCACAGAGGAAAACTTTATTCAAGACAAAGCAGATTAAAAGAAAAACTCTATTTGGGGTTTTTAGTTGTTTCATTTTACTATCTTTTTTTTTGGTGCACGTTTTTTTTGGGTTTATAATGAATAACTTTTAAATGTCTCATTCAGAACAGAGTGGTGTCTGCCTTTTTCACTGCTGAGCTTCATAGGAGTAAAAAAATAAGTTTTTTTCTTTAGAGAAACCTTTAGAGGGTCCTCTGGGTGCTGTTTTATCACCATTAGTTCTCCTGTTTTTACGCACCGAACGCTGCTCGTTTGTGGAGCAGCGAGCAGGGCTCCCCGTGGAGATGCAGATGTAATCCCTGAAACAATGTCAAGTCCTGGGAGGCTGTGCTGCTCCACGATGCCCGTCATACATCTGGAATGGAAACAAAACTTATTTTGAGTCTCCCATTTATGTTTTGGTAGATCCCCCTAATTAGGATTTTCAGAGAGTCTCTTATGCGCCTTTGGATGCTTCCTAGAATTAGACTTAGTGCACATCTCTGCTTATAGGGAGCGTTTGATTTCAGTTTAGTTTTACCTTACTTTGTTTCGCCTATATGTGTTTATGTGTTGATGCGGAGGAGTGAATCCTAAATGAAAACAGTCCCATGTGGGTTTATGAGCAGCAGCAGGCAGGCTGACCTTTGAACCAGCATATGATGCTTTAATATTGCATATGAAGCACCAGCATCTCCGTTTACACCTGTTTGTGGAGCCTGGGTTATTAACAGCATGGTGAAAAGCTATATATAATTTAAATGATGTGTCTTTAGTTAGTTTTTAGTTGCACTGCTTGTTTCAGGGGGACTGTGGATTATGTTTCATGTGTCACTGGGAGTGAAATCAGTGCAGAGACATCGTGTATTTCAAATGATAATGTGGGAGAAGGATTAATTATTTAAAACAAAAACTACAATCTTTTGAGAAAAGCAGCAAAAGATGAATGGATTTGAATCAAGGATGTTTAACTAGGAAAACTAGAGAACATCTTGTTTATTGTTGGTCCATCTGTTTGCTTGAATAAATATGCATCCATAACAACTTGTCTTTAATATCTTAGAATCCTCTCCAGTTTTTGAAATTGTGTGCAGTTTTATGCAAAAGTGTTATCCCCCCAAACTTTTTCCCATTGCCACAATACAACCATCAGATATTTTTTAAGGATTTTTTTTTTGCAACTTTAAAATTGAATGAGCTTATAACACGGTTTTCAGTGTTTTATAAAGTTTGAAAGGCATGAAATACATGTTTACAATTTGTTATTTTAAGCTTTCCAACATATTTTTCAATAATGGACTTTGACTAGGCCATTGTTAGACTGGAATATAATTAAATCTAGTGTTATAGCACTGGGAGCTATCACTTTCCTGCTAGCAGGTAAATTTCCTGCCCAGTCTCCGCACCAAATCTGATCAGCTTCCCTTAAACTGCGGAGGAAAGGCATCTTCACAGCCTAATGCAGTCACTGACACTCCTCTGTTCAGGCTATTTAGAAATGTTTCTCTCCCATATTGCATTTGTTATGTGAGCCAGAAAGTTCAACATTGTGATCTGGTCTAAATGCTATAACCCTCCATGACTTTTAGCTACAGTTTGTGTGGTTTTATTTCAGCAACAATTTGCCTTGTCACTATTATTTAAAAAAAGTCCCAGATTTATAGCAAGTGTGGCCAAAAGTTGTGATGACAACAGATGCTTCTACCTGAGCTGTGGATCTCTGCAGCTCCCCCACAGGTACCATCTGTGCTCTACATGGTCAATGTAGATAATGTGTTGAAGAATGCTTTAAGAACCTAACTGTGTGTTAGATTTCTCCACCAATTAGTGCATTCCCAGGTACTGGAGTTATTTGTATTTTTGGGTTTGTTCTTAATGAAGTTAAAATTAGAGCCAAAACAATCAGATTAATCACGATTAATTGATTATTGAAATAATTTGTAAATTAGTAATTTATTAATTGTTAACTGGAGTATAGAGACTGTAAACCATGCCTTTAGCTGACAGAGCGACCCACTTAGAGCAGTAATTATACCAAAGTTGTTTTTAAAAAATATCTAAACACACCAAAAAACTTTTTCATTTGTCAAAATCCTTTATCCAGAACTCCTCAGGTGGCACAGTTGTAGTTTCACCAGGTTTAATTTATAAAAAATCTTCTTAAAGTAACCTTTGGCTATCCGATTATTAATCAATTAATCAAAAAAAATATTCGACAGATTAATCGATTTGCAAAAAAATTTTGCAGCTCTAGTGAAAATACACAAAACTGAACTCCCTTTTACTAGCCAACAGTGGTCGATCATTCTGGATATTAATCATGAGCATCAGAGTAAAGGAGGTTGAATTTAAAGCCACACTTTTCAGATTTTTATTCATAAAATTATATGTGGAATCCATGTACCATTTCCTCCCACTTCACTACGATATACTTTTTATTCACCCATCACATAAAACTGACAAAATACATTAAAGGTTGTGGTTTATCTTCACAAAATGTGGAATGATTAGACATGTTCCAAGCACACACTGATCAGCAGGTAATGTCCACACACAACAGACGAGGCTTACCCTCTCTCCTCACCTTTCTTGTCCCCCTAACTCACCCCGCAGGGCTAACACATGTTCCCTTGTAACCATGGAGGTCCTAACAGCGTTCTCAGTGAATTATCATATTCATATATACATATTCATTCAACTCTTTACATATAAGCCTAATGAAAAAGAAGGCACTCCAGATGGACGAATATTCCATTAAAGGAGGAGTTTGGCATCAGAGCTGCAGATCCTGCTGTGAGGATTTATCCTCAAGTCTTTCTAATTTGATAACGTATAAAAAAAAAGTTTATGGCATGAAGCTGACCTGAGATCAGAATGCAAAGGTAAGCTATAAATACAGTGCAAGTGCTGCACCAACATGTTTGTCTTGGTGTTGTTTTAATGAAGAACAGGTGATGCAATGTTTCAGCTGTAAAGGAAAAACTTGTTGACATCAACAAGCCAAATTATTAGAGTAGAGAAATATTTTGCTTGCACAGCTAGAGACTCAGCCCAACATGGGTGTAGACAGAACATATGAGTTACTCTAGAGCATAAATGTTTCATAGAAAAAACTTGTAGGATGAAATATTAATGGTTATGTCTATAAACGATTGAATACACTGCCTCCCTGTGTTGCTCTTGCAGTGCAACATAAGCTAATTTTCTTAGATTTAAATCAGAAAGAGGAGCTGTTAAGTTCATTCAGTGATTTTTGTTAATGCAAATGTCCAGCCATTGTGAGCAGCTGCCTTCCAGGAATTTAACTTAACTTCTTACATTTTCAGACCGCTAGTTTGATGGTTTCTTGAAATTATATTTTTAGTTTTGTCTTCAGATAAAGAGCATGATTAGCATACAGTTTGTGATCTCGCTCAGAGTTTTAGTGCTGCTTTTTTTGTTTTGGTTTTGTTTTAGTAACCAAGGCTCCCCCCAGGAACAATGCTTTATTTCAGGTATGCGTTGTAAGGTCAGTGTACTTGTTGGTATTTGGCAGGTACATGTATGAAGTGGAAGATTCTGGAACTAAAATACAAAAAATATAAGTTTTAGGGCGTGGATTTCAGGCTTACTGTACATAATGTTCTTAAGTGTGTACAGGATGATGTGCTGTACAGTACAGGGTGAAAAAAAAAATCTTGTAAACTGCTGAAGCCAAGTTTTGGTTTTGTTCATAATAACAACATAACACAGACAGGCTTTCAAAATATTAAATAGATTCATTTAAAGGCCTTGCCATATAATACAAGTAGTTAGGAAGAACTGCTTCGTAAAGTCATTTAAATTCACTGTTATTCGACTTTTTTCTCTTGCCGTTTTAATCAGCACTAATCATTATCAGGCAAGATTTCCTTGTGTTGCTCTGATCAATGACCTGTGACTAAATTGCTGCAAATTAAGACTTTTTTTACCATTTATCTAATACATCCAAACATAGAATTAAAACTACTTTCAGTCTAAATGAATGAATAATCATCATAAATCGTTATCATTTCTTATTAATGGGAGTTTTGGCCTAGTGGTCAGAGGAGTGTGGTTGTGCTCTGAGAAGGTTGCAAGTACCCGGTTTGATCCCGACAGCCTGCAATCTGGGTTCCTGAGCAAGACCCTTAACCCCAAACTGCTCCCTGAGTGCCACACAATGGCAGCCCACTGCTCCTCAAGGGAGTGGGTTAAATGCAGAGAGGGAATCCCTTTATTGTCCCATTGTGGGACAATAAAGGGATTTATATTTACATTTACATCTGGATTTTGGTTTCTTATAAATATGCATAAATGATGATGATATTATATCTGCTTTATTTTCTATTGGATGCAGAGCTGCTGTCTCTAAGAGACAGTTTTACATAATTTGTTATGCAATGTAAATCTATAACATTGATATCAGAATTGGTCTAAATTATAATTCATATGTCAGAACTTGAAGAAAACCAACTGGCTTTAACCAGTAATGGCCTAAATCTGTGTCAAGCCAGCAGAGCAGATGTTAAACAGCAAGAAGGCCCTTGGTTTTCATTTCCAGCCTGGGCCTTTTTGCACTTTTGTTGAATTCAGCTTCGTTCTTCTTTCCAAAGTAATTATGTCGGCATAAGTGACCATTCTAATTTTCCCTTTAGTGTGTTCTTGTGCATAATTATTATCTAAATCTATAATTTGTGCCCTTTTGTTGCTCTTTCTGAACTGATAACTTGCTGCTCCTTGTGTCTCTCCTATAAACTGTGTGTACAGCTCTGACCCTCCCATGACCCTTCAGAGGATGTAGCGGGTATAGAAAAATTTTAGCAATTTATGTTTTTGTCTTCTCAAATGGCACATAAAATGTTCTTTAAAATGTTGTAATAAATCTGGTATCCTGAATTAAATACATTCGCCTAAAAGTTTCAATTTAAGCTCGATCAAACGTCTTCTCTTTAAATGCAACATATTTTTATACTTTTAAAATTCTCTGTTTACAGTGTTTTAATATTTTTTCAAGTGATTTTCGATTTGTTTGGGTGAAGAACTTCAAGTGGAAAGTTAATCAATTTGTTTTGAACGCAAGTTTCTTTACATCCTCTGCTCCGCCTCCGGCTCCTCCCACCTATTTGCATGCCATTTAACAGGGATCTTCAGGTCTGAATGCATGGCTTTGATTCTACACAGATGGCTCAGCCATCTGCATTTGAGGCTTTTGAGGGAAGCATAAAGAACTGCACAGGAACACAAGCAGAAACAGTATTCAGAAAGTAAAGAAACCCTTGATTTACCCTCAGCACCCTTTGGGGTAGCGGTGCTCCCATTCAGATTTGTCAACAGTCAATTAATGCCGCCTGTTGTCAGCCGCTTTTGGTGCATCCGCAGAAATTTGTTGCCCTTCGCACTCTTCATAAAGTTGGCAGTATAAATATTGAAGCTCTGTGCCTGAACTTGTTAATCAGTTTGGCAACACTGCACACAGAGCAGAACAGTTTGTCTCTTATTAACATACAGAGGAAAGCATCGGTGTGAACGGCAATGAGGTGAGTGTCAGGTGATAATAGGAAACAGATGAGTGCTTTAAATATTTGGACTAATTGCTTCATGGTGGGTTATGTCATTGTTACCCTCATTACCTACCTGTTGATGAAACTCATTATTAGCAAACCTGTGGCAGTAATGTCAGAAATTCTCTGTATTCCAAATGTTTAGAAACCTAAAATATGTCTCTGAGGTAAGGAGAGGTTACCAGTTAAACTGGGTGCAAGTGAGACGATTAGGTTGTATTTATTTTTTCATATAAATGTGGATGTGTTTATGCACATGTGTGAAATTTGTCTGGATTAACCCGTGGCTAAAGCCGTTTGTGTTTACATGCTCATTGACACTGATTTGTTTTGACAAAGGAACTGCCAGAACAAAGACAGGCAAATAGAAACGGCATGCATGCTGGGAAAAAGATTCAGTAAAAACATCTTTACAGCGGTCTGAAACAGGCACCAAGCTTCTTCTATATAACTGTATTTAAAAATTTATTACTCTTGCCTGGCTAAATATCTGTGAGCATAGAAAAAAAAAATTTTTACATTATGCAAAAATTGTGATGTAATTTATTGGGATTCTAGGTGACAGAATCCCAATAAGGGTGGAATTGATCTAAATCAAATTTTGATGTTAAAGCCTCAGAGGTTTTTATAGATAATTAATGAAAAAGCAGCAACATGAAGACCAAGACACGAAGCAGGTAGGTCACAGATAAAGTTGTGGAGAAGTTTAAGAATAAGTAAGTTTATGAAAAATAAAATGGAAACTTTGAGCCTCTCATACAGCACATTTCAATCCATCCATCTATCTTTCCTGCTAAATCCTTCAGGGCCGTGGTTTGGCGGATGCTTATCTCAAGCGGTCTATTTGCAGAAGCAGGATACATCCTGGACAAGTTACCAGTCCATCCCAGAACATCACAGAGACCTACAAACATGCACACACACCCACAACTAATGGCAATTTAGAAATGCCAATTAACCTAAGAGTCATTTTTTTGGACTGTAGAAGGAAGCACCAGAGGAAACCCACGCATGCACAAGAAGAATATGCAAACACCTTGCATAAAGACACTGGGTTGAGAATTGAACCCAGGACCTTCTTGCTGCAAGTTAGCACTGCAAAAACTGCACTAACATGCAGCCCACTGTTCAATCCATCAGTTTAAAATAGATAAGGTATGGGTTACCTGTAAACCAACTACAACATAATGGTCCATCTACACTGACAATGAGATCATTAATCAGGGTAGTAGCCATGATACCAGTAGTAACTCTAGAGCAGTGTTTTCAAACCTGCTACTCAAGGAACATTGCCCTGCATGTTCTCTCTGTTGTAGCACACACATTTCGGATTATTGCTGTTCTGCCAAATTCAGTTTTTTAGACATCAGTTGGAAACCGGTTTTCTAAAGCAAAAGAAAAGCTGCCTTCAAGGAAAAAGGGAGTCTTAATAAGCCCACAGGTCAATTTTCCAGTAAAGGCATACTCATACTAATACTTTGTAGATATTTCTCAAATTGCACTCTGTTGTGAAAATGTGATAAAAAATTTGAAAGTAAATTATTTTTGGCCTTAGTAAATAAAGTTTAAATGACCAAAAAAAAAATAAAACTTCTGCCTAAAATAAAAAAAATAAAAAAATAGATGTTTATATACAAAACTTCTTATTTTTCCTGTAACAAAGAAAATTATTACAATATACTGCAAATAAAACATATTGGTTATATATGCAGTAATTTAAGTGGGTATCCAATAAGTAACCGAGAAGTTATAGAAGTTTTTTTTTAGAAGAAAATCCAGGCGAACTCCTATTGTGCCATTTTGGCACATTTTGGTGTAATATCAGGAATTAGGAATTTATTTTTTCAATTTAAAATTTGGAATGCTATGATATATTTGGTTAGAAAAATACTGCTTTCCTCCCAAAAATCACAAGTTTGATTTTTTTTTTCATGCACTCTTTATTTACGCACTGTAATTCAACACTATTTACACAAAGTTAAGTATGGAAAAAAGCCTGGGGATGCTAGATGTATTAAAAATAACCGTTTGTCCAGTCGGGACGCCTCATACATCTTTGGAAATTTCACATTCTGCAGAATCCAATGATATGCACCAATTTGAGACAGACAGAAGCTGCAGCAAATCACATGCAAGAGTAGCAGAGGTCTTTGCAATTTACGCACAAGTACAGTTTCCAAATATGGGCTTTCTGCTGTACCGTAATACAGAGAGAAGAAGAATTTTTTAGCTGAAAATAAGCTATTGTTTGGATATATAATACAGAAACTGACATTTGTTCTGATGAAAATATCATTTCATAAAAAAAGGCTAAATGTAGGACAGATTTGATGTGCTTTGCTTAGTTTTCTGATAAGTTTGGATGAATTTATTGAGTGGATAACTTTAAATGTTTAGAGTTTTGCCAATGTGATTGAATACTAGAATGAAGTCGGAGTCTCAGGTGAAGATCTGGACATATAATACGTGTTTGTCAGTCGCAGATTCAGTAAGCTACATGCTTATTATTGTAGTAAAAGAGCTGCAGCCCTCTTAAAAGGGGGCACTTTGGCTTAAGGGGTTACAAGTAAGGGTTGAAATACCGCGCTATAGAGGAGCAGCAGAAATACACAGCACAGGTGTGAAAATCACACACTTTCAAAATCTGGGTATTACTGCAGAAAGGTAAGAAAAAAATCATTGAAAAGAGTATCCAATCTGCAGGCAGCTTTTTGGAGTTCAGAGACATTGGTTGGGATAAGAAATCCTTGAATGAAATATGCTGGAGACCCACCTTGCTGTGTGACACTATCTATAAATATAGAGCAAGAGCTGCAATTTGATTTTGTAGTCGGGCTGGGCAAATAATTTATTTTGCAATATAATTACAATTTAAAAATATGCAATTTTCAAATGGCAGAGGCACTCAATTTTTTTTGTCACATTACATTTAAGAAGAGAAAGAGACTAAATTTCTCACTGCAGCCCTTTAGGTGTTGGTCGTTCACTTAAAGTGAGTCTTCTGCCACAAAGGAAGGTAGAGAGATTTGCAGCTAGCATGTAACTAGATGCGAGAAAAACAGTACAGTCGTGCCTCAGTGGACACACTGGAGAAGGAAACTTTCAACATAATGAAAAAACTGAAACCCTTAAAGAAAGCATCTACTAGCTTGTGGTTAGTGCAAAGGAAAATCAAAATAAAATTGCATTGGTATTTGTATCAAAGGGTGTCTTTGAAATGCTTCACTCAGGGGGGGTCTAAGTAAGAAAGGATTAAAACAAAAACTTCAGGACACAAAAAACCCTTACATATAAATGATATATATTGTAATAAATTAGTCATTTGATTACCTCTAAAGGCAGTAGGGTTGCCCCTGATTTAAAATAGGGGTGACAGAGTAGTTTGGGCGACATATTTTTCTTTATTTTCCTCTAACTAAAAGCAAAAGCTGCTTCAGCTTATTCCTTTGTCACCTCTTTGTCCCCCTTACCCCAATCTTGACTCTGTGATCTCTGCTGAATTATTCAAATCCAGACATGGAAATACATTTTTGACCTGTGCGCTTTAGCTGGCTAAACTCCCTCAGCCGGGATGCCTTCATCTCTGGAGGCGAGTGAAGGTTTGCTGGGACGGCCTGAGGCTAAATGTCAGGTTGGCTCGTAAAGACAAGGCAGGCGGAGACATCTTCTTGATGAATAGATGTAAAAAAAAAAGTGCTGTTTCACTTGCATGAAGGAGAACCTAAATAAAGAAGAACAGGAGAGGGCTAGATTTTTTGCCCCTGCTGGGGTACAATCTTGCTCAATGAGTATAGAGTAAAAAAGCCCCTTTTTCTTGGGACTTTGAAAACTATCTCTGGGTTTGGACACAATTTTACTAGAGTCATTTTTATTTCCTGAGGCCAGATAAAAGGTCAGAGTCTGGGTGTTGGACTATCAGATTACCCCAGAATTATTGTAGTGTAAGGCTATGTGCTGTGCAGCAAGGATTTGTGGACCTATTCCTGCAGTGAAGCTAAAAACAGTGTTCAAAAGGAATCCGCCGGGGCAGAGGAGAAAATGACAATACTTCCATATATTACACAGGTCGAAGGTAGCTGTGTAAAGTTCAAATATCTGCTTGAAGATATTGCTAACCTGCTTTGGGTCTCCAATGTTTTTGTAATCGTTGAGGTCCTCTCCCCATAGCCAGCCTCATCAGTCGTCAGCTAACAGGGTAGACCAGGCTTGCCATGCCAGGAGAAACACCTGATTACTTGCATAGTTTTTACCAATAAGTCGAAAGTTAAACACAGATATACTGTAAATAAGTCAGATGATATCTAGCTGTTTATGCTTGGTTGATTTCAGCGTTCCATATTCTGAGGAAATTGATCATCTTTGTGATGTCATGGTTTCACGGCAACCAAAGATAACCTGAGTTGAGGACTTTTGAAAGCCCACAAAAATGCACAGATAAAAGGGCATGACAGACAGATGTTCACTTAACCTTTGATGAAGTGTCGTTCCATTTATTCTGACTTCCACTAACCAGCATATATTTCACATCAGTGTTTTCCTTTATAGCATTTCATCAGTGGATATAATCAGAAAGAGTGAAAGCCAAAGTGGAGGAAATGGGAGACACTGAGAAGGCTGTGTGTGGTTTGTCTTGTAAACATCTCATCTTTTATTCCTGAGTGACACATGTAAGAAGTGCCAGGGTCACTAAAGAGGAATTTAGGTTTTTAGTGTCCTAGGAAAATAGAATCAGTCGCTGACCTGATTCGGTTTACCTCTGACATACCTGCAGTACTGTACATGGTTCTTTAGAAAAAAACGAATTGTTTGCTTGCATAGTAGCTCCTTTTCTGCAGAGTTACACTTACTGCCTCTGACAGAGTAACAAAAGGTGTCCCCTGGAGCCTGGATTGAATGAGTATTTTTAAATAATGCATTGCAGTCAAGGCAGGTGCCCATCGCTGGTGCATAGCACCCCTCAGATCACATCAGCCTTCGCCATGAAAATTTTATTGCTGCAGAACTCATGGGAATCTGTGTGCGACCCTGCACAGTGCAAAAAGGGGGTATATAGGAACTGACGCTTGCTTTTGGGTGTTTTCACACCACAAATAGGGGCTCAATTTTACACATTACATCAGTGGACTCCCCCTGCTTTAAGCATAGCGTCACCGCCATGTGAACTGCTCAGGCTGACACAATGGAAACAGCGGAAAACGTGAGCATGGGGGGAAAAGAGGGGGAAAAAAAAGAAAAAAACAGGACGGAGGCCATGATTTATGTTACCCTTTTTTCAGAAAAAAAACTATTTAATGTATAAACACTGCAACATTGAACTTTTTTAGGGAAAGCAATTAGGTAAATGTAAAACATAAACTGTAGACTACAGATTACATAAAAAATTGTTAGGTGCCTAATGTTTACAATTCCTTAGTGATTGGAGGTGTATTAAGAACCTAATGCCATGTGCCTGCTAGTTTTTAGTAAGGGCTAATTTAATAAGAACATAAATAAACACCATCATGGTGTTTATTTTATACTCAATGAAGTCTATTAACGCCTTAAAATTTCATAATGGGACCTATAGGAGCTACAGATGTTACAAGGAAAACATGCAAGTATTTGACTTAAAAGTTCCCTATTTGGATATCGTAAAGGCGTTATCCAGATAGGGAACTGTTACTTTCTTAAAAAAAACTTAAAGGCCAACGAAAATACAAAGTGCTGAATATCTGGGATTATGTTCTTTGGATGCATTTCCTAAAATGTAATTGCTTCAAATGTAGAACAGAGTTCATATTTATGATAAAATAAATAGAGCATTACAGGAAGAAAACATCATAGTAACCTTGAAGCATGGAGGCAGAGTCGTCATGGTTTGGGATAGAGCTGGGCAATATATCAAGATTTTAAAAATATCAAGATCTTTTCAAAAGAGATAGATGAGTCTATATCATACATAGGCGGATCTACTGGGGTGGCATAGGGTGGCAAATGCCACCCTAAATGACAGCCTTGCCACCCCAGCTGCCACCCCAGTTGGCGGTAGGGGTGGCGAGGCTTATAAATTATGGATCATTTGAGAATTACGACCGCTAATTTCTAATGTCGGACTGCAGTGAATGCAGCACGAGATGACGTGAGAGCGACTGAGACTGATTGTTTTGAAAACCGAATGGGGCAAAGCGAGGGAGCCAGGGGTGATGGGGGGAGGAGACACGGGATGAAACAGGTAAAAACTGATCAACTATCTATCGAGAAATAAAATCATAATGAGAGCACAATGCTGCTAGCATAGCTGCAATGCTGATTTTGAGATGATAAAAATCAGGTTGCAGAACGTTATTTCTCCAACTATGATGTTAGGCCTGACGTCTCAGGCTCAGAAAGACATATTTGCGGTCAACTATGACAGAAAAGAGACGATCAAGTTTGTTTTACTCAAATCAAAACGCACAAAGGCATTGGATCTAAATACATTAGTGAAGCGTTTTGCTGAGCAACATGGAAATCACTGCATTCAGCTGTTATAGTCATGTTAACTTTATGTTATGCTCTCTGGTGAGCCTTTACAGAGCTGTTACATTTTGTTTTGGCACCTGAGAAAATCTGATAAAACCAAAAGTGTTAAAAGTTAAAATGTGATACTGGTGTAAATCCTGCTTAATATGAAGCAGTGTTGTTGTTTCTTTTTTTGTATATATAATATGAAACTATCCAGAAATTACCCGTATGAACCTACTCACAAGCAAAATGTATTTGTTGCTTCTTTTCAGATTTGTGGAGATTTTGATGTAACATACAGAACCCGCCTTTTTGTTGATTTGTTGATACAGCAGTATGGAGGACCAACTCTGCCATATTTAAAAATAAATACAGAAATAAATAAATGCTCAATAAATAAATAAGCATACAATTAATTGCCACCAAAAATACAAACAACAAATAAATGTAAGTAGAAATTAAATTATACAGCTAGTCATAAAGGTACATCACTCTTTTAATTGGCTTCTTTATTTCTTTGCCTTTTTAATATTTACCTTATTTATTTTTTTGTCATTTATTATCTTCAACTTCATTTTTTAATTACTTATATTTTTAAGTATTTATTTATGTGCATGTTATCATATTTTTGTCTGTTTTATTCTTCCTTTGTATTTTTTTTACCCTAGTTATTTCTTCGCCGCTATTTCTTTCTGCCTGCCCTTTTAACATTTCTGCCTGCCATTATAATATAATTTCTAATTACATTTATTTGTTGATTGTATTTTTGGTGGCAATTAATTGTATGCTTATTTATTTATTGAGCATTTATTTATTTCTGTATTTATTTTTAAATATGGCGGAGTTGGTCCTCCATATACAGCTCTATCTACAGCATATTTACATGTATGAAATGTCCCTTTCATGTTGCCTTAACTGCTGTATGTCAAGTTACTGAGGAAAAAATGGGGTAAATGTGTGTTCAGAGTAAACATTACATAGATGTCCAGTACCTTGTTCGGGTGCCTTGACCCATTTATTTCTACTGTGTAGTTCTGCTCACTTTAGTACAGCTCAGTCCATAGATCTCTGATGGGAAACTTTTTCTTTGTATCGTTTCTTCTTGTGCAAATGCTGCAAAGCTGCCTCTCTGACAGTCAATCTCATACATCTGCGACTCAGCACCTGTGTCTTACCTTAATACCTTTCCTGTCATAAGGCCCCTCTAGAAGTAGTGTTATCATTCTTCTATCTCCCATTAAGTGAGATCTCATTGTACGATGTATTATTAATATGAACTGTTTCACATGAAACACTAGTACTGTACATACTATTCTCACCAAACTGTGATAACTGATTAAATTCAGTGTAAACAAATGCCATATGTTGCCACCCCTAAAAAATTCCTGCCCCCCTCTTGCCACCCCATAAATATTTTTCTAGATCCGCCCCTGATATCATATATATTGAGATGGTCTTTGTTGCAATATAATTATAGTTAAATGAATGCCATTTTCAGATGTTTGTTAGAAAATGTACATGTGTGACATTTGGTACAAAGCTTTGATTCAGAGGTGAAAGATTTTTATCATTAAATGCTAACTGACGGGTGTCCTCATTCATTACTATAAAGCACTAGATAAAGAACAGATAGGGTAAAAAAATTAAATATAGTGGTTAAAGATAGAGCATTGCATTTAGCTCATATATGAGTGACTAACTGGCAAAATAAACTAATGGTTTCTGTCCATCTTTCAAGCACAAGGAGAGCTATAGCTCATCAGATCCTTCATCCCATGTTACTAGATGGTTATAGGAGCATAGAGGAGATAAGTACCTGTATATTTGTGTTCTATGATGTGTTTTCCAACGCTTAGTTTTGCCAAAACACCTTTTAAACAAATCCTTAGAAGGAACAGTGTAGAGATACTAGGAATCTAAAGCTGCTGTTTGTTCATTTCCTATCTTAAAAGTAAAGTGTTTAAGTATTCATTTGAATTTTGTTATCAACTGACCCGCTGGTTGTGGAACTGAAATGCTTCACCAGTGAATTGAGTGGTGAGATGGTTACTAGCCAAATTAGTTAATCAATCTGTAAGCTGCATCCTTAGTGTCAAGCATCTGGCATCCTGAAGTGAGTGAATCTTTACCGATGCAGACTGGACAGAGTAGATTTAGACATGATTTTCAGCTGTGTTTGTCGTGATAATATTGTGTAATTTTTTGAGATGTCCAAAGAGACATGGGGGCTTGTATTAAGAGGTGATCAAACTATGCATGTTACTGTGTGAAAAAAATAAACTCTCTAACGGGACTGTGTCCTCCTTTGCACTATAGCCCAGTAATAGCCCAGTAACAATGCGAGGGCTAACTAAGCAGATGCGTTTACCTGAAAGTAAACTTAGAAGCTGCATCAAAACACATCTATATAATAAATATGCAAAACAAAAGAAAAGCAGAACATATTCATGTTTAAACAATTATTTTAACTCGTAACATCATATATAATTCACAGTCAATTCTAAAAGTGTAATTCAGGGCTATAGTGTGATTAAAAAACTGTGTGCCAGTTTATGAACAAACTTTATATAGACCACTTTAGAACCTCACTTCTACCTGGTGAATGAATCCCACTCAAATCAAAGTCATAAAAAACAGACGGGTAATACAGGTCATTCAGATGGATTGTTCAAAGCAAATGGTTTTATGTTACATTCTCCTTTTTTCCCCTCTATTTCTAAATCCTAATCAATTATTTTAATTGAAACAGACTTTTTTCTCCTTTTATGTTTCACCGATCAAGACAGTTTATCTAATGAAAGTCTGCACCATTTACAGTCAGCAAGGTCTCACTTTAGGACCATTCTCTGCTGGAGCTTAATATCATTAAGTTTCTGTTTTTAGGCTGAAATCTGAAGAATTACCTCAAAATAAAAAAATATTTCCTTTTGCTAGAATAAATAAACTTATTTCAACTCAAATTACATAAATTGCTGAATAGTATTCATGCCTAAATGTTATTTTTTATTACTGTTTTACTTTGACACTTTTAACAGAGATTTTCTCTTTATAAAGATATTTTCTGTTCCAAAAAAAATACCTTAACTTGCTTTTTTGATTTACAATTTAAATTGATTTATCAAACTACGGAATAGTTGATGAAATACAGAAAATAGTGATAAGTAACAGCCGATGCATTTATTTTGAGATAATAATAATATTTAGTTAAAATTTTCTAATGCATGGGGAAAAAGACATGTTAAACTTTAGAAGGTGTTCATTTCGAAATCAAACATATGAAACCAAAACTCCTACCGGTAGATTTTATATTTCAACCAGATGGAGTATTAATTAATGTTACTGTAATGTTTGTAATTCTTACAGATAGAAAGTCATGTCAGATAATTAGTCCATCTTTAAACAGAAGATGTTTTCAAAAACAGAAAGGTTGGAGATAATAGTTGGTGTTTTTCGATGGATTGGATCAGTTACAACACACCTTTGTCCTTCAGGCAACCAGCTGTTTTTAATTGAAAGTATTGAGACTGTTGAATTCATTCGATCATTGGATCATGGTTTGGAAATGTTTCTTTTAAATACTGTAAAACTGTTTAGTCAGAGTCTGTAAAGTTCAGTTAACTGTGGGCGACAGCATCTGAGTTGCTCGGGATGAGCTTTCTGTAGTCATGGCCAGCTATACTTGTCAAGATCTCTTCTAGTGTCTCTGTGATGAGCACTAATAAGGCAAAGCCAGTGACAACTACCAGGGATTAGTCAGCTATCCAGAGAAAGTAACAATTTGTTCTCCTGGAAAATATATTAAATATCAGGATCATCAGAAGTCAGTTTTTTATTATCTGTCCACCAAAGTCAGGTTTTCAACAAAAAAAAAGAAAAGATTATAGGTTTAACAAGATATTTAATATTCATTATTGTGACATTTAGCAAAGTTAAAAAATATTACTAGAAAGAGAATGGAATAAAAGTAGGACAAATGCTTTACATTTTTAGTTATAATTGGTATGCTACTAATAAATGAATGGTGACATAACAATTTAATTTCATGTAAAATAAAGTTAGCTAGTTAGTTAGTTAGTTAGTTAGTTAGTTAGTTAGTTAGTTAGTTAGTTAGTTAGTTAGTCAGTTAGTTAGTTAGTGTTATGTTAGTTACCGGTATGTGTCTGCTGCATGTGATCTGCCAGATTAAACAAAATTCACCACCAAAGTACTGTTTTTTTTTTTTAAGTCTGTATAAACTTAAATCAAAGTAGGCTTTTTATCTCAAAGAAGTGATGGTTCATATAGTTTATGTTGGCAGCATCAGAAAAAAACGGGCTAACTCTTAATTTACTCAGTGTCCAGCTCTGAAGGACTCTGCTCTGATCTGCTCAGCTCCTTAGTGTTACAGTCAATGGGTGCTGTCAGCCATCTAGCAAAATTCGACTTGATTTTTGCCTAACACCAGAGACAGACCACAGTTAAGCGCTGGTAATACTCCCCGCAGCATTGTGTCACAGTGAGCTTGCCGCAGATATTTTTGATTTATGCTCAATATTGAAGTGTGGTCTGTGTTATGCCACGCCACAACGCAAGAGGGACAATCACAAACTAGCTGTGGGTTGAGATTCGGCCGAGACGGTGAGGAAGTGAGGGCAAGTTGGTGCGACAACGTAGGGACATGAGGGTGAAAAAGAGCAGGGATCCAGGTGAAAAAAGGGTCCCAGTGTTCTCACGCACCTCGCTCTTCTAGCTGGTCCACCTTCACAAGCCGTTTTCCGCAATGGCGGTCTTACAAACAAAACAAGCTGGTAAGGTGACAAACAGGAGATACGCATAGTGTACAGCGGATGTAGATTTGACCAATCAGATCCCTCCTGTCTGAGGCACTGTCTGCGGTCACCTGCAATTTTGGAAAGGTGCAGCAGAGTGTCTGCGGCAGGGGCAGGGGCACATTTGCATTCAGTTCGACCTGATTTCTGTGTATAAAGCAGCCTTAAGTCTACTTAAAAACATTGACGATCAGAGCATCCAGACATTCAAAAGGATTCACCAAAGTCGGCTAAATATTCTTAAACATCATGTTAAATTGATAATTATTTATGAATATACGTGTATATATAATCAATTTCATACATAAGATCAAATATTGGGCTGATTATATTGACCTAGGTACTGTAGTCAAAACATAATGATTAAGCTCAAAATTCACTAAAATTAACAACTATAGTTTCTTTATACTAAGTTTACTCACCCATTGTAGAGTATACAGAATTATATGTTGATATCAAAAACTAAAAAAAGAACGGCGGTTGCTAACTATTTGGATTCCATTTTGGTTTGACTTCCAAGTCTATGGCTGCTTCTGTTGGGCTTCTTGAAGCACCTCTTGTCTTAGCAGCAGAAAGCAGTCAGTGTAAATCAGAAGGGCAGAGAAGGAGCAAGGAAAGCTGGACATGGTGTAAATGCAGGACTCAACCTTGCAGTAACCCATAAAATGCACTCTGAAAGATCTTAAGTAGGAATAAAGGTAGAAATCCTGGCTCAAGTCAAAGGCAGTAAGTTGAAAAAGTTTGTGGACCACTAATAAATACTGATATTGAATCTGTAAATGATGCAGGTCCATCAGACCAATACTACCGGTACTTTTCTGTGAATCCAAACTGCTGATTCAGCTTAAAATGTAGTCCATTTACATTTACACAAAAAAGTAACATTTTAAATCAAACAAAGATACATTCTGTTTCATCTTTAAGAGATGAAAGTTTGGAAACCAGAAAAAGCATTGCGTAATAAAAAGGTTATTTTCAAAGCACATGATTCTGAGGACTGGTGTTCATTAGACACAAAACAAAGACCACGAAAGAACATGTCAACATATTCTCATTATCAGTGCGTATGAAATCGTACGAAAAGTTATGCACACTATTTCGTACGTTTTAGACGTTTTTCCTCAAAAAACCACATCAGTGCGCATGCGCTGGCAGACAGAGAAAAAAAGCAGATCCGCGGACGGACGTAAAAATGGGAAAAACAGTGCAATCATCACTTATTCATGTCTCTAACTACGTTGCTTGCTGTTTTATATCACAGGGTTAGGGTTAGGGTCAGGGTTAGGGCTAATTGTAATTTATATTCTATATTCGTGAATGGTGCGTCAGATGCGCATACAAAGAAAAAAACGTCCAAAACGTACGAAATTACGGTGCATAACTTTTTCGTACGATTTCATACGCACTCATAATGAGAATAGGTTGAACATGTTGAATGGTGTTGTCTTTATTTACAAAAAAATATCTGTTTTCAGTTCAGATGTATTTCATGAAAAAAAAAAAAGACGCTGGATCATTGACTCTCATCTGTCAATCATTAGCATTCATTATTTGATGTTAGGGCTGACGGATTTTGTCAAATATCTAAATTGGGATTATTTATAACCAAAGTTGCGATTATGAGCCGCTTACCCCAGGCTTTAAGTTTTTGAATTGGTGTTTGCCCAGAGGCAATTGTTTCAGGACTTTATCTTAACCTTTGCGTAAAAAAAGTGTTTACTTCTACTTGCATGCATGGATCTGTGTGCTAGGAAATCTCACTATCATTGTGTGTGGCGACAAACCCAGTGCTCTACCATCACATAAAGGATTGGAGGGAGAAATGTATTGTCTTACCCTTTTTAAATACTTTGTGATTAAAAATCTGTGCTTTTGCAATTTGAAAATTGCATTAAGGTAAATAGCAATTATATTGCAAATGCAATTAATGGCCCTGCCCTATTTGATGTAAATTATTGAATTAAAAAATACCTGAATCAGATGGTAAAATAAACATTTAACAAATATGTGAAAGATATTTTTTGCACTACCGAAATAAGTTATTAATGTTTCATACTATTTGTTGGATGACAAAAACTTGTGTTGCTCTAAGGTGTTTGACACTGTGAAACAATGAGTATGATTAACGGCTAATTATACACTTTATTGAGGGTCATAATTGTGGTAAAATATTGTGAAAAATAGCACAGCTTGAAAATAAGCAGTTGAAGATGTGTTTAAAAATAAGTACTAAGAATAAAAACAATTGTAATTTTAAATCTTTTTTTATATTTCAAAGTTAAATTGTTCCAGCGTGTAGGTCTAAGGAACAGTTAAGATATTTCTCATCTTAGCTGCAATTTTCACCATTACCCTGTGTGATTACGCCTCACGGTGAGACAGATCTAAGTTTCATTCAGAGGGTTGAAAGGGGCTTAATGTGTGCAATTTGCATGTCCTTCCTAACTGGCAGTGTCCCAATGCTTTGATTTTATTCAGCATAATAAAAAACATAGCAAGGTTTGGTCAGACAGCAAATCTTTGGCATCATTGAAACTGTGATCGCTGGTGAAGAGCTTAGAAAGCACCTGGTTGATAAAATGTGCTTTTCTTTTTTCTGGAAACTTGTAAAGAGAATATTCTTTTGGCAATAAATTACTTTTTTCCACCCTTGAGTTTGAGTGCCATACATAAGTGATGCATTGCCTCAGTGGGTAAAATGGGACATTTTTTCAGTGCCACCGAATGAGGAAACGAAACAAAATCAACCAAAAAAAGACCCTCCTACATTGATCTTGAATACTTACCCCGTAAAGCCGGGCATACACTGTACGGTCTTTGTGGGCTTTTTAAGCCGATTCTCCAGTGGTGCAAGATTTTTTTCGATCGGGCCAATTTCAGCCTCATCATGCGTCCTGCTGCATGTAGTATAACGAGGGCTGATCATCCTCTCACCACCTCCTCCCAATCAGGAAAGTCGGGAAAATATCGAACATGTTTGAAATTCAGCCGGCCGTCATAAGGTGTTTGTGGACAAATCCTGCTGTGGAAGCAGAGCTACAATTTACTAGAACCTCGAGCACTGCGCATGTGCAAACAATGGAGTTCTTCTTCCAGATTGACGGACCCGACCAGCACCATCTGTCAGCGCTCAGTCCAATGTGTGGTTTTTGGACGTGTTATCTGAGCAGGTAGATCGCATCAGAGCATCGGGGCGCACAGTGTGAGAATATAGTGAGCTGTGAACTTTAAATCCATGCGGTTTCGTCGTATGATTGAAAATATCGCACAGTGAATGCCCGGTCTAACTGTAACATTACTGATTTTTTTACTTTTCTCTACCTCTTTTAAACCATATGTCAGTTTACTGCCAGGATTGTCATAGAGCTATTTTAAAAGGCTTGTTTTTTATTATGCCATTCTGAACCGTATTCCTTCTTTATTCTAATAACTATGGGTCCTGGTATTTTATGTTATCTATCAGAGTTTATCAACATATGACACAAAATATGATCCATTGAGGCGTTTAAAAGATAATCTTGAGAATATTCACCTAGTCCAAAAATCTTTTGCACAATACTTCCATTAAGCTCCAGTCTGAAGGTTCTGGGTAATTTCATAAGAACTACCCCCTAACTGGGCTGTTTCCTGAGGTATATTACCCCCAAGGGAATTTCTTTTCTACCACAGTAAAAGCAGTAGAAACAAATGTCTCCAATGCATCTAACATTAAGAACCGCTTCAGGTTCATAGATTATTGATGTATTTTACGAATACTTTTCCGTTTTTTTAGGTAGAAATATTAAAGATTGACCTTAATACGTTTTTTCCATGTGCTACTCAAAGTTCGGCCTCTTCTCATTTAATGGACTTACTTGCATATAGATGTTGCCTGAAATAGTACTGTTCTTCAGCACAGACAGTTATCTTGTACCACTTACAAATGTGATCATATGAACAACATGCTCTAAAGCCTTTTTTGTTTGTTATGGAACATTTTTTTAGAAAATGTTTTTATGTTGCAATATAAGACAATGAAAAACACTGACAGCCTTTTTCAGTGTATTTAGCTGATGAAATATTGTATATTTCACTGGTTATAATTATGACATATATCTTGTTTTGTTAGCAAACATGTTGACATTTTTTAACTCATGACTAAAAATGTCCTCATGACATATAGGAGCTCTCACTTAATCATCAATACATGAGCATGCCTTTTAATCAAATTTTAGCGAGATAAAAGAATAAAATATTATGGTAGATGTACGGTTATAAACAAATCAAGCACACACCAGGTCTCAGTTCTCGCTGTGGGATTATTTTCTGGTTTATTGTGGACTTATTAAACAGGAAGATTGGTGCACAGTGAGTTCTCGTTTGGTATCATGTAAGTTTTGTTATTGCTCTTAGAATTTCTCACTCTTCACCCACTGTGCCTCTGTTGAGCTGTTACAAGAGCTGTGAATTTATAGAGAGACACAAAAAAACTTCAAAAACAGTAAAGAAAATTAAGAATATACCTTTGCTACTAACCCCAATGAACATATATTGTCATCATTTTTTATATTTAATAAGACAAGGCCCAAAAGAATCAGCATCTTCTGTATTTGAAAAAGCCAAAAAAATAACGCTTATCTGTTTGCATTGTGAAACAAGTTATAATTACAATTTAGTTTTTTTTTGTTGATTTTTGATCTTTATGGTCAAAATTACTGGTAAGCAAAAAATAACTTGGATATTTTAATCTTTAGTATTTATGCAGTGTTATGCCAGATTAAGGATGAAAGAGAGCACATACATTTATTTAAAGTAAAAGAAACAGAACTACACTGAAAAAAAAGACCAAGCTAGATTATCTATAAACAGAAAATGGCGTATACCGGGCATTGATTCGATACTACTGTTGAATGAATGAACTTGCCATGTGAGTGAAGGGATCAGAAATATAGCGAACATAGTTTTACCTGCCTGAAACTCGCTATAAATCACTGCAACTTAGGGCTGGACGATATAGAAAAAAAGCTTATCGATTAAAAAAAATGCATGTTGATCGATATCGATAATTATTGAAAAGATTTGAAACCATATTTTATGTGCAGCTCTGCCTTGACTTTTTATGATATTGCTAAATGTGTCATGATGGGTTCACTGAAGGCGACCTAGTTATGCAGAACACCACTGACGGACACAAGGATGAAAAGTTCAACAGTTTATTAAAGCACAAACACACAGAATGTACTGATTCTGGTTCGGGGCCTGGATACTGGTTCACCGGAGTCTGCGTGAGAGACAGCACAGTTAGGGGTTTGTTGGCAGGGTTTTACTTCCAGAAGTTCACTGATTGTACCTTGAGGGTTCTTGAGGTTAACTTTGGGAGAGTCACTGTTGGTTCTGGAGAAGGGTTCATCAGCAGAGTCCGTTAGCTGCTTCAGCGTCTCACGTCTTATTAGAACAGACCTTGGCTTGGAAGTCCCAGCTCAGTCCTGAGCTGCTTGAGGTTTCTCAGAGGGATCTTCAGGGTTTGGCTCAGAGGGTCGGCTCGGCAGGTTAGCTCTTCCAGAGCTTTCTCAGAGGAGGCACAGGTTTTTCCTGGAAGACAGAGATAATAGTTAGAATCCAGACTGGATTCAAAGTCATGGAGATACTCAGAGGATCTAGGCTTTAGCGCTGACCAACTGGAACAACACTGCGGCGTTGAGGCAAGGTCTGAAGACAGCTTAAGTAGTGGATCCTCTGATGATCTTGACGAGCTGCAGCTGTGCAGGGAGCTCCCTCAGAGGATCCACGGCGGACTCTGCTGGAGAAAGATGGGATTTCTCCAGCTCCCAACAAAATGATTTAATTTTAATAAAGAACACAAACACAGACTTCCAATTAAATCTTTATTTAACCAACTTTTTTAACCATAACAGAATTGTTTTAAAGAAAAATAACTTAAGAGACCTGAGTTATGTTATTAAAGGAGAATTCCAGTTTTTAACACTTTTAGCCCATTTTCTGTAGTGTCCAGGATGAAATCGAATGATCGACACCAAAATTTTGACAATTGGTCTTGTCTCTGCTTTTTGGCTCATTTAGAATCCACCCCTGGCTGCTTCAGAATGGCTTCCATAGTGCATGTCCGATAATGTCCTTAAAACAACCTTAAACGTTCTTTTTTTAAAATATGCTACTCACCGGGTCATCAGCGCTGTTCAATGACGTTCCAAAAAAAGTTTCGTAAAGAAAAAACGTTCCTGTAGTGTTTTATTTAGCATTTTGTAAATCCCATTGAGTTCTGTTAGAATAGTCAATATTCCCCTGCCACGGAAAACGGAAATGGGGCCTGTTTACACAGTTGTAGTCTTTTCGCTTCACTCTGTGTACTCCGACGTCGAGAATGAAGAATCCCCCTTTCGTATTCCATTTTCAGAGTTTTTTAAAAGTGTTTAACAGAGACGTTAACACCTCGACGTCGGAGTACACAGAGTGAAGCGAGAAGACTACAACTGTGTAAACAGGCCCCATTTCCGTTTCCGGTGGCAGGGGAATATTGACTATTCCAACAGAACTCAATGGGATTTACAAAATGCTAAATAAAACACTACAGGAACGTAGTGTTTTATTTAGATCATAGTGTTACATACATGTCAACAAAATAAGCAGCATTTAAACAAACCAGTAAAATGAACCAGGCTACTGTATAATTTGAGATGTTGAGAGACGTAGGCTGTTATATTCTGTTGTGATGTAGATTTGTTGTGACGGAACCGTCTTTACAAGTGATGCAGCAATGTGTGAGAGTATCATGTACGAGCTCACTCCTCCTCACCCTGTCCCGTGTTTCTTAGCTTCTACACCGTTTTGTTTTCAGTGTCTCAGCCTCAACAGCAGACACCCTCAAACCACAGTGATATGGCTCAGTGCCACCAAAGCTCTTCAGCTTTCCGCCGTAGAGCCTTATATTACACATTCACAAACCTCCAAACAGTGTACACAGTCTTCAAACGGTAAAAGTCTCGCTTATCTAAGCTCCTTTCTCACATGAACGTTCAGCTTTTTATACTGCTTTTGTTGAAAAGTTTAACCATTATCTTAAATTGAAATAAATGTGAATCCAAGAATGAGCTTGAAGTTTTAAGATGACATGAAAGATAAGATTGTGAATGAATCTGAGAAGTGTTTCCCTCTGCTTTGTTTTCCAGGTTAGCTTTATACGTCTATGAGTATTTACTGCATGTTGGCGCACAGAAATCCGCACAGACCTTCCTGTCAGAGGTAAGATATCCTAATGAAGCTTCCTGTTTAAAAAGGATGAGTGTGATTCCCCTGCTATTGTACTGACCGTCAGAGGAATTTACATTGTAGGTTTTTCCAGGTTCAGTAATTATTCTATAACCTACAGTTCACCTTTCCTACAGTAAACAGTAAACTTTATCCTGTTTCTATGTTTAGATCAGTGCAAACATTGGTTTGCCTACTTAAGTGATTAACTACCCCTCTACATTAGGTTTAATTTGCGATCATAAACTGTGTAATTAGAGCACTCTGATACTCTGTTAGAACAGGTTGTTTGTGTTCTGTTTGGATTTTTGATAAGGGAAGCCCATGCAGGCCAAGTTAAGTCATGATTGTTTGAGGCTAGTGCAATCTTAACAGTTTGCCCAAGGTCTACTGGACATATTAGCCTCTTATTATGCCTGTGCTCTGCAGAAGTGGTAAGGGCTCTAATGTGTTGCATCCTTTTCCTAATGGACATCCTTCCTGCTAATGGTTTGGTGTTCAGACTTTCTGCAGCTGAAAACGTCTCCTGCACACTGGTTGCATTCAGTTTTATAAAAAGGCAATCATTCACAGCAAAAGCAAAGGCAATTCAACCTCTGACCACCTTAATCCAGGACATATTTATCTGTCACATCATTGTTAGTTCAGGTCAGAGTGACACCAACGATGTCGCAACTCTTTGAACACAGAAATGTTGGCTCCAAATACTCAAAATGGATTAAAAAAAACTATATTTTAGACCGTTTAAGCCAGAAGTAATTTTTAGATTAAGCATAAAACTAAATATGTTGAAAACCAACACTGCTGATGTCTTTACATATTAAAGTTTTCAAAACTTTTGATTGAAATCACACTAGATTAAGATTAAGCTCTTTGTCTCAACATACTTTATCTGGCTCAGTTAGCTCCTATGCAAACAATTAAATTATTCCAATATGAAGAATCTAAAAAACAATGAGTATGGAATTAATAAGTCTGTACTGCAAAACTGTTTAAAACAGTTTAAACTATTTATATACAACTAAAACACACTTATACACTGATCATTGCTAGGTGTTCTAGACCCACATTACACTCAAAATAGATTATCAGCTTCAAACTCTTATTACTTAAGTAATAGTAGATATAGTAAAGAACAGCAAGTAATACAGAACAAGTTTTCTGTGAAAAGACTTCTAGTAGTTGGTCTAATGTCATCAGACAGACATGAATGTTAGATAATGTGCCATATCTTTTATTTTGAAATTATATCGTATTCTCGGGAGTGATGGCCTAGTGGTTAGAGCAGTGTGGTTGGGCTCTGAGAAGGTTGCAAGTACCCGGTTCAATCCCCACAGCCTGCACTCTGGGTTCCTGAGCCAGACCCTTAACCCCACTCCCCGGGGGCCACACAGTGGCAGCCCACTGTTCCCCAAGGGGATGGGTTAAATGCAGAAGTTAAGTTCTCCAATGTGAGATCAATAAAGTTCAATTATTTATTATTATTATTGTTATTATTATAAAATTCAAACAAGACAGGATACATTAAGATCTGTTAAAATTGTGGGAATAAAATGCTTTTTGATTTACATGATAGAAAATATTGGTTTAACAAACCAGCCAGATGTTATTTCATGACATTTTTTATGACCTCTGATTTTAATATTTTTCCTACAAATATTTTAAAAATTAGAGGTTGTGATAGGTAGAGCAGGGCTTTCAGATAAAGCTGGCCTGCAGAAAGCCTTGAGAATTTCAGAAGGCTCTTAGGCGAATCTTCTGCCAGGGATTTCAATTTTATTGTTGGAAAGGTGTGAAATTTAGGGTTTGTGTGCAACCAGAGGCACACAAATTAAGATCAGAATTTAAAGAAATAAACTCACATGCATAAATGGTGTCATTATGCATAAATTACTTTCCCTTTAATAAAGCCACCTTAAATGATTGCAACACTACAGTAAGCTCCTAAATGACATTGTTATTAAAACTACATCTTTATATTTATTTATTTAAAACACAGTAACTGTGCTTCTCTATTTGTTGATACTCTCTACCCTTCTTAAATGAATAAGTTTTGAACCTCATATCCATTTTGATTCTATAGAGTGGAAGGCATTAGGCCATGAGAATATTAGGGATCTCTTCCAATCCACTTTTTTTTTTCCACTTCCAATTCTGATAATTCAGTTTGGATATCTACAGATCCTGATACTATTCTGATACTAAGGATCTTTTTGCTTTAATGATATCATTACTGCTGTTTATTTGTTTTTTAACAGACTGTCATGAACTCCTTTCTCCAACCAAATATACTATGTATAAATAGCACGCATACCAAAAAAGGCAAGTTAAGATTGATGTAAGGTGAGAAAAGACAAGTCATGATCAGTCAATTTTGTTAGCGGGACAATTCGCATCCTGTAAAGCAATGGGTTGAAATTGACTGTTTTTATTTAATCAAAGACCGGTGTCCATAAATGGATAAACTTTTCTGCTGTTCAGTAGATTTTTGCCTAACCTGAATTTATTACAGAAATAGACAGAATATATCTGCCTTTATGTATCAAGCCCATTTTCACAATGTACAATTTTCTAAAAAATCAGGACCAGTGCAGCTATGGAAATAAATCAGATATCTGAGTAATAACTTAATAATAACATGACTTCATTCATGCTACATGTTCCAGATAGTTAACTCATCTCAAGAGGAGGGAGGCTGAAAACTGAAGCATGGCCTCCTTTCTGATAAATTTGGGAAATGTTTAACTGACTACTCTAGGGACCTCATAGTACACTAAACTTTTTGTCTCAGTCGGTCAGTTGCTGCTCTAAACTGAAAAAAATCTCAGAAACAGTGACCAGACTGCACAAGTAAGCCTTGATCCCCAATACACTACTCAGTTTGCATCAAAAGAAGCCACTAATTAAAATGATTTTTAAGGATTTTTTAATTTTATTTACCAAGATTCGTAATGAACAGTTGCATGGGCAACAACTAAGGAAACAGCCTGCACATAAAGCCAATTGAGTAAGGACCCACAGGTGGCAGGGTCATTAGCTGTGTGCACACCTTAGAAACAACTGCAGCAATTATTTTCCTGCTGCTGTTTATCCTTTGATAAGGTACCTCGGTTAGTGCTGGATCTCCACAGTAGTCACTCTAAATTCAGCTGGATATGTTAGTATAGGTTCTTTTTTTAAACCTAGATCTGCTGGCATGTGATACAAAGTTGTATTCTTATGTACAGACATATTTACTAGAGATAGCCACCCATCAGCCAGGACAGCAGTTGGCTGCCAGGGAGACTGTGGATACAAGACTAGGGGGCAGACATGCTGACAAAATGAATCTGCTGCTTGTGCATCAAGACATGTATTATATATTCCTAGCCTCTCGATAGCAGTTTAACCTCTTGACTGCCCCAAAATAAAAGATCCAGATTGATCAAGGCAAGATAAATATATTTTTTCTTTTCATAAACTCCCTTTTTTGTGAAATGAGGATGTGAGGATGTAACTGCTTTCCAAGAAACTAAGAACCAGCCTATAGCCTTTTTTTTCATCGTCTTTCAAGAGAAATTATATGGTTTAATGCCCACATGAACGAACACAAATGTCTTTTTAATAGATTAGGGACTTTTATAGTTGCAGATAAACTTCAGGTCCCACACAGATACACCTGCTCATCTAATGAGAGCGCTATCACCAGTCCTCTCTGGCCTTAATTAGCCTCTGCTCCTCCTCTAGCGGGAGCAGCACGCACTCACTCACGTTTATAGTATCCACACAATGCGCTCCCGGTCCCCGGGAGGACTTCACCGCACTCTGCTCTTCTGCACAGTGCAGCGCTCAGCTCTTTAGCAGCATTAAATCAACAGGCCCACAACAACGCGCCGCACATCACATCATTATAAGTGGCACTGGGGAAATCTGTAGGATAGACACTTTAATGGAAACCTGGGGGTTCTGTCGGTTTTTTTGTTTTTTTTTCTTCTTGTTTTTTTTTACAGAGCACATATAGAAAAATAGAGAAATCCCAGCCCTGTCATGGTGTCTTCACACATTTCAAGACTGTATTTATAGAAGCTCAGGATCTGTGCTGTTCGTGTGTAGAGTCATGTTTAGTGGTAGTGTACATGGCAGACAGTTGGTCGGCTATCTCTGGTTGGATCTTATCTCAGAGTCCAGATACAGGCAGGAGCTTGGCTGGTTTTCAGGGGGCAGCTGAGAGGACTGCTGCTTCAAGACAGTCACACTTTCTTAGCCACGAACTCCTCTGCTCTACGCTATAGATCACTCCCTGGCCGATTATTCCTCTCCCAGAGAGTCGCTCTGTCAGCCTAAAATTGGGAGGAACGTTAAGCAAAATGGTTACATTATGAATAAAACATGCTGCAGTATCTAATTTTTCATTCATCTCCTTTTTCTCTTCCCCTGAATGTTCTTTTTCTTTTTCTATTTCTTGCAGATCCGATGGGAGAAGAATATCACACTGGGGGAACCGCCAGGATTTTTACACTCATGGTGGTGGTACGTGTTCATTCATCCGTTCTCTCCGTTCTTTTACTTGGACACACACATGATTGTTTTTAAATAACTCATGTTTATACCAAGAGGTAGCCTCGCATATGTAAAGTACCTGGCATATGTAAAATATATAGGCTATGTTTCAATGCAATTCAATTTGTGCAGCATAAGTTAACAACTAATGATTTATCAAGGTAAATTAGATAAGACACAGTCATGCAGAATTGTTTTCTGTACAAACTTCAATAAAATCGATTCAGTTTACCTCAATCAAAATTATTATTAAAATGCAGGCTCTGTGGCAACCCCTTATCCTAAGCAAGCATTTGATGACAGTGGAGAGGAACCACTCCCTTTTAACTGTCCCTTATAAGACAAAAAGAAACACTAAACACAAGGCACGCTTGACATCTCTTCTATGGAATGAAAAAAAATACTTATATTTAGGACCAATGTATAGGTAAAGTGAAGCAAAAAGAAATTATATTTAAGGTAATCATTATATCCTTCAGCATCCTAAGCTTGTATCACATTTATAACCTATAACAACAGTGATAGCAATAAAATGCTTTATCAATATGGAAAGCCTTAACCTCATCTTTAAAGGGCATCTGCATGGTGGACAAAAACTAGAAACCGATTCCACAAGAAGAGCCACCTGAAACATCAACCTCATATTCCACCTGTAAATATTCCAGAAACCAATATTAGTATATTTTTTTACGTCTGCCCCTTCCGCTATCATCCACATGCAGTCTCTAGACTTTTTGAAGCAACTCATGTCTTATACTGTTTCTTTTATTTTATATAAACTGCACGCTAAATAATAACAATTACCACCCATCATTTTTAAAGACTTCTAAGGGTTGTGATTCCACTGCATTTCTAAGGTACAGCTTTTATGACTTATAACATACAATACAACAACAAAAACAAATATAGTATAGTGAGTATAGTGAATGGATACAAGAGAGCAGAAATGTTGAGGAATCAGGAGGAAAACTGGGATCAAACTTAAAAACAGTCCCAAACAGGGTAGCAATGCTAGAAATATCTGGAAATCAGAAGTTCTCTGCTCCTCTGTCACTGCTGCCCATCATCTGATAAAATAAGAAAGAGTTTGTTTCTTAAAACTCTCAGTGCACTAACCCTTTTATGATCCCTTAATGGATTTATTATGGGTAAATAAATGGCTTTATTATTATTAATTGGCACTAAAAGTAAGACTACACTCATACGGTTGTCACAAAACCTAAAACAACTGCATGTTTATCTGGTTGACTGTTAGTTACATTTTTTTTTTTTTGGCTCCAGAGACTTGTGTGTCCAATGCTCTGTGATTGCTGTAACTGCTGATCACATCAGAGAGTGAATGAGCAAGTTAGTCAACCAAAGCCTGCTGTTGTTTACAGAAGCTTTACATGCACCTGTCCCTGTCGGTGTGTGTTCCCTTCATGACTGGAAACCTTCTGCTCCATCATCAGAGCTCTAACCCCAAGCTCTTTGTCATAAAACAAAGCCTCTGATGTGGGTTACTGTCTTTTTATGGACTCCTCAAATAAATCTTTTAAAATACTCAACGCTGATCTGAAATTCTAGTTTTAATCCTTTTTTTTTTACAAAAATATATTATTTATTTAATTTCAATGATTCTTTAGGGAATGGCTTAACAATTTTAAAACAAAACAAAAACCAATGGCAGCTTTTATGTTTTAAACACGTATTAGCATCATATATTTATTTAGGAAATCTTATGGTTTTTATATTTTTATTCTTTTCAGAGCATAACCGAGTATTACAAACACTTTTGTTTTTTGTGGATGACAAAGAGAATCCATATTTCCAAAATGCTGCCAACATTTTCAAATCTACTTTGTTCCATGAGTGGTGGTAATCTCCAAACAGTGACAAAGCAATCAGCCAAAAAATATTATAACTCAAATGAAAGAGAAATGTTTGCCATATGTGTCTCACCTGTATGATTTGAACAGTTTACTTTGTTAAGTTTATTTACACATTTGACCCAAAGATGCCCAGGCTCTTTCTGCTTGGGCTTTACTTGGGTGCAAAAGCATCACTCTCTATTTGCCCTTAGATGTAAAAGTGTGCATGGTTACTGTTTTCTGCACTGCCCTGTGATGGACTGGTTACTGTACCTGTCCAGAGCACATCTGTACCTGTCCAACCTCTCATCCAATCACAGCTGTCGATAGGATTCAACCACTGTGGTACCCTGCAAGGATAGGAGGCTGTAGAAGATGGATTGAAAAAAAAATCACTATTTGGTGGGGGGTAATCCATCTCTATATGAATTATGCCCTGCAGTTGACCTTTGTTTGACTTACAGCTTACAGATGATGGGTATATGAAAAAAGGGCAGCATCTGCCTATACACTTTAATAAATGTTTGATCATATTAGATTAGTGGTGTTATTTTTCTGGTTTTGTAATTCTATCAAAATCAAATATAAGACTTAAAGATAGCTTTAAATCTGCACTTTCAAGCTGGCTGTAACACTTAAGCTTATTTTTTCTCTTTCATAAGCATCACTAGATTTGATCATGGCAGCATCACTTCTTTAATATGAAAAATATATTCCTTGGATCTCTACTCAGTAACCTGATGTACATTGGAATGTTTTTTTCTTTCATTTTTTTCTTTTGTTTTTGGGGACGCCTGCCAGCTCTAAGGAGGGTGCGGAAAAAACTTCTGATAAGTCCCTGGTGATCAAGCTGATAATTGTCCATTTCCAGTCAACAAACTATTTCTCAGCACAAAATAGAACGTAGACAATGCCTGTAACAGTTTGAGACACAACTTTTTGGCTAAAACATAAGAAAACCGGCCGGACAGAAAAAGGGATCAGGAACTGGTGCAGACAAATAATCAGGCTTGCAGCAAGGCAAGGAGGTTGAATCCTCAGCCAGGCAGCACGAGGGCCGAGGAGAGGGGATAAGAGCTTTGACAGCGTCCTCTTTGTTTGGCATTCATGCTATCCCGCTCATCCCCAAGCCCCCCGGCCAACCCTGTGTAATAAACCCGGACATGCGGCTTCATTCATTCATCCTCTCCGGCCCCCGTGTGTGTTGTGATTGTGCAGCCTGTTGACACGGCTCATAATGGCCCTTAAAGAGCCTGGCTTCTCTCAATCTGACAGCTACCAGTTATACTGACAGAATGACATTCGCAAACACACAGTGCAACATTAGTTTGCTCTGGAGTCTGCCCCAACCAGTGTAAAGGCATTTTTGTGTGTGTATAAAACGAGAAGAGGAAGCCAAGTTCTCTGAGTGTGTGTTCTGACTGTACTGATATGTTTCATGGTGTGGGAGATGACATTGGCGTGGGAGTGGAGGGAGAATAGGCTGATGGTTATCTCAGCTACAGAGGGCAGACTCTGGTGGAGGACGACCTAGCTGAGGGGCGTCTGTCTGGGCCACAGAGCACGTGGACCAGACTCTGTCCTGGGTGTGCGTGGAGTCTGGGGTGGTGGAGGGCCGGCTGCTTGAGGGGGAAAGGAGGCGGAGCCCTCTCTCCGCCCCTGTGCCACCCGCTCACCCCCCCTCCAACCTTCAGCATCCCTCAAAACAAAAGCTCCAGATGGCAGAAAAGCCACCAACCTCCCACATCCCTCACCCACCGCTTCTCCTCCCTCAACCTTTGTCTGAAGGCCCGTCCCTTTGTTTGCGGAAGAGAGACCCCCAAACGGATTAACTCTTTGCATTCCAGCCTCTTTTGTGTTAAACAGTCAAATCTAAGACCCCAACCCCACCATCACCCCGGCCCCACCCCCAAAGTCTCCTCCTTAGATCCTTGTGTTTTTGGAGTCTTTTTCTCAATCACTGTTTCCTCCTGGACTGTAAAGGTGGGTGGGAGGGTCCCACAAGAGAGAAAAAGTAGAGAGACCTTGGGGGTGCTGGTGGGGGTCACTCGTCCACATCTGTTGTTATTGGTGGAGGGATAAAGAAAGGGCTCGGTGAGGGCTGCAGGTGTGGATTGTGTCATTAGCTCCCTCTCTATTGGCCGGTGCTAGTTGTCTCCTTTTTTATCTCAGAATCGATCGTTTTAACCAGTTTTCACTGGATGGCCTGTGAATCTTTAACACCTTCCCCCGACCCCCCTCCCTTTTAACCACTCACACCACCCTCCACTATAAAGCACAGGACAACATCAGTATGTAGATGGCTCTTTTTGATTCTTATATCTGAGGAGGAGAGACAACATTAGACAATCTTTGCTTCCAGAATACTAGAAGAATTAGACTCCACCCCTTTTCTCTGCCACATTTTAATATCCCATTAGATTATTTTCATGTGCTTTTGTTGTACAAACTGAAATGAGCATATTTGGATGTTTAGATGTGTTCCACCTTAGAGGTCAATCAGCAGTGTTGAGTGTTTTTTTCCCCTGTTAAGTTCAATCATCAGAGAAATATTCAGGTCTTTTGGGACTGTATTGTCATTCTATTTTTAGAATCTTTGCTTCTTTCTAGATTTTTGTTGGTGAATATGCTAGACAACAATTCCATATCAGACAGAAAGAAGGTCTTTTTTTTTTAACTTATTTGATTATTTAAGGACAAAACTAGTGAAATATTAGAAATGTAATGTAATTCACTAGATTATCTTAGGGACATTCAGTCAAACATGGTGTTAGATTGATGTTCTGGAACTGCTTTGTGTCTTACCCCCATAACTCACTGGATGCATGTGTTTTGCTCTTTATTATAAATAGATGACGTTCTAGTCGAAGCGATAATTCAAGGCGCTATGGCATG
Source organism: Cyprinodon tularosa (assembly GCF_016077235.1). Taxonomy (NCBI): domain Eukaryota; kingdom Metazoa; phylum Chordata; class Actinopteri; order Cyprinodontiformes; family Cyprinodontidae; genus Cyprinodon; species Cyprinodon tularosa. The sequence goes on from NW_024038298.1 coordinate 800,837, forward strand.
GTGGAAGCCTATCCCCTGTCGAGCGTCAGACATAGGGTTCAGTGCGTTTTCTTCAGACGATTGAATAAAACGTTTTATTTCCAAAGACCAGATCCAGTGAGACAGGAATTCAGACACAGGAAAAGTGAGGCTTTCCTGAACATTTCAAAGTAAGGCACTCATTCAGCTGTTGCCTCTGTTATCGCACACAAAAACGGATCCAAAAACACATCAACTATCCATAGCTGAGCAGCAAAGTTGACCGTGGATGCTGCATACGTGTATTATAGTATGAATGTAGAGTTCAGGTTAAGGAATTTTACTTTTTAGCTTAAATTTCTCTATGAAATTTTGCATCTATTTGTTCGTGTAGCCTGGCAAGTGAGATTCTGTTGCACGGGAAGCGGGAGTTTTTACGATACTTCACTCTTTGCGTCAGAATTACCTATAATGTAGGAGCGATTTATGTTATCATAAAGGTCAAGATGGCAGCTGCAACTGTTAAAATAATGCTCTTGTCAATCAATGGGATATATCCTAAAAGCCTCAACAACAAACAGCTCGTAGGGCTTTTCTTTTTAAAAAAGATTGGGTTTGTTTCATCCCAGCCATAGTCATCTGAGGAATTCTGACTTGTTTCCACTGATCCTGTCCGTCTCGCCTTTGAAATGATGCTCTACTATGTCTGATTTTGAACGCTAAAGTTAATGGGCATAAAGCTTTTATCCCTGCAAAAAATATAAATCATAATAAAGGTTTGGATAAAAAATAAAAAAAAAGATTTTTGCACCAGTTGGTCAATATGTTTTACTGAAATCATGTGAATGATTTATTTATACCCTCATCTAATTCATAAAGATGCTATGTTTCAAATTAAGTTAAATCATTGCTAATTCTAATAATAATATATATACTAAAACTTTACATAATAACCTTTGTCTCTTCATTTAAAAGCTTTTTTAAGATTTGTCTAAGAGCTGCACAAATCACTAATTCACCACTGTTTGTTAGTTCATTTTAAACCTGCAGTTCTCCTGATGTGCAATTTACTGAATTTATTACCCACAATGTAATGGTAGTTTGCCACATTTTGATCTTACAGTGTGGTTATTGCTTCCACCTGCTTGTTGAATGCTTATTATGAACCAGCAGGAGAGTATCTGCTTTTCAGAGCTATAAGAAGAATTGGAGGGTTTGTGTTTCTCCACCTCCTCTCTTTGATTCTAACATTTTGTCCCATTAAGAGGAGTCTGTTCTGATAAGATGAGCTCCATTGGCTCTGTGTAATTTTATTTCACCGTTTCTTCGATTCATGCTCTGCCTCCCTCCTTATCTCCATCTGTCTCCACCTTCCTCTTAATGTCTGTCTCTCTTTCCGCCGACTGACCAGCTGACACACTCAGGATTATCATATGGACTCGTCTGCTCAGCTATCCCTCTCCATCTTTGTTTATTCTCCTTATTACAATAAAAAAGCGCACTGTAACCGCTGGCTTTGACAGGACGCGGTTAATTACAAATAATTATCATGAAGGCATTTCATTTTAATAATTGTCTTCTCCGGGATGCATGATCGCTAATCCCCTCTGTTCTTGAAGCAAAGTGCATGCGTGTGTTTCTCGTACTGACATATCTATCTTATACTCAGTTCTCATCTAAATAAAGGAGCTGGATTAAACCTCTCCTGTAGCACTTCAAAGTAAAGAGCAGTTAAACTTCCGCCCTCAAAGCAGACTTGTGTGGCTCAAACATGATTTACTTCCCGTAAGACCATAAAGAGATTCCTATGATGAGACGATTAGATTGAGATGATTAGATAATTGGATAGAAATGTTGCTGTTATAAGGGTGTGCAGGAGTACCAGATTTCTTGTTGATTGCTGGTGCTAATTAACTGTGAATGTTGACTTCCCTGATAATTTCTACAGATTAGCGTCTCTTTAAAAGGATGTGACAACAACTTTGACACAGGTTTTTGCTCTAAATGATGCCGCCATTGACAGGTTTGTGGTGAAAGGATTTAGTATCTTTGTAAAGTCTGACATGCCAGATTTTTTGCTTTTATAAATCAATAGAAACTATGTATTTTGATAGGATTTTAGGTGATAGAACTTCAAATAGTGTAGCATATTTATGGTGCAGAAAGATAAGGATTTGTGGTTTTCAACGTGTTATTAAATTGCAAAAGATTGGCATCTCTTTGCATTGTGTAGATATATTGACTCTGACCCAGATGCTCTCAAATTGTGGCTATATGATTGGTGTTGCTGTCCTGCTTAAACTCGAATCTGTGCATCCATCTTAAATTTGTGGAGCCTCTTGCATGTTTGCTTCAATTTTCCCATTGGCTTCGGTTGAATGGAAGCATTCACACAGCATGATGCTGCCATAACCATGTTTCACCATCAGGTTAATTTGTTCAGGGTTGTGTTAGAGTAGCCAGCCAAGATTTTTGACAATAATATAATCTTTTTTCTTGTAGCGACAATGGCCACTATGTTGAAAAAAATAATGCAACCGCTTTTGACATTTACTTAATCACATTTAGTTACTTAAACACAATTTTTTATGCCCTACTCTGCAAACATGAAACAATTATGTTAAAAGTAAGTCCATATAATTAAGTAAATACCAAAAACAGTTGCATATGTTCGCAGTTTAAAAGTTTTAAAAATAACATCTATCTTAAAAAAACGTAATAATTTTAAAGTATTTTGTTAATTGAGAGGAAAATTCCATTTTTATCTTATCTAACAAGGGAGCAATCTTTCATATGTCGGCTTTGTCCCTTTCAATTTCTCACCTAACTTAAAATTCTTACCACTTTCTTAAAAATAAATACAATGAAAAATAAAAATTAATCAACGTTAAAGCAAATTCATGTTCTTGCAATCAGGAACATCCAACCTGAACTGTGGATGTTTGCAACTCCTATAGAGTATGTTTGTAGAGTTTGTGTTGAGCCTGGTGGTCAAAAATGGTCCACAGGTTGCCACAAGTCTTGTTTTATATCCTAATGCTGCTTTACAGTTCTCCACAACCATATCCCTGATTCTCCTTTTTTTACTGGACATCATCTTGTTGATTTACTACTAATTTCCTCTGAAAAACGGTTCATAGAGCAGTTGGATATTTACTAATTAGACAACAAATGTTTTAGCTCAGTCCCACTGGACTGTATGTAGGAGATCTGTAGTAATTGCGCTCCTTAGGTCAGCTTCAGCAAAGATTCAGTCCTCACTCAAGCTCATTAGATATAGATCTGGACCAGCTAAAATCAGTATTCTCAGTATGGCTTCTGACCAGGATCCTAGGCGCTTCCTTTTGGAGGTTTAACCACATATTTCACAGGAAGCCCCTCATAAAGACCCAGAACTCACTGGATGTTGGGAACGACCTGGGATCCCCCAGAATTTGCTGGGTTGTGTTGCTTGTAAGAGGGATTTATATTTGATACTGGTAGTAGGATGGATGGATGGATGGATGGATGGATGGATGGATGGATGGATGGATGGATGGATGGTATCCAAGTAAAGGGGCTTGGAAACAGGTGTGGCACATTTTCATATTTTAACAGTTAAAAGCATCTACCATCTTCCTTCCACTTTACAAATATGTGTAACTTTGTTCTGCTCTCTTAACACAAAGTCCCATTAAAATACATGAAGTTAGGAGATTGTAAAACTTTTGTCATGCACTTTAATTCCTCCTAATGTCCAAAATGTCTCCTTAACTCTTCCCTCTACCGTTCAATCTCGGTAAAAAATAATAATAAAATAAAGTAAATCCCAGTAAAAATAATATCAGTATAATGAAAGTTTGGGTTTGTAGGTTTACTCTCGTTTTCACAGTGATTCTCCCGCAGATAATGCACTGAGAAGCAGCGTGTAAGAGATTTCCCTGCGAGACACGGAGGCACTCAGGTCAGCTGTTCAAATTGCAATATATTATCAACTTCACAGGCCAGGAGGTGTTAAATCACCCTACCCTCCTCTGCACCACCGACCTGGGGGTGTCTTCTCCGTAACAAACTCTAACCCGAGTCGCTTTTCATTTCCCAGAGAGACGATTGGATTTGCGATGGTTGCGCCTCCTTGCCGTGGCTTGTCTCCGCCGGAGCAGCAATCTCTTTAACGCCGACCGATAGATATGATAATGTACGCAGGCTTCATTGTGGAGTGACAGGAGAGCGGCACAGCACACAATGCAGGCTGTCTCTCTGTTCTTCAGTGCCTCTCGTTGTCTAGAAAGTACTCCAGTGCTCACTAAGCACCCAAGGGCAATGATTCTCTTTTAAATCTTTAAAATACTTTAATGACAGATTCCTATTTTTGTTTTGTTTTGTTTAAAGTGAGATGCTGGGCAGGGTTGAAATGGGATTTGTATCAATCTTGTTATTTTTAGATCACCTTTTTATCTCGTTGCCCTCAAATATTAAGAAATAAATCAGTGTTGTCTCTCTTTTTATTATAAGTATGTCAAAAAAGAAACATAATGTGTTACTTAAACTTAAGTTATGGCTGATTGGCTGCTATTTTCTCTTTTGTCAAATGGTATGCTGCTATCCTTCTATCATCAAAAGATACTAACAGCTTATTTTCACCTGAAAAAGACTAAGAATTTCCCCCCCTGAGTTCTCCTAATACATGGTCCATAAAATCAATACAGCAAGGAAGGAGATCTACTTTATATGGACTGCCTTACCAAGTACTTAATTTCAGTGCAGTAATTAAGGGCCCATTTGGAGTGGGACCTTGTGGCCCCCATTGCCCTGGAGGACTGGACCTGTTCTAGTTAAATTATATGAGGACGGCTGATTGGGCAGTAAGTAACATAATCAGAGCTGATTGGTCAGTAACCTGCATGTCTACAGGGCAGGCTGAGAGGAGCATCTGGAGGTCCTTCATGGTAACAGCTCTTTTGAGCTCACTTTAAGATTTAGAAGCGGAAGAAAAGTGACACCCTAATGAGTTTTCTGAGATAAAAAACTTCTGTTTTAATTAGATACATTTTTCAAATAGACAGACATGTACCTGTAGCTTCAAGTTTCAAACACTGTCAAGAAATGAACATTTTGATTTTAGGAAAGGCTATTTCTGCACTATTAGATTACTGCTATTACAGTGCTATTAGTACTACTATTGTTATCAGTGTTACTTTATTTACTACAAATAACTAATAACAGCTTTATTGATGCCATTCTTATCACTACTGTTATTTCTTCAACTATTGCTACTCATTCCATTACTAATGTACTACGGTTACTGCTATCAGTGCTGCTAGTACCAGAACCTTTATTTTTGTAATACTATCGCTACTAATTGCAGTTGTTACTTCTATAAATTGGTTAACCGCACATTTTCCTGGTTTTTCTCACCACTCAGTCTTCCACACTAAATCCCCATTCACCCAGTCCTATACTGATAACTGTAAATGTTTACACATCAATATAAGGAAAGTATCCAGAGGCTGTGCCTTGCCCAGGAGCACATTGGTGTCACAGGGAGCAGAGCTAAAATGAAACCCCAAACCTTTCTATATCAAAACGACTCTTCCTACAGAGCCACAATCACCCCAAATAGTACTTATATTACAAATGCTATTACTACTACAAGTATTTCCATTATTACAACAACTAACAGCACTACTACTATATCTATATAATTTTTATTAATAATGCTACTATTTCTACTGCAGCTGTTACTTTTATTAACCCACTAGTTCTTCCACTAATATAACTATTATTGTGAGAATTACTGGTGATTCTACTCTAAATAATTGTACTTAAATTACAATTTTTGTCACATATTATAATGACCAGTAATAATGTTACTGTTACCAATTTTAATAACTCTACTATCAATAATCCTGCTGGTTATATATAGTGACATTCACTTTGTTACACTGGAAGCAGGAATTTCCATCCAATACTTTTTAACAGTGAATTAATTATATTTGCTCATGCAGATTTCAGTTAAGTAGAAAACAATTTAACCAGCGTGACTCCAACAATTAGGACTGTTTGAAAGGATAATTATAGTGAAGGTTTAAAGAAATTATGTTAAGTATGACTACTAAATAAACATGGCTGTCACTCATTTTTTTCCTGATATCAATAAGTGTTTGGCACCTCTTTTGCACACAACCTTCAGTGCGGGCCTTCTTTTAAAATAAAAAAATTAGTTGAGTTATTTTGGGTGTTTTTTTTTTTTTATTTACAAGAGGCTTGTGCCAAATGCAAATTATCCCTCCCTCCAGGGATCTGAATCAACAGACAATGTTTTGATCCTAAATCATTATAAATAAAGCTTTACTGTTACTTCTCTGCTCCTCTTGTTTATTCCACATTTAACATGCTGGTTATTTGAGTTCAGGAACACATCAGGTTGTAATAGCTTCTTGGTTTGATTTAGGAATGCTTTGTCATGTGAATTATACAAATTTAAGAATATTTAGGTAAAGGTCAATTTACAAAAAAATGTGTAAATTCCCTAATCTTTGCAAAAGCTCATACCTCAGGTTTGTGTTGCCTTTCTATATTATTGACACAAAATGCTCAGAGCATGAGAGTCTGACTGTTGACGCTGTCTTCTCCCGTGTGTCTAGTGTATTCTGGGATCTGTACTGCGCCGCCCCTGACCGGAGGGAGACATGCGAACATTCCAGCGAGGCCAAGGCTTTCCATGACTATGTAAGTGAACTTAAATAATACAGTTTATACAGCACACACACTCTCTGATTCTACTTTTTTATAAGTTCGTATATAGAGGTTTGGCTGTAATTTGCCAAAATGCTGATTCTCTGTGTTTCCTGACATGTTTATATGGTGCAGCTTTAAAGTTGGACAGACAGAAGCGTATGGCCTGAAATGTTATGCTTTTAAAAGGTGTCACACAAGAAATCCAGCTCCATTCTTTGTGGGAAAACCCTCTGAGTCTCATTTTTAACTGTTTTGCCAGCTCAGCTATAGCCTGCCATGATCCAATCATTAGAGTAACTCTTGCTCTGCTGTTGGCTACTCTGACCATTTTGGTCCCAGTCATTCTTTGCTTCCTAGGGGCAAAAGGTTGGGGTAATGCCCGGCTACTTATTGGTCCACTCATGGCTTCAGGAAAGGTTGAATCACAAGAAGCAGCTGGTTGATCATTCAACCCCATAAACACCCGCGGTCGCACACAATGCAGAAGATGCTGCCAGGCTTCGCTTGTTATGGCTGCAAGGGTTGACTTGGTAATGAGGAAGGTCAGGGTCAGTGGCCCTTCCTCACCCTATAATCTTTTGAAACGTTACACCAGTCTATCGACACTCAAACTTATTAAAATGAATATTTTGATGTGAAACTCAGCTCTATCTTTTACCCAGGGTGTCCTTTCTGTCAGCCTCTCAGTACAATTATAAATATTTGCACAATGTTACCTGGTATATGTTTCATAAAGGATTACATAGGTGTGCGGATGTGGACTGAATAAGCTGCTTCAGCTGTAAGATTATTATCCTATGAGGGAAGGAGTTAAACCTGAAATGGATTAAAGGTGCTATTCTTACCACATGCTCTTCATTCAGGCTGTTTTAGCTCGTAGCCATTCACCCATTCAGCTGAACTCTCTTGTGAGGTTTGACAGAAAAAAGTGCGAGCGCTTGTCGGCTGAACAGATTACATTTGCTGCACATGAACTATTCATATTCATATCATATCTATGCGGGCTACTAGTTGAGTGTACGTGTTTGCCTCCGTGCTTGTGTGCGCGTGTACACGTGTTGGACCAGCATAAGATTAATTAAATGGTTAATTAAACCTAGTAGTTAATTAAATCTGACAACTGTGTCTAATTAATCTAAATGCCATATAATTTCCTACACCTTTCTCCAGAGGTAAGCCAGCTGGATTCCTGCATGTCAGCTCTTTAATGGCTACAGTTTGACAGCACTGGTCAATTTATGGCTTAATGTCTAGGTATGAGCTCTGCTGTGGTTTCACAGCCTTTACATATGTTGAAGTCTTTCGTTACATGAAATTAGCTAGCTGAGATATATGAAAGATTGGGAAAAATTATTGTGTCAAATTAAAGTTTAGGGCTCCTCTTACCTAACTTAGCCAGCCAGACTGACGTAAACTGGGTTTACGTCAGTCTGAGGCTCAATGCCTTCTGGCCTAAAACAGACCACAAACGACATTTAATTGATGCTCTTTTTATTTCCAGAAGGAGATGTTTATGTTGCTAATATTTTAATGACTGTCTGCTTCATGGGCTTTTTTAATATTAAAAAAAAAACTCAAATCTATATATATGTATATGTATATATATCCAATTGGTCCTTAACTGTTTTCTCTGACTCTGTTAGCTCCGCCTTTAAAATTAAGCCCTACAGTACCTGCTCCCATCCAGACTAATATGCCATCTCAGTGGCATAAATTAGCCTGGCTGGTCAGGCCACCTCTTTACCAAGGGTTGATAGGTATCTTATAGTAGTTGATTCCTCTGAAAACTGATCTGAACTCTTGCATTGACCAAAAAAAGATAATTCTGGTAGAAATTGTGTGTCAATTCAATTACATCTAATTCAAAAATACTTTTTTAGTCCTTAAAAAGAATATTAAATATTGCAGTAACTCGTACAATTTAAATTTTTTTTTTTTTTTACCAGTTGTAGGTGTTGATAGCTGTAGGCTGGCAGACTCTTCTGTAGCAGTCTGTTAGTCTTTGTTCAATTTAGGGCTGAAACAATTAATTGTATTAATCATGATTATTTAAATAATCGTCAACTAATTTAGTAATCGATTAGCCGGAGTGTAGAGACTCTAAAACATGCCTTTAGCTACAGAGTGACCCATTTAGAACAGCAATTATGTCAAAATTGGAAAGAAATATGTAAACATTTTGCATTTAAGATAAAAAAAAAAACTTTTCTATCCGCCAGTATGCTCTATACAGAACTCCTCAAGTGGAAAAGATTCATGTGGTTTAATTTCGTAAAAAAATCTTCTTTAACGAACCTTTGCCTATCCGATTATTAATCGATGAATCGAAAAAGATTATGGACAGATTAATCCATTTGCAAAATAATCATTAGTCGCAGCCCTGGTACAATTACAAATTAACACGTATGTGGTTAGCTCCTAGTGGAAAGTATAACTCCTAGTTAACTGAGGAGAAGAAATTACATTAAATGTGATGTGAAAACATTAAATTCCTTGCATTACCTGGCTCTGCATCTGGGGCACCTTAAGCAGCACAACATACTGCATCTTCTGCTCTTTGCTGCCTTTTCTGTTTAGCTTATTTAGCCTCTTGCACATGCTGGTTAGCTCACTACTTTGCTTGATGCTCATACTGGGCAGGTGTTTGTGCTGTTGGGTCGAATGACCAGCTGCTGTATCTGCATCCCATTGTCCAGGCAGTTTTGTCTGCTTTCAAAACTGCAATGTGTCCTCAAACTAAATGCAGGTTCAGGTGGACTGAGCTACATAGTAGGTCATTGACTGGTGATTGTCTTTAACCTGGTTTTGTTTCAGCATTTCAACTTTATCATGAGTCAGACTGCTAGATTGCTCTATCAAACTGTAAAACCTCTGTTTATATGTTCAGTGGTGTAGGTCATAGTTTTGCATCTAAGTAAGAAGGTCCTAGTTTGGAGGTTTCTATATGTAGCCCTTTCTCAATGTGCATGTTTGGAGACCTGTTTAGGGTGCACCATGAGTCTTATCCATTGTCCTTTTATGGATTTCAGAATATAATTAATGAGAAAAAATGTCAAAGTCAGTTTTATTTGTATGATGTAAATCACACAAATAATACCACAAGCTATGTTTTTGAAAGCCTGTGTCTGTGCGACAGAAAGAGATTGAAGGGATGTCAGGGTCACAGTGTGTGAATCCTCAGGGTAATGAGGGGTCTGTCGGTCTCTGATTAACTTCAGCTCCCCGGTCCCTGCAGACAGTAGGCCTGATCAAGTCTCTATCGAGGCCCCTTGCTGATAACGGATCCCTTCTTCCCCTGAGTCTGCCCGGATTACAGAGTGAAAAACAACACAGCTCCCAGGAGCCGAGCATGCTTCACTCTGCATGTCGCTTGACAAGAGAGGTGAAAGGAGAATGTGTGCAGGATAAATCAGGACTCATCTTTTTAATGTAATCTGTTTTCCTCACTGGGATATCTGCCCTAGATAATAATAAGAACATATCAGCTAAGTGATGTTCAATTAACATTTAGATTGGCCCTTTGTTTATTTGTTCCCCCAAACTAATGTGTTTTACTGGGAACATAAAGCCAGCATACAGTTGAAGTTGCAGATCTGGATTCTCATGTCTTAGTTTGGCTCGATTTTCAGCCGTGTCTTCCATCTCTCACTGACAGCAGTGATGTTGTAGACTTGATTTAGACTCTCCAGTTTGAGGAGAGATCCTGGAAAATAATGTGCTAATCCTCAGATCTAGGAGTCTGGTTGACAGCTAATCCGGGGCTGTGTGGTGGAATTGGGTCTCTGGATACAGTCCCAGAACTAGAGCCCTCTGAATCACTGGGAAGCTAGTGGGTTTCACCTTTAAATCAGGAATGTTCTGTTTATCACTTTACAGGTTGCATGTAAACACTCCCACATGCAGCAAGGCTTATGTGCATATCACACACCCACACTCTTATGTAAATGAATGTGCACAGACAAATTGAGTGAGGTAGAGTATGATAAAGAGCCTGAAGTCTTGAAAAGTAATCTTTTCCTCTTCTCTTAATTGTTGGATTTGTATTTCAGACTTCCTCTTCACATTGCCGTTTAATCATGTTTATTTCCTAGAAGAGATTGGCACATCTTGTAGTCCTGTTTTTCTTTGGGAATTTGGACAATCCTCAAAAGAGTTCTTTGTTGAGGAAATGTGTTTAATTATAAGAGTATGTCTTTTGTAATGCAATACGAGTGATTAAAGCACGCAGGCTTTGTGATGAGGAAAGCAAACATGTTTACGAACATGAACTCACATCTGCGCACGCACACTCGTTCAATGTTGTTCGCATTAGAAGAGGGCGCTTCTTGTGTTCTGCTTGGCTGACACGCGGGACCTCGCTCGCTGTGGAGGACAAACCGAGTCTTTCAGGAAGCGTTACGCACGGCCTCTCTGCAGACTTTATGTTTTGCCCTAGCTGGAGGTCATGACCCCAAACATCTGCGACTCACACAAGCCTGGGTTCACCGCCTGCGGAGAGGCTCAGTTTTAGTGTCACAAGTGTGTCTGTCATGTCACAGCGCTTTGCTGACTTGACTTGGTCGACTGATGAAGATGATGATAACTGGCAGAAAAGTCAAGAGGGAATCAAGAAAGTATTTTGTGTAGAGAAAAATTCAAGTTTATATCTTTTAGTTTCTTGCATGGTTTTATTCTTGCATTTAAGCTTAAATGAAATTATGGATATCTTCATCTATCATTGCTTGAGGTGTTTAACAGTGATTTTATTGTTATTGTTTTATTATTGGTCCGTCAGCCACATTAAACCTCAAGTTTACTGTATATTTGTTTCCTGGATAAATTCACTGAAAAGGTGTTTATTTCCTTACTTTTGAATGGTAATGTAAATCAGCTGGCATTTAAAAGGCCTATATACAGTTAATGAATAACTATTCAGATTTCCTGTCTATAAACTCAAACACCTTTGAGTAAGCTTTGCATTAATCTAACAGTTACACTGAGTGAGAAAGATAAAAATGAGCAGCAGGATAAATGTAACGCTTTGGAATTTAAAAGGAATTAATTTGGTAAAAAGTCGAACCTTTTTAATGTATCGGGGTCTCAGACCTTCATCTTTTTTTTGTAGAAATCCTCTAAACAAACTGTTCATGTATTTGATTGTGATTCCAGGGTAAAATCTAAATATTTAATAGTATTTAAATTGTCAATCACCAGTCAGAGGCTATCAGGTAAAAACACTCTGATACTGAATCACTTGTTGAGAGATTATTTGCTAGCGTCTAGGTCGCTAACCTTACCAAGGTAAGCCAAAGTCGTTATTGTTTATTTTTAAAGCATATTTCATTAACAGGGTAAATACAAGTTAACAAGATAAAAAAAATAAAAACATGGGGAAAAGGTTCATAGCAGTTAAATCACAAAGATTGGTAAATAGCCTGTACTTATATAGTGCTTTTTCAAGTTAGGAGACTTGACCAAAGTGCTTTAAACAGCATTCAGTCATTCACCCATTGACACACTGATGGTGGCAAGCTGCATAGTAACCACCGCTGCCCTGGGGCTCACTGACAGTAGCAAGGCTGCTGTACGCTGGCGCCACTAATTTGTGTTTGTTTGTTTGCCTTGATGTTTTGGTTAATAGGTAAACACTCAATGGAAGCTCAAAGCAAATGGGACTTTAACCTTAATTAAAAAAAAAAATAATAAGTCTGAGTTTTTGATTTATGATTTTTCCAGCAGGGAGGTTTTTTCCTAGATTTTTGGTGCCAGAAGCTGATTTTACGTTTAGGTGCAGTTTTAGTGATGCTGAGTCAGAGATATAATGCCAATAGATCTGTGACGAATTTTAGCGCTAAGCTTTTCAGTGATTTACAAACTTTCATTCGATGGTCCAAACTGGTGGTCAGAGCAAAAGCCCCAGTTTTTTGGATCTTAGAGTGCAGTAGTTCTAACCTTCCACATGCCTGTTACCTTGGAGACCCAGGCTTTTTATGTCATTTGGTTTGAGTTTCTGTATCAAAATCAAAATAATGATGAATTAATGTTGGAAAATAAACCAAAGCTAATATTGAATATGTTCCATAATTTTTATAGCTCTTTATTTGGTCAATTTTTTGCCCATTTCTTAAACAGAAGCGTTTAGGAAATGGGCAAATATACATTTTTGAGTAAAATGTACCTTTGACTCAAATGTTTCTGTAAATACTGTCACAATGGGAAATGATGGTTAGTTCAATACAAGAATACCACTGTAGAAATATTGCAGATATTAGTGAACCTGTTTACTTGAAAGTGAGGTGTAAAGGTGAATAAAGTGGCTGAGGTGTCACATGTTGATAGTCAACTAAAGCATCTCAGCTCGTGATCAGTTAGTCCATATAAATAGATGAGGGAAAATAAGTGTTGAACAGCTTTGAACTGAGCTGCTCAGCACAGACTGTGGATGGACACAATGATGGAGATGCTCTGTTGGCTGTTGCTGGGGGACTCGTTGAGAGGGTTAAACATTTGTTCGGCTCAACCACAGTAACAGGTGGCAGGAGGGGAGGAGCCGCACTCTGTAAACAACCGCTGATGGCCGAGTCTTTGTCTGGACGCCGTGTGCAGTGTTCTGTGTGTTTTCCATCACTACTGTGTTGCTGCACCAGGTGCTCACTTTCAACCAGTCTCATTTTTCTTTATCAGTCTCAGTCTTTGCTCTTTCAAAGAAACAATTTACTCACACTACACCGTCTTAGCCCCGTCACCTGCAGCTTTCTTTCTTTCTTTCTTTCTTTCTTTCTTTCTTTCTTTCTTTCTTTCTTTCTTTCTTTCTTTCTTTCTTTCTTTCTTTCTTTCTTTCTTTCTTTCTTTCTTTCTTTCTTTCTTTCTTTCTTTCTTTCTTTCTTTCTTTCTTTCTTTCTTTCTTTCTTTCTTTCTTTCTTTCTTTCTTTCTTTCTTTCTTTCTTTCTGTCTGTCTGTCTGTCTGTCTGTCTGTCTGTCTTTTCTACTCTTTCCAGCCTTGCTTCTTCTTGGGGGAGATTTATTGGCTAATCTGGCAAGACGCCAGCGGTACCACTTCCTCGCTTGAGGAAAGGAGTGAAACGGCACAATGATACGCAGGAATAACAATATCGCCCATCTGCAGGAGAAGTGGGTATGGACAGAGGATGCATCCGGGAGATGGCTTGTGTTGATATCTTTCTTACAGATTCTCCTTCTTATTTTCATCCAAAATATGTCCTGTAGTGCAAACATCTCGCTGTGAGAGTGTCCTTTTCTATCCACTCTTCCACCATCCCCACTGCCGTGTCTCCTCGTCCATACATGCCTGTTTTGTCTTTTAATATCAAACAACGTGTGAAGAGCAGGCTGTAGGCTGAGCGAGAGCATACTGCCTTTGTGCTGCGTTGTTTACCATTGTTACAGTCTAAATGAAAAAGGCCATTCGACTCCTCTGTCTGTGTGTATACGTTCCTCTATCTGAGGGAGGCAACAAAGCCTGAAAGTGCTGCCCTCAAGCTGTGTCTGTGTGTTGAGGTCTAGAAGTGACAGAAGCACGAGATCAAATATTGTTTATGTTTGCCTCCCTTGCAGGTTCATTCTGTGCAGGCTTACACTGAGCTGCGGGTTAGCATTTGATCTCAACTCTGTAAGGACAAGCTGCTGGATCTCTGTTTGGCAGAGGCAGACATGGAGATTTTTTTTTTTTTTTTTTTTTCCTGTGGTACGAGTGGGGGCACTAGGGAGGGAAGGCATGATTGAGATGGTGTGTTTTTTTTTTTTTTTTTTTTTTTTTTTTTTTTTTTTTCTTTCCCAGGTTGGGGTCTCAACCGCACCCTCTCCCAAATACATCTCAAGTCTCCGCTAAGTGCGGAGCCCATTCCCCCCGTCCTGCTCTCCCTCCGCTGGCTGGCGTCGGGGCTCACCGGTGCACTGGTGGAGCTGGGGGTGGATGCCCGGGGGACTGCTTGCTCATTCCTGGCGGCCTCTCCACTGGCCCCGGCCGGCCGGGGCTTTGCTGGGGCTCCTGTCTGGGGGTGGGGTGCCCTTGGGGCCTCGGATCCCTGGGGCCTGGGACTGGATCCGCTTCGGGGTGGGGCTGGGTGTTGTTCGGGGATTTTCGGGGTCGGTGCCGGTGCCTTCGCTACGATGCCGGTTCCTGGGCGGTGTTTCTTTCCTATGCCGGTTCTGTGGTATCGGTTCGGGGAGGGGGGGAGCTGCGCGGCATGGTGGGGTGCGGGTCTTGGGTCCTGTTTTGGGCTCCGGTTTTTCCGCTCGCACTTCTCCTCTTGCCTATTTATTTTAATTGTAATTATTAATTAATTTATTTATTTACCTATTTATTTTTTTTTATTTTTTTTTTTTTTTTTTTTTTTCTCTTCCTCAGTGGGGGGGAGCGGTTGCGGGCGGGTCGGTGTCTGGTGTCCGCTGTCGCATTGTGGGGGCCCCTTTTTTTTTTTTTTTTTTTTTTTTTTTCTCTTTTTTTCTTTGGGGGGTTTGGCATGTCTGTTTTCTCGGGGGGCAGGCGGGCCTGCTGGGTGGGGGTCCTGCTGGCGGCGCGCCGCTGGTGTGTGGGGGTCCGGGCGGCTCCGGCGGGGGTAGTGTTGGGGGGCCGGTCTGGGCGGGCTGGCTGCGCTGGCTGGGTATTCGGGTGGGTTTTCCCTCCTGGAGGCATGGCGGGGCTGCTCTGTTCCCACTGATCGCGACGGGTGGGGCTGCGGGGCGGGTGGGGGCCTGGGGTGGCTATGACCGGCGCGTGGTGGGGGGCCGGGGCGGCGGAGCTGCTCTGGCCGCGTGTCGGGGCCTGGTGCGGGCTGCGGGGGGGGGTGGCGGACGTGGCTGGGCTGCTTTGGCATCGTCCGGTGGGGGGGCGGCGCGGTTCGCTCCGCTCTGGCTTTGTGCTGCCCCTCGGGCTGCTGGGGGGGGTGGTTGCGCCGGCTGCGGTCTGCTCCTCTTGCGGTTTTGCGCCGGGCGGCTTTTCTGCTCTCGGGCTGATTCTGTGCGCGGTGTGTTTCGTTGCGCGCTGTTGGCATCGGTCTTGGTGGGGTGGGGCTGCGCTTTTGGCCGGGGGGGCATTTTGGGGGGGGGTCCCGCGGCGCTCGTGGCCGGTTCGCGGCGGATGCGCATGGGCCCCGGCCGGGGGCGGGGCCGCCTTAGTGTTTTCCTTGGTGGTGCGGTCGCGGTGGGTGTTGCGGCCGGTCGCCGGGGCTTGGTGCGGGGGGGGCGGGGCGTGTTTCGGTGCTCTGTGGGGCTGGGGCGTTTCGGTCGGCGCCGTGGGGGGGCTGGTGTTCCGCGCCCGGCCCTACTTCGGGGTGGCCGGCTGCCGGCGGGGCCCGCGGACTCGTCCACGCGGCTCCCCGGGGCGGCATGGCGGTGGCTGGGGGGCTTCCTCGTGGCTGTCTCTCCTCCTGCCTTGGTGGGGTCTGATTTCCGGGGCTGGCCCCGCCTTGGTGCCTTCGCTTCTGGGGTCCCCTTGGGCGCCTGGGGCTTTGGGTCTCCCGGCGCTGGACTCAGTGCTCTGGGGGGTGTGCCTCTCCGGCTCTCCACAACCACTATTGAGCATTTTTTTCTATGGTTAAAACTTTACATGCACAAGTTCACCCTCACAAACAACTACAGGTGCTAGGCTTCAGGTACTTAGAGATTCACTTCCAAACAGAAACCCCACATTCATATCTTCAGGTAACACAGACTACATGTCAGACTTAATAATATTACTTTAGTGATAGTTTCAAGGTGTTTGCTTTATTGTATATCTCGTACCATGTTTTTTGGTTGTGCTGTTCTTTTTTTTTTTTTTTTTTTTTTTTTTTTTCTTCTCCATCTCATTACAGGTGTTGAAGCAGACTGAAAATGTTTTGTCATTGTCTCCTTCCTATCTCCTCTTTCTTTCATCTTTTGTCCTGTTTTTTTCTTTTTCTTTTTCCTTCTTCTTCTTCTGTTTTTCTGCTCTACTTACATTGCAGTGTCCATGTGAACTGTGAAGCTCCCTGCATAATTATAATAAAGCAATTTATATACATGAAACAAGTGGAGCGGTATGGCAATTGCGATACCGCTACACTTGTGAAAGTAAAATCTGTTGGGCTCCTTTTGGCATCAAGACAATTATTCTTATTGCCACCTTGCCAGACAGGACACTGTAAAAAAAAAAAAAAAAATAGAAGTGACAGAAGCACGAGATCAAATATTGTTTATGTTTGCCTCCCTTGCAGGTTCATTCTGTGCAGGCTTACACTGAGCTGCGGGTTAGCATTTGATCTCAACTCTGTAAGGACAAGCTGCTGGATCTCTGTTTGGCAGAGGCAGACATGGAGATGGACACATGAAGACAGAAAAAAGACATGGGGTGGTAGAGAAAGTGAAGGCAAAGAACTCAATGAGAAGCTGTAGAAATAACGACGTACAGGTGGAAATAATTGTCTGAAGGTCAGGGGGGATTCCTTTTGAACTCTGTAATTTTCCTACTTTGTCTAAGCTTTGGGGTCGACATCTTGCACGGATCTTGCACGCCGTTCTGCCATCCAGACCAGCGTAAACGTCTTCAACCCACGGGGGAGGATTAATATGAAGCCCAAGCCCTGCAGACTTAAATTTTCCTATCTCTGTTACCAATGAATACCTCGTTAAATGTAACTTCATCAATTTATCCACCCATCTTCTTCCCCTTATACATTAGGGTAGTGGTGCGGGCAGTTTATGGGCAAAAGGTGCCCTGGACAGGTCCTTAGTCTATCGCAATACAAAGACATACAGCCATGCACAGACATACGCTTATACTGAAAGGTTATTTAGAGAGTACCCACACAGAAACATGCAAACTCCCAGCTGAAAGACCCAAGGCTGGGAATGAAACCTAAGCAACAATGCTACAAACTGCGCCACCGTGAAGCCACTTCATCAATACATAATATTTAAACTAAAACTTTGAACAAATGCTAAAATTTTGGAAAAATGCCAACTCATTTGAGGCCTTTCAATTAAAGTTTGGTTCACAAATTTTAGGGAATAAAAGATGTTTCTATAATAAGAAAAAGCAAAATGAATGGGATCCCTGCCAGCTGGAATTAAACAGGGTTGTAACCTCAATAAATGGCAAAAAGATGGTAAACTTTGCATTCCTTTCTTCATTGCACTTAAAATATGATACTTAAATTCCAACGCTTCATGAAGTAAATTCATTTCACTGAATCAACTTTCTTTTTGAAGCTCTGTGCCTTTTCAACTCCCATAGAAAAAAAGGGCTTGGAGCTCTCTATTACTGCCATTCCTCATTAGATCTAAAGCTGCGATGATAGTTAGAGGGATTGTCAGTCAAATCCCAGGAAGCAGAAACTATCTTTAAACATACACTCCTGTAGGTTAGCTCTCACAGACAGATCAGAGGCCATTTCCTTCTTTTTCATCGGATTCCAAAATTAAAACATCTCAGCCTGCAGCTCATTAATATATAAAAATATATATGAGGAATATTTGATATTAATATTTCTTTAAGCATGATTTTTAGATTTTAAGCAAGTCTATAAATTTAACCAAGTTAATTGAACTGTAAGAAGGTTGGACAAATAAAATTAATGGCCAATACTCACATATTTCATTATTAAAAATGTACAGGATTTTTGGTGTTCCTTCGCTGTTGTGTGTTAGTTATTCCTTTTTGATTTGGTGGTATATGCAATATTGCTGTGCAGGGTCAAGGTGTCTGCAGAAACATGAGCTGCATGTGGTTATGCAAAAGGGGGTGACTGATTAAGTTAATGGAAAATACTCAACAGGCTTTTAATGTGAGTTGATAAAGAACAATGAACTGTCTCTTATTAAGATCAGCCTCTTTGGACCTTCATAAATCGAAAATCGAGTTGACAATATGCAGCATATTGGTAAGCTTTTTAAATGTGTTAAACGCATCAGTTATGTTAGGCCTTTTTAGCTGTTGTATTTTAAGTATCACCTCTGCTAAAAATGTTCCAGTGTTTTGTTTTGTTTTTTGATTTCAACAGGAAAGCTAGCTGGCTGCACAGACTTCTATAATCAATTTGTTGCATATGTGAGCTGCATTGCCTTTTGCTCTTATATAATGGTACCTTTAGCCTGCACGCGATAGAAGCAGCAAAGCTTCTGCTTCTTCATTTTTGATGCTTGTACACATTAAGGTCCGACACGCCACAAGTGCATCCCTGATGTTCCTGAAGCGCGTCCAGTAAAGTGTGCACAGATGCGTCAGATGCTTCCTGTGTTCAGTGGCAGAGGGCAGCTTTTGCTATATTTGCTGTGATAAGCGGGTAAAAAATAGTTTTAATATGTTTTTAAGTGAGAAAGTCCACCTCAAAACATCATCTATGCAGTCAGTCCATCAAGAATTATTTCACTGTCGGACCAGCATAAAACCCCTGTACACCGACTGTGATCTGCACTGGCAATCCCCTTCAACCGCTGCCTCCTGTTCGGTTGCCTCTTTGAGGTATTCCGCTCCTGTTTTTCAGCAGCTGAAAGGCATTTTTCATGTATGTAATCCAAACTGCATGCACCAGACTAATAAAAGCGGACATATTTTGCTGGTAGGTTTCAATGTTTTAAATTGATTAAGGCATTCATAACTGTTTCAGGGGAGTGATAATAGCAATCTGCATCAGCAGTGCTGCTGCTTGACATTTTGATGCGCATCAACCATTGACTTTGCATGTAAACCAGCGGCTTCTGCTGCTTCAGCAGCTTGTGGTCTGAACATTGCATAAGAGTCGAAGAGTAACATTGGGTTGACTTCAACCTCCTTCTTTGCTTTAGTCCTTTCATAAAACACATAGAGACGGCAGCGGGAGATCAAGTTGACACAAAAAAAATATTTGAACGTAAACAATACTGTAACAGAAAGCATGCAAACCACTTTGGTTTGCATGTACTGGTTTGGTTTTTTGTATTAATTTAAATGTTTTTCACAAAAAAAAATTGTGCCAATACCAGATGCACCATGAGCACAATAGATGCCCATGATATTGTTACTATTTTACTCCCAAAGAAGTTGCAGAAGTTATGAAAGAAGAGTAACGAAAGCTGTCCTCAGAAAAACATGACAATCAACTTAACAAACTTTAGCATCCTATTCTTTTCCTTTTTTTTGGTCCACTTTAACTTTCCTCCTGTTGCTCTGTCAAACTGTTTGGCCTTCCTCCTCAGACTTGGTCTGTCTTTGTAACAGTGGGTAGGATTGCTGTTGGCAGACGCTGCAGTCTGGCGCTGTGTGTCTCTGGCACACGTATGTGTCTGTGTGTGAGAGCGTCTTCTGTCTGCCACTGCTCTGCCAGTCCACCAGTCTCAAGTACCAGCTGGGCACCCAAACTCACAACCAAAATAAAACTGGCTACTCCAAGCTTTTCAGTTCAAGTGCTGCGTAGGAGTGGATCTTCCAGCATTATTGCATATGTACACATGTGTGTGGAGAAAGCTAGTTGGACTCCCTTTTTATTAGTGTCATTGAACCAATTTCTACAGGCACAGACTTTCCTCAGATGCTCTTGTGTCTAAACCTTGCATCACAGTTGGACCCTCACTGCATTGATTAAAGACTAAAACAATTGCAAAGCCTTATTTGAAATTTAAATTCTGCTAAAAAGCAGACTTAATCCTCTGATTTGCTTTAACCTCTTACACCCTAAGGGGGTATAAATAAATTTCTGCCTGACAAAAACACACAAAAGTAAATAACTTACAGCCTCAAAGCTATTAGATTTAAGAAGAAACTTTTGGTACCTCTGTAAAGGTAAGATGTCATAGAATGGTTTTCTGGTGTCAGCACCATTGTAGCTTTGACCCTGCCTGAAATATTAGGGACAAAATACAAAATATTTTGCATTTTTTGAACCTCGCCAAAATTTTCTTTGAATTAAACATTGCAAAACACTACCAAAATATTATTTATAGCACAAAAAAGTAGTACAGACTTTCAAATCTAAATGTTGTGTAAAAATATAACAAATTTGGACTCAATCAGATGAATCATATTTATTTTAGAATGGTATTAGTGAGAAATTTCTTAGGCGGAGAGGCCATTTTGGCACATTTATCCATAAATGTCACCAAACTGTGCCAAATATGTTTTTTACATCAATACTGGGGGTTTGGTAAAACTACAAGGTCATGTAGCAGCTGGACCCGCCGGTGGGTCCGTAGGGTTCAAGGGGTTAACAACAGCTTAGCTGAGAGGCACAGTTAATGTGTGAAAGAGATCCAGTTGAAGCCTCTGTTTGGGTTTCTGTTGCTAAAATAACATGTATAAATATCAGAGGAACGATTGTGCTTCGAGGTGTGTGGGTTATACTTGGAAAGCTGGGTGGCTTTATCAAAAAGCTCTCCTCCTTTGTAATGATGGCATGACAGCAGCAAGTTAGCATGGAAGGTGTGAACATTTTCACCACTTGCAACCCCAGAAATAATTGCATTTATGTCATTTGCATAAGATATTAAGATATTCACATATGTGTGCTTTAAGGCGCATAGGCCACCATGAGTGTGTGTACTGCCACTCTGGGCGTATTTACAGAGATTGACTTTAATGCAGCGTAATGATTATTTTTATTCCAGGTACTTTGGCAGCGCACTCACTATGAAAGGAATGACTCCCTATTGGTGCATTGATTACCTCTGCGAAGGCCGCCACACCTGGCTCCTTTAGTTCTGCAGACTACATACTATTATAACCTCATTCCTCTTGCTTTCATCACCATACCTCCTGTTCCTCCCTCTTACTCTACATATTGAGTCAATCCATCTGCAGGCTGCTCCTTCATCTTTTTTGCTGTACCCTTTTAGTATCGAAACATTGTCATCATTAACATGAGTATTTTCTCCCTCTTGAGCAGTACAATTAAGTAATCTATTATATATATATATATATATATATATATATATATATATATATATATATATATATATATATATATATATATATATATATATATATATATATATATATATATATATATATATATATATATATATATGTATGTGTGTGTGTGTATTATTGTTTTCACCATATATGTATGCCAAGTTTGATTGGCTTACTATTATATTAGTAGGGCTAAACAATTAATCGGATTAATCGTGATTCATCGATTATTGAAATAATCGTCAACTAACTTAGTAATCGATGAATCATTAACCGGAGTAAAGAAACTCTTAAATGTGCCTTTTGCTCACAGTGCAAACTAAATTGAAAAAAAGATATATAAACATTTTGCATTTAAAGGAATAGTACACCCAAAACATGATTAGCCTTCATTTTCTACTCACCCCCATGCTGAACAACACTCTGGAGTACTTTTTTGATATCTCAAATGCATCTGGAGATCTGGGAGGCTTCTTGCTGTCTGCTGACATTCAAATAATGGAGGTCTATGGTGACCGAGACAGAAAGGTCCATAAAAGTCCACAAAAAACGTGTCAATATTCCTCCATACTGCTCGTCCAATGTATTCCAAGTGTCCTGAGTGGGTAGCATCCAGAATTTGGAGCTTCCTGGAGAGGTGGCGAAACGTCTTCAAATCTTGAAAACCAAGTCCAGTGGATACTTTTTGAATTTTTACGGAATGGGTTTGTTAGTTTTGATCTAACCAAGTCAT
This sequence comes from Cyprinodon tularosa, assembly GCF_016077235.1. Classification (NCBI taxonomy): domain Eukaryota; kingdom Metazoa; phylum Chordata; class Actinopteri; order Cyprinodontiformes; family Cyprinodontidae; genus Cyprinodon; species Cyprinodon tularosa. The sequence goes on from NW_024038298.1 coordinate 823,090, forward strand.
GTTTGACAAGGAGAATTGATTGAAAACAGATTTAAAAAGTTAATTTTCATTCCTAAATAGTAAACTGCAGACTGTCGCCTTATTGCAGGAACTGCAGTGTTTTGTTTACAGCATATTGGCTATGATGAATGAGGTTATCCTAAATATCAGTATATCATTGACTTGCAGGAATGGAATGATATTACAATAGAACGCTTCATAGTTTTTAAACACGAGGAAGAAAAAAAAGGGAAAATTAGACAACAGAAGAATGCAGGAATAAAGGTCAGTTTCTAATTACTTGTGCGTCTTTTTTTATCAGATTACAAGGGAAAGTCATCACCTTTTTGTTTGTCTTTTCTCTCCTCTATGATTATGAGATCACGTCATTTTCCTTTATTTGAGGCTCTTGGTCTCCCTTGTTTGTCTTGTTCCAGCTTCAGACCTTTCTTGCTTTTTGTTTTGACCTTCCCTCCTGTTCCCTTGTAGACAAACTGGAATAGTTTGATAACATTACGCTTTAGCTGCTGCTATTTTGGGAGATTAGTCCAGAAATTTTGGGCTCATAGATTCACTGATCTCTAAAAGTAAATGAAAATTTGTTGTAACAGTGATTATGTGAAAAGCTATGCTATCTTCTCTAACCATTAATAAATTACATACATACAAAGTTTGAAAGGTATCTTTAAGGGTTGGCTCTCTAAACTTGTAATGGTTTATCAATCTGGAGGTAAATCCCTTTTTGAAGATAACATTAGCAGATCTCTTTATATTTTGTATCCTGGTCCATTTTTAAAGCAACAAAGCCGGTGGCCAGTCAAAACATTTTAAGCAGAATGCATAGGTCTGTTTTAAAGCTGTTTGTGAAAAGCTTCTAATGGCTCAGACAGCTGCCAGATGTGGATGAGATGGGTTTTATGCTAAGAAGTTATACAACAATGGGAATGGGTTGTTATGTGTGTCTGGAGCAGGAGACACTGAAATGTCTCTTTGAGCCTGGAGATATGTTACAAGCAAAAAACTTAAAAGTATTTTAAAATTTATTTTATGTGATAAACCATCATAGAGAAAACCACCTTGTTCAAAATTTGCCCTTGTTGATGTGTTATTATCAGCTTTGCTAATCTGCTTAGAAAAGTATTTACTAGGGCTGCAACTAATCATTATTTTCAAATCGATTAATCTGTTGATTATTTTTTCAATTAATCGATTAATAATTTAATAGTCAAAGGTTGCTTAAAGAAGACTTTTTATAAAATGAAATCATGTAAAACTCAAACTTTCCCGCTTGAGGAGTTCGGGATAGAGAATATTGACAGATGAAAATATTTTCTTTATCTTAAATGCAAAATGTTTCTACTATTTTTACAACCTTGGTATAATTACTGCTCTAAATGGGTCGCTCTGTCAGCTAAAGGCATATTTTAGAATCTCTGTAATCCAGGTAAGGATTAATCGATTATTAAATTAGTTGATTAGATTATTTCAATATTCGATTAATCATGATTCATCCAAATAATTGTTTCAGCCCTAGTATTTACCCACTCTTCTTTGCAAATGAATGGTTAAAGATCAAATATTTTCTAATTTTGGAAAATAGTTTCAAGTTTATTCATCTCTGGACCTAAACACGTCCCTTCTTAGACATACATGTGCTTTAAAATAAACTATTTAATCTGAAGTCTTTAACAGCACATAACATGGTTTCAATGGCTTGTTGTATTACCTTCAAAGATTGTTTATTAAATCCTGATTCCAGATTTTCCAATCTGCTTCTCTGCCCTTGTTGAAGTAAAGTATCCTCACACCAAGAACTTCCCAGCATGCTCCAATCTGAAGATGATTTGCTACATTTTTCATCAGACCAGAGTTACCTTAAAATTGAACTGAATTTCTTTTAACAATGCCTTTCCTCTTCCCACTCCTCTCCAAAGCCCTGGTTTCTGAAGTGCATCATTAATAGTTGTCCTGTTGACACATTTTCCAACCTGAGCTTTGGATTTCTGCAGCTCCTTGAGAATGATCATTTGCCTCCTTGCAGCTTCTCTAATTCATGCTCTTGTTGCTCAGGCTGTCAGTGTAGATAGACAATGATTACTATACCTTTTTAAACTGTACCTGCTGTTTTAACTCTGAAATAATGAAACTCATGAAATAAGTTCTAAGCTTTAGATACTATTTTATGGCCTAACCTCCTCTATAAACGTCTGCACAATTGTTTTTTTGTTCATTTTTACATTGGTTGTTAACTATTTTTCTCTATTTGTCTAAGGTCCTCCCAAAACAGAGGGTTTATGATGAAAATTACACACAGGAGGATTTTATTTACTAATATAAGTTATGTTTTCATTACCTTATTAGGGAATGCAAGTCCACTCAAGACATTTCAGTGCTAATGATACTGCTTCTGTATTTCCCACAGCTAAAACTGTTTAGAGATAATCATTTGCTCCCTTAAAAATTGAGATAAGTGTATCTTTGTCTGCATTTGATCCAGTTCCACTGAGTGAGCTGTAAAGCAGCAGTCAGACAGCCTTGAGGTCAGAACATGGGCGTGCAGGCTGCCCTGCTGCTGTTAGGGGTTAATAACTCTGAGAGGGCTGAAAAATCACAAAAATCCGCCTCGTGTACTTAGCAACGACTGCTCTCTGTGAACTTCCAACCTCGACTCGTCTGTCTGGATGTAAGCCCTCAGATCAGTTATTTATATCTGTTATGATTAAGTTCAGTGGATAAAAAAAGACAGCACTCCTGCTTCATTGTTGACTGGGTGTTAGAGGTTGTTTTAGATAGTTTTTGTCAGTTCATGGATGCACATTGTGAACTCAAATCCAGATCTAAAAAAAAACAACAAAAAAACGGAGCTGGTATGTTAATGCAGTACATGTGTTAGTCCCTTCATGCGTCCTGTCTGCGGCTGAGCCAGATCATATCTTCAGTGTGAAAATTGACATTTTGAATAGAGATGCTCTACAGCAAACTTCTCCGCACTCTGTCGCTTCCTGAAAAGGTCAGCATGCTCTAAAGGATTGTGCGCTCCCAGTCGTTGTTCTCCAAGTCTAAAAGAAACAAGAGGATTTGGCAGCTTGCTTTGGTTATTTCTTGTTAGGCTGCTCCGTGTTGTTTTGGTCAAACACCTGTGGTAGTTCTTCCTCCTGCAAGGAAAGCAGTAGCTGCACCCAAACAATGTGGCTCTTCTCTTGGTCAATGCTGTAATCTCTTTAGTACATGGCTAGATTATGGCCAGATTACTCTCTGCTCCATGTTGTCTAGTGGTGGGCTTCAGGATGACCGGCGGAGGGAGGCTACTGCACAGGGAACATTCCATTTTTTATTCATATATCTATCTGAATATTTGCTATCTTTGGTTGTTTGCACCTCGGCTTTAAGAAGGAGCCGTAAGAACAAATCTTATAAGATTAAAGTCTACATAAATCCATTCTGAGATAAGGCATGTATATTATATACTAGGAGCAGTTAATCCGTGGCCTCAGTCACACAGTTGGGTGCTAAAATAATGCTTCTATTTAAGTGTGGAATATTATTCTAATACCATAAATTGTTGTGTAATTTTATTGGAAATTAGTTTTGGGAAATGGGCTGATTTGTGTTAAAGAAATTTTACAGTGTTCAATGTGGCCTGCCCCCAAACACACACTCCCACCTTCCCTTCCATGCGTCCTCCTCTCCGTCTCCTTCTGTCTCATGTGCACTCCATGCAGAAATGATTTCCATTCCTGCTGAATTAATGAGGTTCTGCTGAACTGAGAAAAGGCAAGGGAAATGTGTATACATACACACACAAAGGCACACAAAGAGGGAAACTCTATCCCTCCGCCCCAAACACATACACACAGGCTATATGTCCACCGCCTTGTTTCAGTCTGCAGTCACACTCACTGAAGCTTGGCTACTTTTTTCCCCTAGTTTCAAAGCATTTTTTTTGTTTTAATGTCACTTTTTTACAATCAGGAATGGGATGGAGCCCGGTAAAAATACAAACCGAATCCATTATATTGTTTCACAAATCCTTATCAGCCTTATTTTAAATCAAGATGCTCTACACCAGCATTCCACTATATACATTAAGTAGTGTGGCGTATATTATATGTTCTAGAGAGAAGGGAAGCTGCAAGAGATTTACACCTTGAGGAAATCTGCCGCATATTGCAACTTAGGGAAGCACAATATATATTATACACATGCATCACTGCCTTTGAATTCACCCCAAGTGTTAGCCCTCGGTTAAAATCTTTATTTTTATCTCCTACTACACTATGCAGATGCTCTGTATGCTCCAATTAAGACCTGAGATGTATTGTCTCACTCAACCAATGTCCTACTCAAATCAGTCAATTACCTGGAGGTGCTTACATACTGATCCATTCTAAACCTCGGTTGATCAGAACCTCAAAATCTTTTTTTTACATAGACACTAAATAAAATGATCCGATCAAGATGTGTGTATTGATGTACACTTGATGTCAACTTATTGATATAGAATCCAGCTAATTATTCAATATTGGTCAGATTGGTGCATCACTAGCATTTAAAAAAGTTTAATTTTATAGTTTAATGTGCTGTGTAGAGAATCCTAATCTTTTTGTGTCTGTTGCCAAGTATTTTAATGAATTCTGTTTTAGAAAATGCCTTCAAATAGATAGCTAAATGTATCCAAGCCAAATAATTTTTGTTGCAATTTTTCCAAAATACTGCAATTCCAAACATACAAAAAAATTTAATTGCAGTAAAACTGTACATGATAGGAATGTATATCTCCACCCCTAAGGTCTATTCAATACATATCTCGATGTACTACTACCGATATGATAAAACTGCAAAGCACTAAACCCTCCCTTGCAATACAGTGTGATACAAATCACTCCTGTTGACGCTTCAACATAATAAAAAAATGATTTTAGGACGACTTAATGTCATAAGAAGATTTAGTATAAGTGATAATTTGATATAGTCAGTTGGGATTTGAGAATTTATTAGCTTAGGCCATGAGGTCTCATTAGAACAAAGCAATACATCTAAAAAAGCATATTCCAAATTTATATTAAAATTTTATTTTAAATTTATGAGAAATCATAGCAGTAACTGTGGAAACTGGCAATAAATAAAAAGCGTTAACACACTGGCTGTGTTTTACACTACACATGTAAGCAAGCTATTATTTTTAAATGGGTGTAATGTAAATACTGGGAGGTATAAAATCACATCAATTAATCCACTATTGAATCAACTGTTACATTTAACCGAAATAACTTCAACAAGAACAAGAACACAAGAGAAACATGGCACTCTGCATACACAGAAGTAAAAAGTAATAGGTTTTAAATTTCTGAATCGATTTATGTCGTCGAGAACCTATCCTGTGTCCGATTAGAGCAAACAAACAGCCACACAGAGCATCAGCAGCAAACAGATCCATCTTCAGATTTCGCACCAATGACAAACCAGAAAGAGCTACTGTTCTCAGATTGTTGCTTTTATCAAGATTTCCTGTACAAATTATTTGGAGAGGGAAAAATGTATTCTTCCCTTTTCCGGATTAGATTATTTCTTTATGCAACTTTGATGTTCTAAAGAATTAAGGAAATTTTACCAAACATTTTTTAATGCATTAGTCAATGCGCTTTTTTAATTGTGCTCATGCTTAGGGAGGCTTTGGAATTGAATATGCAACTAATTTTGCTTCTTTTGATTCACCATATACCCCAGCTGGATGACGTATGTGTAATGTTCCCCATAGAGATTAAATATTGTACTTAACCTTCAGCATTTCCCTTTTTAAATTCAATATAGTTAATAAGTCAGTTAATAGTCAATAATAGTTTCGCTTTAGGTTTTTTTGTTGCAATGAATGTCTCCTCGCTAACATGCCTCTCTGTTCTATAAATCTTTATTGTATGCAACTTATGTGCTTGTGTCAGTGCTAGGGGACGTGAAAGAGCATTTATGTTCCCTCGGAAAAAAACTGAAAAGCCGATTTAACTAGGGTTTTTTTGCCGGTTTAAAATGATTAGAGGAGATGTATCGTCAATTCACCCTCAAACTTAACCTGACGTACATTAAACTACCGGTGCATTTGTAACAGTGTAGTCGGACCATCCATGTGAATCGGTGAATCTGCTCAACCCTGGTACACAATATAAATATTGCAAAGAACAGCTTGGAACAATATGCTTAATATTTCTGTACCATGAATTAATGCTCTTCATGCCTGCAATATATTTGGTGAAACTTAATGTTTAATGCAACCAAAACAGTTTTAGAGGAAAAAGAGTTGATAAGGGGATGAAGTTATTAACAAACTATAAGTAAGTTGTTCAAGTGGCTAAGCTGTAGCCCCCAAGCCTTTTAATAAAGTCAAATGTTTCAGTTGGAAATATGTAGAGACTTATAGAACCGGTGCTGAGCAAATAATTGGCCAACCACTGGAACCTGCGTTGTGGAAAAGTCCCTTTTGTAGCCCAAATAAATTCACATGTGGCATTTCAGTGTGGCACAACCATAAAGCCATACTCACTGACATAAATTAGGCCCCTGGGCTGGCCCCATCCTCCATGGAAACACTCCAATATTTGTATTAAACATTACAGCACTTTAGGACTGCCGATGTTCTCTACTTTAGACTCTTGCATACACCGAAGCCCATTCAGTGGGTGGGTGTCTCACACTGGTGAATCAATCTCCACTGCTTAATTCGTATTTTCATTGACTGAAAAGCGCCACGTAAAGAGCCCAACAAACATGCAGCTCTGAGGGTCCGAAGAAGAGACAACCAGAGAGAGTCTGCCTTCTTCATTATGAACACAGACAGTGGAAAAAGGTGCACGAAGGAGGATGCAGTCAAAGGCATGTAATTGCGATGCATGCAGCTGTTGTTATGCGCCAACCAGCGAGATTTTTGCAGAGGCTTTGTCAAGAATCGTTCCAACAAAGACGAGTAGAGTGGTCAGATATCCTGTGTTTGAGCTAATCTTTTCTTCACTGATTAGTCTTCAGTTGTGTAGCAGATACATAGCAGGAAAAAAAGTGTTTTCCACCTTATTTTACTTTCTTTCTTCATAAAATGCACATGATCATACACATTCATCTCAGAACTCTATAAGTGCAACCTTTCCTTTCCTCGCTCTCTGCCGTCTCTGTGTTTTTCTTCCCCATTTATCATCACCTAGGCTAAACAAAAAGCAGTTCTAACGTTTTTCTTTTTTTTTTATTCGTATTCTTCTATTTGCTTATTTCTTCGTCTCCCTCTCTCTGTTTTGATCCCTGGCAACCAGTCAGCAGTCAATAATCTGTTAAACAGCATTGATCTCCACCATTTAGTTTCCTGGCCAGCTACTTAGGTTGGAAAGCTGATCAATGGCTTTGAATGGGAACCACCAAGATAGACGATTGACTGCTGGGACGCGCTCTGCAATCATATCATTTGTCTTCATTTGCTGTTCAATTATTTGTGGTAATGGTTGCTGTCAAAAACGGCCTCATGCTGATCCTGAATTGGCACGCCGAGCCTGAAAGTGCCAGCATGCCACACTCACCTTCCTCATTTTGGAAACGCAAGGAGGAAAAGACATTATATAATAAACAACATGAGAGGAGCCATATCGCATGTCAGATGTATAGGATCAGGTTCCTGTGTGTGTATGTTTGAGGAGAGCGCACACACTGACCTCATAGAGTGTGACCTATGAGTGCATACAGATGGTGCCCATGGATGGATGTGTATATGAAGTCTGACCCAGACTGGATTTCCTCTTCCCCAGAGCCCCTTCCTGAATTCATCAATCACTTCTTGTAGGACGCGGTGGTGTGTGCCCTCGTATGCATGTGGTATACTAGTCCTCGTGTGAGCATGTGTGAGGAGGGGTTAGAGTTTCCACTATTTATAAGTTCTACAATGACAGAAAAAAAACTAACATCTGTTAAATCTATTTAATCATCTTTGGTTACTTTAACACTATTGTTTCATTTCTTATTGTTTTCACGTGCTTGGGGATTCAACATTTTTGTTTCAGTCCTCAGAGAATATAATGATGTTGTGTGTATATTACACAGTAACATGAACATTATGCACATTAGCATGTTCAATTTGATATGATTAGAAATGAATGCATCAATTTAAGTTATCCTACGACAGCAGGTATTATAAAATTGAAAAGGAGGCATAAGATCAGCAAGTGAGATAAAAGCAGACTGTTGTTTATGTTAACTTGCAGAGGTGTGCACAGACATTTTGGGGGGCAGGTGCTCAGGAGGGGGGGGGGGGGGGGGGGGGGGCACTTTTTAGCGCACGTGTAACACTTAATTATTAAAAAAAATAAACGCATGTTGAATGAAATTTGACTTTTATTTGTAACATTCTCTAAACGTGAGTTTTCAATGGAAAAAAGTCACATCACCAACAGAAAATACTAAAGCGTACTTCTTTCATCTGGCTCATCTCCCTGTTTTCCCTCACCCATCTGTTCTCCCTCATCCTGGTCTTTTTCTGTCTCTGTGTCTTCCCTGAACTCTTCCTCATCTCCTGTCCTGTTATATGTTGATGGTATAGAGCTTCCCTGCTGTGACTGGCTACAATATATTAATAATAACCATCATGACAATAATAATAATAATAATGATAATAATAATAATAATAATAATAATAATAATAATAATAATAATAATAATAATAATAATAATAATAATAATAATAATAATAATAATAGCTTTAACAAATATGCCACATTAGTTTAAATAATGGGCTATTAGGGCAACATGACTGGAAGTCTTGTCACGTGGATATGACTTATGGTAGCCTACAATATAATAGCTATTTTAACACCTGCTGCACAAACCACTTAAAAATAAAATTTGAACAGCTTTTAAGATTTTTTCAATATGATTAACCCTCCTTTCTTGGCATTGTGCTGCAATTACTAAATCAATATACAATTAAGACAATAAAGAGACCAAAATGTGTTAATTTATGTTGCCTAACAAAACCTATACAACAGAAAATGTTTGTCTTAACACATAGATTTGTACAGAAGAGGATTAGGGCCACTGAAAAAAAAAAAAGTTAACTGATTTTTAAATTTTATTTCAGTTTAACATGGGAAAAAAGTCAGAATTCTGACTTTTTTATTGTCAGAATTCTGAGATTAAAGTCAGAATACTGAGCAAAAAGTCAGAATTATGAGAAAAAAGTTAGAATTATGAGATTAAAGTCAGCATTCTGACTTTTTTCCCATACTAAACTAAAATAAAATTTAAAAATCAGTTAACTTATTTTTTTTTTTTCAGTGGCCCTAATCCTCTTCCGTAGATTTGCAATTGCAAACTCTACCAAAATTATTTGTAGCCTATGTGGTCGTCCTCACGTTATCTGTCATTGACTTGGGCTGCAGTGTAAAACTTTCAGAATCAGAATCAGTTTTATTGCCATTGTTAGTGAAGGAGTTCACAAACTAGGAATTTTTTATGGTACAATCGTGCAACATGAAACATATAATATGGAATAGGTAAATAAAATTATAAAAATATCTAAAAACTGTGGGTATACGTCATGCAATAAAATAGACTAATGTATACACTTAAGATAAAAAATATGGATACAAAATATAAAAAGTAAAATAGCATCTTACAAGGAGACAACTAGTTTATCTGGTGACCAGTCGGCAAAATGCGTGTTTGGTGCTGCTGAATGAGACATTTTAATGCACAACAAAATGATTCTGCTTGATCTGTATATTACCTGGCTAATAGGGCACGGGAGAAGCAGCCTGTCAGCGACCGTTCCTGCTATCTGAAAACTGCTATGATGCTGCGCATCTGGCATGCCCTGCGGGCGACCGAGCGAGTTCACGTGACAAAGGAAGAGAGAGAGGCTGGTCGGGTGTGCGCAAGTAGGTCGGTCATTTCGGGGCATTGTTTCAGTCGTTTTTTATGGCTCAGGTTTTCAAAAGATCATTTCAAAACCGACCTCAGTAAAATCTTAATAATATTAATAATAATAATAAAAAAAAAAAAACGAGTTTCAAAAGGGCATTTTCTTTGATAGAGGGCAAACTTCCTAGTGCTTTAGCACCACCTAGTGTCTATGTGTGCACGCCCCTGTTAACTTGTGTACTGACGTTAGGGTTCGCTAACATTCGTAAATGAATAAAGGACACCAATGGCCACAGTCCCCCAGACTGACATGGGGAGGTACAATCTTTGGGTAAGAGATTGTTGAGCAGAACAATTAAAAACACATTGAGGGATATTAACACCCTTGCAATGCGCTTGAGCTTTAACCTCTTACACCCTCAGGGGGTATAAATAAAATTCTGCCTGACAAAAACACACAAAAGTAAATAACTTACAGCCTCACAGCTATTAGATTTAACAAGAAACTTTTGGTACCTCTGTAAAGGTAAGATGTCATAGAATGGTTTTCTGGTGTAAGCACCATTGTAGCTTTGACCCTGCCTGAAATATTAGGGACAAAATACAAAATATTTTGCATTTTTTGAACCTCGCCAAAATTTTCTTTGAAATAAACATTGCAAAACACTACCAAAATATTATTTATAGCACAAAAAAGTAGTACAGACTTTTAAATCTAAATGTTGTGTAAAAATATACCAAATTTGGACTCAATCAGATGAATCATATTTATTTTAGAATGGTATTAGTGAGAAATTTCTTAGGCGGAGGGGCCATTTTGGCACATTTATCCAAAAATGTCACCAAACTGTGCCAAATGTGTTTTTTACATCAATACTGGGGGTTTGTTAAAATTACGAGGTCACGTAGCAGCTGGACCCACCGGTGGGTCCGTAGGGTTCTAGGGCTTAACCAGAAAGCGATCCCTGGACCACAACTGACCTTAAAGTATTCTATTAGATCAGATCCCACTCTGAATCCTTTCACAGGATAAAGTTTGGAAATTCGCTTCAGTGTTTTTCAGATTTGGAAAAAGCATCTTAAACAGAGGTTGGTGTATTTTTTACAAACCCACGTCAAACTTTAAAAAAGCTGAATTTTTATAATGAATAATCAAAAAAGATCCCTAATAATTATCCTTTTTTATTAGTTACCCAAAAAGATGTATAATGCAGAATTATCAATCACTCACTAACCCAAGCATAGGGATAAACATTTTACTGAGATATACACAGCCATGTTCAATTTCTTATTGGAAGTTATCTATTGTCCTCGGCCTGTGCTGCTTTTGTTTTAATTTGACTAAATTCATGATAAATATACTCAAAAACATCTAAGCAAAAAAATTTACATTTGAAAATGTGATAAAAGGAAAAAAAACATGAGAAGGGTAGAGAGGAGCAGTGTTCTAACCAATCAGAGCCCAGCTTCCTTGCAAGTGACCAGATTAGCCCCAGGCTGAAACAGGAGTCAAGCACCGCCATGTTGGAGTTCTGATTTCACATCACATACATGCGATAAACCTTTCTTTCATGCTAACATCTATATATCATCATTGGAAAGTTTTCTGTGTGATTATTTTGCAGTTAAAGCAACTGCAGATATTTTATCTCATGAAGTCATTGACTCACAAATGTGCCGATTTCAGCCATCCTCAGATTCATTTTAATGCTTGGCGCTTTAATATTATCCATTTATTTCTTTACTTGAGTTTAGTCATGTGAACCTATTTAGCATTCATCCTAACTTTGACCCTTTTCTCTATTTATTATCAGTTCATCTCTGATAAAAGTAGCTATGATGTAGTCAAAGATTTGTGTGAAGAGTCTAATGATAGCACTCTGTATGCAATGAGATTGTTGCCTCTACAGAACAAAATTATGTTGATATACAACTACATGGATACATATATGAAGAATTAAATGAATAAATAAGTAAATATTAATAATTATGAAATTAGCTTTACTTTAAACATTGTTCAATTACTGTTTTTCTGCTCTTACTCTGAGTTTAAGTCAGTTTTGATCATCAAAGCAGCCCCCCTGATGATTTCCGTCTGCAGCGGGCAGGTTCCCTCGCAACTATTTCTACTTTTGGGGGGTTTTATGATGCTCCTGTAGGGGAGGAATCCCACTGTCGTTCACTCCCAGCCGCCATGGCCTATCTTGCAATGCTCCCCTCCAACTCTCCTCCTTCCTACTGTAACTCTTTCCTTAAGTCTCGTTCTTTTCTTCTCTCCCTTTTATTAGGGTCTACTTGTTTGAAGTAGCATGCTCATATATCACAGCCTTTTCCTTCCAGGATATCCTCCCGCTTCCTGCCAACCCCCCAATCTCTAGAGTGATTAACCGGGGGGTCAGGTGGGGGTGGGGGAACCTGTTAGCTCTATTTAGTTCCCATACACCCAGTAAAACAGCTCCCCCCACACACAGTCTGCAGGGTTTAAATGTTTCAGCAAGATTAGAACTTAGTTTTGGTATTGATAGTTGTCTGGGTTTAATTACATGAAGTGCATTTTTCACAACTTAATTTGCTTGGCTGATTGTAATATGTATGAAAAAGTAAAATGTTTTGAAGCTGGTCAAAAAAGTCTTGCTGCTATTGCAGAAGTATAAATTATAGTTTAGTGTGTTAGTGCTGATTATTTTAATTTCAGCTGGCTGGAGTGATCTAATGTTGCTCTTTTTTACAGTTTTGTACTGAAATTTAGCCCATTTACATGAAATCAGGCTTTAACTGGCAGCAGGCAACTCTCTGATTATTGAAACTGTCATATGCACAAATTGACTTGATTATCCTATTTGCATAAAGGTCGTTATTGTAGCTAAACTCGATTAAAAGGATGAGATGCTCATCAGTGAGGCAAATAACTCTTTCTTTCATTGCTTTAATTTTGCACCAGGCCCCCCGGAGCCAGAGCTGATGGTAACAGATTATTACTACTTTCAAGTAAAAATAGCTTTTTGAACAGTCATCGTTATTGAGTTACACTTTTGTTAAAATTTTCTTTATTGGAGGCATTTTATGACACATTCTGTTTTTCTGTTTCCTTTATGCCAGATTAGTTTCAGAAAATTTATTAACTTTAATAACTGACCTGTGTTAAATCGGGTTAGGGTTAAACAGTCAAATAGTTGGAATTTCAAAATTGCAAGTAAGGAGTTTTATTGGAGAAAAGAATAGGACCTGATAACTTAACATAAAAAAAAAAAAAGTATTTTCATGGCAAAGTCAAGGTCAATGTAATTACCAAAAACATTCACTCATCCTAATCTGATAAAAAACATAGAGCTTCTATAAGAAATTAGTGAAAAATGCCTAAATAAAGAAAGTAATTAAATTTTTGTTACAAAATAACCCTTAGAATATTAACGCTGAAACAGGAACTACTTTTTAGCTTACCTTATTAACTTTTTAAATTAGCTTTTTTCACTATTTTACTTAGCTAACTAACATTTTAACTTAACTTCTTAAAATTTTTGTTAAGTGTTTACTTATTAACTTTTTTTGTTTAATTTACAGTAGGTAATGTATCACCCACAGATTACTGGTATTCTATGAAGCAGTAATACTCAGCTTTAGGACTGAGGAGGAGCTTGCAGACCCTGCAAACCATTTTTAACCTCATAATTTTGCCTTGTCTGATGCGAAGTGGGTAATTTGATCGATAAAGATTTAACTCTCATCTAATTTTTTCAAGTCAGCTTTGCTTTGACCCAAGTTCAAATTTAGACCTACCTCACAAGATTTAGACATGTTTCTGCATCCAATGCCACAACAAGAGGCAGATTTATATTATTATTTATATTTATTTCAAAAAAGGGAAATAAACAGTCATATGTGTATATTACTATTTTTTTTAAATGTATTTATCACTGTTTTCAAGGCTGCATTAAAAAAAAAATCAAATTGTCTAGAGGTCTTTTAAACGAAAATTTTTTTTGTTTACACTCGCGTATACAAAATGACAAAATAAATCTGTCTAAGTCTAAGATTTGGCATGTTTGAACTAAACGTTTGCCTATGAAAAGAAGAAACCTGCTTTGCGTATTTACGACAAGCCTTTTGGTATAACGGGTTCTATCCTGACAATCAAACCTGCTCCCATAGCAGGTGAGTTTGAAGCTGAGGGTCTCCATCATGATACCACATCCATAAAACAAACTGGTGCGTTTACTCATACGAGCCAACGCAACCTTTAAAATGCATGAGACAAAAACAACGGCACACTTAAGACTTATAGCTATTCAATTTATTCTAAATTTTACACTTAATACATTCTCTCTACCACTATCCGTCTACAAAACCTCATCTTTTGTTTTTTTTGTTTTTTATTGTTTACATCCTGCTTCCTTTTTCTTTTTTCTACCGTCTTTACTTATGTTGCATTCTTAAGGCGCCACCTACTGGTGTGGCATACATATTACAATCCCTATTACAGCTTCTCTGGCTACAGCTCAACCTTTTCAAGACTGAATTAAACTCAGATAAAATAGAACTGAATTCACTCAGATTCTGTGTTTCCCACCTAAACACTGAGATTGGATTTCACAGACTAATGAATAGAAACTATTACTATCTGTGAAAATTCTCACAATTAATGGTAGAAAAAGCTGAGTCAATGACTCAGTCCAGGAAAGAGGTTTTACTTAACTTAGAATCACTTGGTTAATAGTGTTTGGAAGCTAAAGGGAAGAACTAGAGGCCAATCAAAGTTAAAGGCAATAAACGGAATCAGTAGACCTGGAGTACTTTCTCTGCAAGTACTTTCTCTGGAAGTTAAAACAAGGCAAGTGAACTTACCTAATTCCAACAATAGCACCATGTCAAAAACACCCTAGTTATGTGGGCTAGATCTACCTTTTTTTTTAAAGCATTGTAAAAACTGCTGCAGCAGGGAGGGAACAGTGCCTTTCTGAAACTGTAGAGCATGTAAAACTTATTACTAATGAACTCTCAAGTTTTTTTAAACCACTGATGGATACTGAAGTTTGCCAAAGTTCTGATTGATTATCAATCACATTGCATAGTAATGCAATGAAACTAGTTCACAGGAGGACGTTTAACATTATAACAACTTTGCGATACCCCCCACTGATGTTTCAGCGGCGAGCATACAGTTTAATCTATCTCATGATCGCCGTCCATCATTCTGACCCGACTGATGACGTCAAAGCGCAGCGTTCTTCCCTTCATCGCTACACTTTAGTTTTAGAGTAAATGGTCAGAAAATAGACGAAGTCGGGGAGATGCAGTTTCGGGTCAAAACAAAAACAAGGTAAATGATTCGAAACTGATGAGCCATGAGGGAAATGCGAATTTTTCCTTGAAATTTCACACAGAAATGAATTTCATCATTGCAGCAATACGAAGGCACACTTTGGCGTGGCTTCCTGTTTATTTGCTGCCAACATTGCCTCGCTGTCCTTCATTGCTCCCTCTTGTAACACAGTTTATTTGACTCTCATTCGTCCTTATTATCTGTTCCTTTATGTGATTCATTATTCCCGTCACCTCTTTTCATGCTTCTTTAATGCAGATTCCCCTCTCCAATTTTTTCCTATTTTCTCTCCTTTTTTCCTTCCCCTTGTTTTTCCTCCTCTTCATGTCCTTGTTGTCATTTAGCCACTTCACCAGTCGTTCTCTTCCCCATTCTTTATTTTTCCTACTTTTCTCCCTGTCTTTTCTTTGTCTCAATCATTCTACCCTTTTTATTACTCTGTCAAACCCTCCTTCGTTTCCTCCTCTGCATCCCTCCATCCCTCACGCTCTTTAGCTCAGGACAAGGAGGTGAAAGCCAAGCGGATTACAGTGGCAGTTTAATCTGGCTGACCCACCAAGGGATTGCTCTCTACTTTGCAGCGAGGTTGCAGGGCTGCAGGGCAACTGGGCTGGGTTTTGTGGGTGCACTGAGGGGAGGGGGCACAGGGGAGAGAGAGAAGGGTATCAGAAAGTGGGGTGGGAGGGAGAAAAAGAGAAAAGGTAGAGCAGAAGGGGAAAGGTTTGAGTTTAACGAATATAACTCTGTTTTTTTCCTCTACTGAAATGCTCTCCAGGACAGGATTGTTTCCGTGGACAAACACATTCATGTGTGCGATGCAGCAGAGGTGGGGGAAGGGCTCTGGTTGTTATTAAGAGATGGAATATTAATGCTACTTTGCCTCTAATTTCTTTCCATCTGTCGTCAAGTTGGCCTCTGCATTGGGGTGTGTGTGTGTGTGTGTGTGTGTATGTGTGTCACTGTGTGTGTGTGTCTGTGCCAAGCAAAAAGATGCTCTCCAGATATTAGCAGACAATTAGTCTCTTCTGTTTCAAAGAGAAAATACAAAAACGTCCTTGGTGTTTCTTTTTTCTTCTTCTAAAAGCATCAAAATCTTATTTTACTCCATCATGTCAAAGTCATTCAGACTCAAACAGCTTTGATTTCTGTTTCAAGCTCAGGCTGAGGTCTCGACAAATTTATCAGTTTGCCAGATTCTGTTGTTATTAGCTGTGTGGGTTGTGTGGTTTTTTTTTCAAGCTATTTATAATCGCTTAAAATTTGAACATGAAACACAAGGATGAACAATATGGCTGCTCATTAGGTATCAGACTTTGGTTTAGATTTTTGGTTCTGCATTTTATTTTTCCTGAAGTAGAGCACACTCTTATTTGAGACAATTTGCCTCCTTTAATTTAATTAATTGCGTTACAATTATCCACTATAAGTCACTCTAGTTAGATTTTATCTTAAAAGATGTTCTTAAATCAATGCAAAATAAATCTAAATGGACACAAAGCAAACCTGGTAAGTTTATGTTTTACAATAGTTATTTTTTTCTGTTGTCCGTCATCTTAGTCACGGCAACATGATGAGTTTTTCAGAAAAGCCGAGTGAATGTCCGGTTTGTCTCCAAATTTACCCTGTTTTGTGGGTGTTAAACATGTTCAGCTGTCTCAATATCAGTTTTATTCTTTCTTAACAAAATCATTGTGATAACTGTTCAACAAATGTTAGAAACAAGTTCTAGAGCCAGAGTGTGAAGTTGTGCACACTGGTGAAAACTGGACTTTAATAAATGTCTGAATGATTACTGTGCTCAGTTTTCTTTTCACTTATTCTCTTTAATCCTTTAATTTCTGACTCAAGTGTTGGAATTAACTTTATATCAGGAAAAAAAGGGAAACAAATTCCCTTTAAAAAGTATCTATAAGATGATTTTAGAGTCGCAGATTACCTTTTTTCCATTAAACTTTAGAAATATTTATCCGATATGTTGATACAACAATACATTTATAGTTTTTTTAATTTAATTTTTATAGTGTCCACCTCTTAGAGTTTTATAAAACTAGTAGCGACAGCATGCAGGGGATTTTTGTACAATCATAAATAACACAGACTGCTGATTCCAGATTAAATTAAAAATAAAGAATCCCTGTCTTGAATTTTGTAGTCAGTATCTGAGTTTTTTAAATTATATCGACTTACCCGATTCAGAATCCTCAAATGCTTTTTCTCTAGTAATTATATTCAAAGGTAGATAACATAATTTGGTATTTTGAGAGGAAGAAATACATGAAGCGTAAGTGTGAACCGGTCTGGACTTGAATCCGAGATGTCTGCATGATGGAAAGCAGCTAACGCACCACCACACCTCATCAGTTCACAAGCAATTTAAAGAACAGAATAAGAATATTTGTTGCCTTCAACTGTAAGGCTATATAATTGCTAATAGCAGAAACTGAGCCAATAGTATGAGCGATCTTTGTTAAAAAAGAATTTCACAATTTATATTTGTTTACAAAAGATCTGATGTATACAGTGTTGACATTTCAATTTGTGTTATTATGTAGTTAGCATGGCTAGCATGATGAAAGCTACAGTATAAATGAATATTTATTCGCGAATATAAACTCTTACCCTAATTAAAAAGTTTCCAAACGGTTGGAATCAGTTTTTAAACGTAACATTATTCATAAGAGAAAGAGGTTAAAGGCTCAAATAAGAGCAACTGTTTTGTATTTTATTTTGCCTTCCTGTTATCTTTAGAGAATGATGTTACATACTTTTAAATCTTCAATACAACATGTAGCCCCCTTGGAATATTGAGATTTTCAGCCATTGACTCTACAGAAAGCTTGTGACCGAGTCATACTTTACACCACAGCATAGACTGACTCCCTTCTGGTATTGTATATGGCTACAGCTTCTTGGTTGAGTGACTGTTGTTCTGATAACTTCCCCTTTGATATAGGACCAGTTACAGGTGACTGTAGAATATATAGTAAGTACATTTTGCAACTGTACTTCTACCACAGTCAATATTCTTTTACAATACCATGCTTGATTTAACAGAGCTCCTGAGAGAAACCCATTCTTTCACAGCTTCTTGTAGAAAAAGTCTAGGTACCGAGATAGTTCTATACACCTGTGGCCATTGAAGTGTTTGGAACATCTGAATTCAATGATATGGATGAGTGAGTGAATACTTTTGACAATATGGTGTATCTCATGATCTGATCTAATATCTGAAATGGACATTATTATTCTGCTTGGACTCATGACATCAGAAAGACAAAGATGCCTATTTGTCTTCAAAACGAAAATTATGAAAAAAATGTCATATTTAAAAATATCACAAAGGTTTATAATGTGAACTCTTTTAAACATGACTTTTAATTACGATAAACCAGGTTTCAGTATCTTCTTTTATAAGTTCATAACTTTTAAATAGGGATACAAAATTAAAGTGTTTCAACACAGCAGGCTGGAGCTTTTAGATGTGTTCCTGCTTCATCTCACCTGAATCAATTACATAAAGCAGAACCCTGTAGAACTTGACTGCATGCTGAGGAGATAATTCAGCCATGTGATTAAGGTCTGTTAGTAAGTAATGCATCTAGAGAGTTGCTGGGCACCGACCCTCGATGACTGGATTTTAAGTTTCCTGCTTTAGAGGCTTTGTTCTGTCTTATAAATGTAAACAGGTTTGAAAAACACTCACCGATCCAGTCAATGGATCTACCCTAACAAGCCATATGTTTCCTAACAGCTCCACTAATGCGCTCCAGGCAGCTATTTTTAATTAATCTATGATGTTTGGACAGCTTGAAACAAAAAGTTTACTCTTTACTCCAACTGGAGCTAATTTTGTTGCCACACCTCGCTGACCGAGAGAGACGTGTAATGTTCCAGTCAAGAGGATCTGCTTTGATCAAGCAGGATGCTAGTTAAGCAGTTGTTAGAACACAAAGTGATCACAGTTCAGGCATTAAGTGTCTTAACCTGCGCGTCAAGTGGCAGCAGACAAAACGCGCCAGCCGTGGCATATGGAAGCAGCTCTGACGACTCTGTATGGTTTAATGTCTTAAATGGCTTCTTGTACAGTGCTGAAGACAGCGCGGGGGTCTGAGGCAAGCTGTGTCTGCAGCTCTGTGTGCCTCGACAATGCCTTTCATGTCCCTCATATCAGCTTGCCTTTCATCAGTCCACCCCCTGCTGGGATGTTTCAGAGGAGGGGTCCAGTCGGCGAGCCGGATTAGCTTCCGACTGCTGCTTGTCCAGATTCTGATTCTAAAAAGAGGGCTTAAACCGAGCTTGCCTCAGAAAAAATAAAATAAAACGAACGGGGGGCGTAGGATGGAGGGAGGGGAGGATGGAGGGAGGGGGGGGGGGGTTCCTCTTCAGTTGTTTACCTTGCAATTAATGTGCTGGATTGTCCTTTGAAAGAGAAAAGAAAGTGAAGTGTGTTAAACCAACACTGATGAAGAATAGGAATTTTGGGGAGTTAATACTTGATGGACCTCAGAGAGCTGTTTAGCACATTAAATTATGATATACTGAAGTTTATATCACAAAGGTCAGGATTACAAATTAGGAATAATGAAACCTACACCAGTACACCAGAGTGTCGTTAATATTTTATTATTCTTATAACCTACAAATAACTGACATCTCTTCTGTGATTCTGTTAATGACAAGATTATCAACCTTTTACTGTGTATTTAAAGATGAAATAATACGTTTATTGGTCTAATACTAATACTTGTATCTTTGTTTGTCTTTGACCAGCATCTCTTTGGAAACTCAGATGCAATTTAATCTTGCAGCTGTTCAGGAGACTGCAAGTTGCTGTCAACTAATAACTTTCAAATCCAATTTTTACATATAGAATACACAAAGAAGAATACAATACAAACAAGTGTTTTCTCAAGAAACAAACACGATTGACAAGGTGTAATTCTGTTGCCTAAACAACATGAGCAATTTCCATAAACTGCTCATATTTTCTGCCAATATTTACTGCTATGGTCCTTCATTGTAACATATTTTACCACACATACATGTGCTTTTGGCTCCTTGTTTCATTTTTCAAGTACCTGTTTGTTCTCTGTGGGCTTGAGACTTTTTTTTCCCATTAAAAAAACCCTCCCAATACCAATTAATCCTGACCTAAACACTTTTAGTCATATCCTTACCAGTGAATAGGCATGTTTTCAAATGAGCTGAAATCAAAAATTCGGTGTACATATGTGTTGGACCTCCTTTGGTCCGATACGTCGGCCAGCGTTGGATATGTGAAAACAGAAGTTGTCTTGCAATCAGAAAGTTGTTGGGTCAATATTAGAACATATCCAGTATATATCCTGTTCCGCAAAGAGACCTCAGATGTTTGTTAGTGGGCTTTAGTGAACAAACACCATAATGTGGTCCTAGAAACCTAGCAAAAGAAATGGGAAGAGTATCGTATGAATTCAAACTTACAAAGACATGGCCATCCATCAGCTAAAACTGGCCCATTGGTCATTAATCAGAGGAGCAGTAAAGATGCTAATCATACCTCTGGGGGAGCTATAGAAATCCACATCTCACATTAAACAGTTGATTGTTCAGCTTTCCATGAGAGTTGCATTAGGAAAGAAGATGCTCTGGCCAGATAGGGTTAAGATTGATGATTTCAGACATCCTTGACAAGCATGCACATGTTTTTCTTTTGCATGTTCAGGGAAACTTTCCAAGTTAATTGGAGATTTTGAGCTACACGTTTTTATTTTAAAGTTTGCTGATTGTTATTTTTTTTACTTTTCACTATTTGGGAACATACAAGCCAACCTGCTTTAAGTTGTCATGACACGTAGGATGCAAATTCTACATTTTCTTGACTCTGTCTGCAGATTACCTTCTCTCTGGAGAAACAGTCAGTTCATTCACTGACTTTTGCCGTAAACCGCCACTGTGACTGTCGTAAAGTCTGCAGAGATCAGAGGTGAAAAAAAAAGATGGGAATTCTTTAGACATCTGAGATCAAAAATGGGTCCAGACCTGGTCCATGGTGCCTCATTTGGTGACCTTGGCTCCAAACTATGGACACATGCTAAATGTGAGAGCGGCACAGTGGTTACTGCTGAGACTGTTACTGTTTCTCCACCCTATGGACACCCAAGGACCTTATTTTAAGTCCCACCAGGTGCAAGTGTTTTGGGCAGGTTATATGATCTTATGCCAATATATGTGTTTGTCTGCGCAAGTGTATAAAGAGCTGTGACTGTGTTCTGGGTCAAGCCTGTGTGAGTGTGCCTGCTGGAGTCCAGGAAAGGTCAGAGATTGGGTGGAGGTGCCAGGAATAGCGGTGTGAGATGCCTTGGTGTCTGCAAGGCCATGTGACACGCAAACACACGCATCTAAACATTTTAGATATTAAACCTCTGAACCCAAAGACAATGCAGAACAAAATCTGCTTGAAGTGGAAAAATCCTTTAGCTTGCTTTTCTCCATATCCTCCGTCTGCTAATTCTGACACACATCTATCCACAGCCCTGTTCTCTCCTATCCTCCGGTCTCACGTAAACACCACAGCGTTCTCTGGATCTGGGATGCCTGAGGGACAGAACGTAGACAGGAGCCCCGTCACCATGACAACAGCTTCTCTGAGATACCATTGGCTGAAAGCTGTTGAGGGAGGGGGAGGAGAAATAGAGTGAGAGAAGTGGGAGTAAGTTAAGCAAGGGGTAGAAAGACAGAAGGGGGCATGGCTCTATGTGTGTGTGTATGTGTGTGCGTAGTAGAAAGGAGATAACGGAGGCAAACGACCCCATTTCTCCTCATGGGGCTGTATGTATGTGTGTGTGTTCAGGTTCCCATGCTGGAGCAGAGATGGTAGAAGGGGGTGGGAGAGAGGGCAGGGAGGTGATGTGGGAAGGAGGGTGAGGAGAATCAAGGGGCCAGTGGGGGTGTGAAAAGGGCGTGGAAGCATGTGTGGAAATGATCTTTTCTGGGTCGTATAATAAAAGCTACTGGTCCAGGTTATGTGTAAATGCGTGCATACATACATGCGGCTGAATGCTTCACTTTGCTAAACCTCCAGCTCTATTACAGTTTTTGCAGGGTTCTTCTGCATGGTACTGCATGGTTATTGTTTTTAGTCACAGATTTATCATCTGTGACTATTGCTGGTAAATAGCATGTTGGATTGGACACGTGTCATCATTCTCTAAGCAGTAGAAATGTACAGTAAGGAATCAAGTCAAAGGAAAATGCTTTGTTATACACCGTCTTTGGATGCAGCACAACCATTGATTTAGGTCCTGACAATCTAAAATCAAACGTAAATGTTTTTACTTGTTGTTTTAACTGGCAGTTGAATTCAGATTTCTTTCAGTTTAAAGACGTAAGGCTTGATCTCTACCCCTCCCATGTGGGTAATTGTCTTGGAGCAAGATGCTGATGCACTGATCTGTTGTGTGATTTTCTTTCTTGTTTCTGAATTAGTGTAAAATTTCTCATATTTCTGAGGAAGATAGATTTTCTTGGATGTGCCGGAGCCAAAGGGTTGTTTCTAAAAGCGTATTGTAGCATGCAGTGGGACTTTTTAAACAATCTCAACTACCACGCAGCAAGAGCGAGCTTTTGTTTCCGTGTCGAAGGCTCGGCTCGCTGCTTCTGCTTTGTTCGGCTGGTGGCAGGGACTAACAGAGAATGAGCACATATTCAGAGCTTTTTCGGTTTTTTTTACTAAGACAATGAGGTTGTGTCAGGGAAAGCATAACAAAGGTTTGATTTAACACAGAAAATATCAGAATTATTTAAAGCAAGAAAGAATATGTGTCACAAGTAATACAATTCATGTAGATTGGATAGAAAAGGTTATGTGCAAAATAGGTGTGTGTCTCAATAGGTGTGTGTTCATTTATTTTATGAGAGGAAAAGTTTGTTTGACAGCCTAGGGTTAGAGCTAACTGTAAGGATAAAGCAACAGGTGGAATAAGGCAGTCCTGCCTCTACTGATGCTCCATACACTATAGGAGACGAGAAGCGGAGGCGGCATAGGGGAATTGGCCAACTCTCCTCTTTTCACTGAGATAATGTCCTGTCTGAATAGTAACTTCTTAAACCTTTTGGTACGCCAGTCTTTTAGAACCCAATACAGCATAAGGCTGGGCAATATAACCTCAAATTCAATAACGATATATATCGATCGATAGACGTGTGGCGCAATAGAAAAAAAGAGGGTCGATAAAAGTTCGATAAAAAAGAAACGCAGTTTTCCTTCCTTCTCATTGTAGCCTAGCATGTAGGTTTATTCTAGTCACTACTTCCTCCCAACCAATCACAATCGCGGACCCAGGCACGCCGTCACAAAGCGCCGCCCTCTCAAACCACAACACAGAGCACATGAAGATGTCGCAGCAAGGAGAGGCGGAGGAAATTGTTTCAAAGAAGGGTTTTTGTAGTTCGGCAGTCTGGCAGTATTTCGGTCATGGCAAGTCGGACCAAAAACAAACCACAGTCATCTGGAAAATGTGTAGGGAACCAGTGAAAACCAAGTCTGATAACACAACCAAATTTATTTATTTTTTTATCATCTCAGCCGCTCACACCCGCAGTAGTACGAGCTGTGTATGCCCCGGCGCGGCTCTCCTCCAAGGAATCTTCGGGAATTTCGGGAAAATATATATATTTTCAGTTCTGGGCAGTTTCCCACGTAGTTCTAACAATTGAGATAAAAATGCTGAGGGGCCAGCAACTTCAAAGTTATAACGCATGTTAAAGCAGGAAACGGGGGCGGCGGCGGCGGTGGGGGGCATTTATTTATTTGTTATATTTATTTTGGTCACTTTTCTGGTCACTTTAGTTTATTCTTTGTCAGTATTTAATAACATAACTCAGGTCTCTTAAGTTATTTTTCTTTAAAACAATTCTGTTATGGTTAAAAAAGTTGGTTAAATAAAGATTTAATTCGAAGTCTGTGTTTGTATTTTTTATTAAAATTAAATCATTTAGCAATATTATAAAAAGTCCAGGCAGAGCTGCACATAAAATATGGTTTCAAATCTTTTCAATAATTATCGATATTGATCAACATGCATTTTTTTTATCTATAAGCTTTTTTTCTATATCGCCCAGCCCTACCTCAAATCAATTTCAAGATACATTTGGCTGTTTTAGCACAATAAATCCTCCAGCTCCTCTATCAGAAATAAAGGCATGTGCAGGAAATACAGCTGATGTATATATAATTGACTTATTGAATAAATCACATAACATAAAACATTCAATTAAATATAAAAGTCTTGTTGATTCAAGTTAAAACATTCAACAATGTCTCATTGAACAGGAGAAAAATGTTACGTCTTTTGCAAATGATTTATGCAAAGGTAATGGAGCCACATCTTTGTACTCAACAGTGCGGCTGTACTGCAGGTGGTGGAGGTTGAATGTGTTACTTTAGGTAGTCCCGACAATTTTCAGACAAACTTTGCATTTCATGTTCTTTTGCTCAACATGGTGAATTTTCTGCCACCAAAATAAGTGTGCAGCGAGAAAAATGTGCATTGTTTAAACTCACACACCCTGACTCAAAACTGGTCTGCCGCGTGCTCAATTCTGACAACGCGTTCTCGACTTCTTCTCTGCGCGCTCAGCTTCATCTCTGCTCTCGCTCGGCTCCACATGATTAACTAATGTAATTGGTTCACAGCTGTGTTAGATGCTTCTTCACTGGACTCATCCGCCATTCTATTTATTGACGCGTCCGACTGGATCGGTGGAGTCACGTGATTAGACGCACGCTGCCGTGTCTTAAAGGGTAAGGAAATACCAGCCACCAACGCACACAAGCAAAACTGAAAAATTACGTTTATTTCTTTTACCAACATGGGAAAATTGTCGCCGGCTATCGTATGAATGACAGCAACAGTATTCAGTTTATCGCCCAGGCCTACTACAGAATCATTACACAAACTGGCATTGTGCTAAAAAGACAAAGAAACTATCTGGTGATTACCACCTGCTTGATCAGCTCTGCCAGTGACTGAATGGTAGGATCGACATAAAGCTTTTTAATGGAACTTGTTGTTGGCCATGTATCCATAATGAGATTTTTAAATATCTCAAACAAGGAAATTATTTCTGTTATTTTATGTATCTATAATTTAAATGGAATTGTAAGATATCATATACACCTGGTGCTCCTGCTGGCCAACTATGTATGATAGTGATTAAGCAGCTGTTGAGACTCCATGACTTCTTCCAAAGAGTTTATGTCTGCTTTTAAATGCCTAGTGTAACAACAGAAAATGAAGGTGTAAATATATTTAAGCATTCCCCATCTGATAGAACCCGAGCTTATCCTGATCTAGAATTAACTCTTCAATGACCCCTGCAGCAGGTAGAGGTTTGCTTCACAGTCCTGTTGCTTTTGACCTCTCAGGTTGCTTTCCACTGTTAATAAGTTTAAACTATTTTACAATCCAAATTCGCCCCTTGGAGCTTCTCAGTCTCTGTTGTGAACAATTTACCTTTAGACCCTGAGCTTAATTGTAGAAAAAAAAGAAGAAGAAAAAAACTCCCATTAATGGACAGAAATGGAACAACATGGAAATGAACTGCTGCTTGACTGGTGGGTGGAGGCATACAACTGTGAGGCGGTAATTTGAGTTTACAGTATGAAGCGTCTACTTCTCACCATTGATTGGAGGACACACAACATCCTCTAATGTTTTTCCTTCTCGCCTGAATGATTTGTTACTTAAAACGCTGGATTTATTGAATCCAGGGTTTGCATTACTGTACCTGCAGAATGGCTGTGAAAGGCACTGCACCAAATTTATGTGAAGCCTGGCAACCTGCCAGCTTGGGAGACAGCAAATGAAAAGTGTGTGTGTTTTCTTTTCTCTGTGTGTGTGTTTGTGTGTAGCAGAGGGACAGGAGGATGTTTGTATGTGCGTGTATCCATATCTGCAGCGCCGTGTGGAGTGGGTCTTCCTGCTGTTCTGTGATCACTGGCATATTTAGACTAATCATGGAAGAAGGGAAAGCGTATGTTTCCATGAATGTGATCTTGGGTGCTCTACGCTCATGTGTTTTTGTCTGCGTTTGTGTATTTGTGATCGTGTTACTACGACTCACACAGGCTGCGGGTCCTTTTGGGGAGCGGGGCATAAATGTCTCAGGCCGGGCTTGCATATGTGTCGGTGTAAGGATTTTAAGCACACACACACAAACATGCTGGGAGAGGGAGAGCGAGGTGTGCTCAGGAGGAGGAGAAAGGAGGTTGTTTCTAAATGAGACCCTGTGGTTGATTCTGGGTGATGGAGCTGAGGCTCAGATGGAAATGGGGTGATTGGAATGTGTGTTTCACTGCGCTGCTCTGGTCGGTGTGGTGGAGACTGGAGGTGAGGGGTATAGAGGAAAACTTGGGTGGGTGGGGGAACAGGACTGAATCCATAAGCATGCTTCACGTCAGTCAAGTCTGCAAGAACACATGCACCATCTTCCTCCTTATTGTAATCTTTACATTTTCTTTCCCTGTTTCTCAGCCCTTCCTGTTTATTTTCTCTGTTTCCCTCCCCCTTGTTTCTCTCCTCTCACTTGCTGTCTCCTTCAGCCTTTATCTCCATGCTCTACTCCCTCCCTCCCTCTCTGTGCATGCCACTGCTGGCTGAGTCTATGCTGGGGATATTTCTGTCAGTCCCTGTTTATTTATTGATGGCAATGCTGGTGAGAGCGCGCCTCCCCACATGCAAGCTTCTGTCTAGAGAAAAGCGAGGTCTTCTCCGGAAATCTTTACCTACTCTTCTGTGACTCCTGCAGAGTCAATATTTGACAACCTGTGTCCTAACGACGCCTGCTAAAACCGACCCCTGTTAAGGGTTCGCTCTTTGACCTCTCCGGGGGTCTCTGGCTTTTGTCATGAGGGGGAGATGAAAGGATGGTGCCATTGCTATGGAAGTTTAAATCATCCTTGAAAGTGCTCTTCTCCAACACTGCTGTCTCCGGCAAGGAGCCATTACTGCCTATAAGCCCCACAGCCGTTCTCCAGCGTACTTCTGGGGGAGCAAGAATGCAAATGGAGAACATTAATGTCAAATGTCATTTTATGTCAGAGCCCACTGAACTCTGGGAGTGTGTCAGCTGGTGGTCCAGAGGTCAGCACAGAAACCATTTATTTCCTGCCGTGTCTCCCAGGAACATACAGAGCGAGGAGAGTGTGAAAGTGGGATGACTGGGAAAGGGGAGTGTTTAATGTTGCAGAGTTTCCCTGTTGTGAAAGACTGACCTTCTGTCAACTGAGCTGTTTAAACTACATTCAGTGTGTAAAGTAAGAGGAATATGAAGTGTTGGGTATTTGTGCATTTTTCTACAAGGTGAAGTTCAGGGTTTAACATTCATTTAATCCCTTAGTAACAAATATGTTTTATGTTATTTTTGATAAAACTTTTTCAAAGATTAGCCTGTTTAAAAAAAATAAAACTTTTGCATTATAACCTGCTGTATGAAGTAAATATTCAGCTAAAAAAAAAATAAGCAATAGTGCACATGCTTAAATACAAAACAAGATGGACATACATTTTCCAATTAAATATTTAAAAATCAAAACTTCAAATATAAATTATAATTTAAAAAAGGAGAAACCAATCATCAATTAAAGTCAATATAAGCTCTTTCTTGAAAATTTGAAGTGTTTAGATTAGATTAGATTCAACTTTATTGTCACTACACAGGTACAGGTACAAGGCAACGAAATGCAGTTTAGGTCTAACCAGAAATGCAATAGCAGCAAGTGCTGGATAAATAATGGTTCCATAAATATAGGACATGGGCTTCTACTGAATGAGTATAGAGATGAATACCATTATAAATAATGTATATAATATATAGATCACTAGTGTTATGAACTAAATTTACAGCTGGATTTGAAAATTTGAAGTATTTGTATTATGTGTTGGGAGGAGTTTTATAAAACACAAGATGGACATCTAGTTTAAACGGCTGCCTTATTGGGTACTCTAAGGTATTTTCCCAAAGGGATGAGGTTGTTTTATAGCAACCAAAACAGAAAACGTGAGGACCAATAACTCCTGGAAAAAAACAAAAATTGACACTGAACTGCACAGTACCACCAGAGAGTATTCATATCTCTTCAGTTTGTAAGCATTTTGTCACCCGACAGGCTTAAGCTGATATAGGTTTGTGTAAAAAAAAAAAAGAAAAAAAAAAAAAAAAAAAAAAGGCCATACTTAAAAGGTTACATGAATTTTTTATTTTTTTTCTTCAGAAATGTTGTATAAATTCATAAAAAATGTAAGCTGGAGGCCCATTCTTTGATTGATTGCCTTTATTGATCTCACAGTGGAGAAATTTACTTGTTAGATATATATAATATTCAAACAGAAGAAGAATAAAGCGCCAAAGGAAGAAAAGGTGCATGGGGGTATATACAGTATATACAAATACTGTTTCATTTTTGTTTTGCTTTGTTTTTGTTTTTTAGCAGGATTATTATACAGAGTTATTGCACGGGGTATTTACATGGGTATTTGTATGGATGGGTATTTATATATATTTAATTATTGCACTGGTTATAGAATATAAAGAAACAGGTTATTGCATAGGGTATTAAATGGTAATTGCACATTATACATTGCACAAGTTATTGCTGATGTAGTGTCACATTATAGAGTCTGGTTGCAGCAGGGACAAATGACCTTCTTGGATACCAATGGCAGCTCATCAGGGGGAGCTTTCCAGGTAATGGTCACAGCTCAGCATCAGGCATAACAAGAATACCTGTAAAAATTAGTAAAAGGGTAAAAATCGCTGTTTTTTCAATGTGGATCCTCTCAATCTCAGCCAGGTTGTGTGGACATTATCAGCTAATAGATGTTTTAGGTGTATCCGGCGATGTTCAATTGGATTTTGTCTGGGTTACTTACGAAAATGTCGAGGCTAGTTGTGAAGCTGCTCTGTTGAAAGAGGAATTTTTAAGAATCCTCTTGAGCAGATTCCTTTGAAGAACGCTTCTTTATTTGGCAGCTCTCATTTCACCCTTTACTACAAACTTATTTTCCAGTTCCTTTCATAGAAAACCTGTTCCCAAGGCATGATGCTTGCAGCACCACGCTCCACATTATGGCTGTTATTAGCCAGGTTGTCAGGAGTGCTTGTGTGCTTGTGCACTATTTTGTTTTCACAATGTCTAATGTCTGTCTTCTTGTCAGAACATTTCTAATGTGTGTTTCCGTTAAATCAAGCAAACCACATCCGGTTACCCAACCAACAAGGTCAAAGATTTGATGTTTGTTAGCAATGGCTACCCTTCTGTTGGTTTAGAAGAGAACATTGGAGCTAGTACATGTCACCATTAAGTCTTTGGTCACTTTTTACGAGGCCACTCTTTCCTAATTACTTTATTTTCTTAGGGAGCAAGATATGGGTAGGTCATAAAGGTTCCAAACTCCTAAAACCTCCTGATAATGAAGATAACTGTTGGTTACAATTAAAATAGGTAACAATAAACTAACGTACTGTAAATGAAAGTTTGCTCTTTATATTGGGTATTTTTTTAAGGTTGTTCTTAAGGTAGTAGCTGGATGATAGACTTTATTTAGTTTTCCTGTGTGATCCCATATTTGCATCTAGGTTTTTTACTCACTCAATGATCTTCAGCCCGATTTAGTCTAGCTAAAATGTCATATCTAATCTTGCATTTCTTAAAGCAAAATACAACCACTTTTTTTATTAACAAGGACGAAATTCTGAGCCATTTCATCACAAATAGGTTTAACACATTGTGAAGATGACTACAGTTGTAAGTTTATCAGCATAAATATTGTAAAACATAATGTTGTACTTCCTTATCTGAGCCATTGGGACCAGATGTTAAATAAAAGCCTCCTGAGAATTCATCCTTGAGATACCCCACATGAGAATATGTAATGCTTTGACTTAAATTGATTCAATAAATGTCGCTTAGCAAGTTGCATCTCTGCCACTTGATTTTTCAAGCTATTAACAATTAATTTCCTTCATACTTATGGCTAAATATATGACCACTCCTCTTGTTTCCTGTCTCTAACTTACATCGAATGCATTGTTCAGAAGTCTGAGGGATAGTGTGATTAGACGTTTGGATAAAGACTGATGTTGCCTGGTTTTGTTTATCAGAATAAAACAGTTCTTACATCATAGCTTGGTTTAATGCTTTACCTTGACTTTATTGTTGTTGGGATTAATCAAAGTTGCTTATATACAGTTTTTTGAACTGCCTTTAGTAAGAATGTCTAGACTAGACTTTTAAAAGATGTTATGTTCTAATAAAGCTTCATATCAGTTTTAGGTAAATTTTCTCTTTGCCTCCTCTATCATTTACACAACCTCACTTACTTCCCTGTTATATATTTTTCATTTGACCTCTTGTTACTTTTTCTTCCTCAAGCCTTTTTTCTGCCTCCTGCCCATCTTTTTTTTCACTACCTTCTTGTATTTTAACATGCCTCTGGGTCCTCAGAGTTTCAACAAGCGCCACAGACCATCCATTGTCTTGGGAATGTGGTTTAGCTGTCTCCACTCACCTCCGCCGCCTCCTCCTGTCTGGGTTGAGACAATGTAAGGTGGTGTTCAGCCCCTGGGTCCTCAAGGCCACTAGGTTTAAATACTCTAACCTCTCTGACCTTGGGACCTGGGCCAGGACAGCTGATAGGTTTAAACTTGGCTTTGACCAAAGGCTAAAAAAGTTAGGAATGATTAATCTTTTTTTGTGTTCATCTGCTGTAAAAGTTAGCTTCCTAACTTAAAATATTCTTTTTAAAACATGCTAAGGAATGCTCAGTCTACCTGTGTGAAAGTTTCTTAAACATTATGAGATGAATGTGCACAAGGGTGAGTGAAGGCCTCATGGGAATCTCTATATTTACCAAAATATTGGAAGCCGGTTTCATCGGCTATGACTCATGAAGTGGAGGTGCTCTATAGTGGTGCCTGTGGGATACAAAATGAAAATTGGTGGCGTGCGCCTCACATGTGTGTCTCAGAAGGAATGTTGGTGTGTGTCTCACATACCCCCCCCCCCCCAAATGTCTGGCACTCCGGAGGACTGCTCCTTTGGGAATGCCGCTTCTACTTGGCCATGAACACAGACCCAGAGGCACGTATGCTTTAAAATAGGAACAGGGGGAGTGGATCAGACCGGCTGGAGATGGTTTTAAATGTCTGGTTTGTTTCTGTTGGTTGCTAAACATAATTGTGAGATGAACAGATTTAGCTTCGTAGATGAGTGTGAATTAAGGCCGAATGTCAAACGTTGCCATATAACACTAGCTGTGGGGCTCGGCTTCATCTCCCTCTTTACTCAACTCATTTTCCCTAAGACCACATTATGCAGAACATTGTATGGTAATTCCTTTAACTGTCGCCAGCTAAAGACGTCTGGCTTTGAGGTCCGTGGCGCTCCTTCAGGCATTATGAAGTGTGTACAGCCCTGCTCTACCTCTCTGTCTGCTCACTATTTTTCGTTTTCATGGTATAAAAGCGCCAGCACTTCCCACTTCTTTTCATCTGGCACCTCCTCAGCTTTGCAGGAATATACAGTTGTCTGAACACAACGCGAACAGAAGAAGTGAGCTAAGGAAAATGAAAAAAAATAATGGCAAGGAAAAAGGCGGATGTTGCTAACAAGGTTTCCAGAGTTTCTTTTCATTTTTAATAGTCCTAAAGGAGATCTGGCTGAAAAAAATAGTTATATTTTGTCAATAAATCCTGACAAAGTTTTAGTGCAATTAATTATAACAGCAGCAGCTTTGAAGCAACTAAAATGTTTAAAAATACAGATGTAATAAGCTTTATATTCAAATAAAAATGTAATCGAATTAAATATCTTCTTAATCGACACGCTTTCTAAATTACTTATGTCTTTTAATATATGTCTGTCCAGTTTAGACTTTTTTGTGTTTTTTTGTGAAATTATGTAAGAAATTGTATTTTAAAACACCAGACAGACTTAAATGAAGTATATTAGGCTGTTCCCCAAGACAATATCTGTGGCCTATAAAATACGTATCTAAATACATATTGAACCATCACCTCACTCTCAGGATAGAGTCACTGATTTTAGGTTAACTATGCAACAGTGTATGATTGATTAACCTAAAAAAAAAAAAAAACAAGCTTTCTTAAACATGTGTTGTTGAGCAATCGTGGTGCGCTTTCATAAAATCCTTACTTGTACCTGACAAACACACTGAGACTTGGTGCAACATTTAGAAAACCTAGTTGGGCTAAGAGATCATACAACATTCTATCAATAACAGAGCAGTGAAATGTATTTTTTATATATGTATTTGAAAAAAGAATAGCATTACAATGTAAGTAATCCTTATGAATTCTGCTCCCTGACCAGCAGTTCCTCCCTGTCCTGTGAAAACCAGTGGACATCACCACCCTGTCAAATGTGTTAACCCGCCCAATCCAGGAAGCACCTACCTTAACCAGCCTGTGCCTGCACTGCACTGTAAACGAACACCCATTTTCTCCGATCGTAGAAGGATTATGTGAGGCAGACCATAATGATTAATTGCTTAAAGTTTCTTTTAGACACCTTTCTGCAAGAGACAGCAACCATTGTTTTTTTTTAAGCTAACGTCTTGGATTCAAAATTCAGCGTTCTGAGACCTTCTTCAGCCTTCAGAAGCAGTGTAATATGATGAGAACATGAAATAAACTGCACCTAGACAGGGAGAGACAGTTTTGCTTTGAAGGCAAATATTTTTCTTCATGGAAAATATTTCATAAAAAATTAATACTGAATACTGCTAAAGGGAATATTTTAGATATATTTTAGATGTATTTTATCATATATATGCCTGTGGTTGATTTTGAAAAGCTAAAAAAGGATAATGTTATCCAGCAGTAAATATAATGCTCACACATCTGTAATAGTTACTATATTATAAGAAATTAATCAGAAACAAAATCTTAGAAGCCTGATCTTCAAACATTCAGAATAAGAGGCATTATATTCCATTTGTACATTTTTTGTAGTACCTGCAATAATAGCGAGTGTTGTGGGGGATCTACCAAGATTTCTCCAAAAAAAGTCCAATAGCATACTCCAAGATGCTGCACAAACGTCACTCACACCAAGATTGCTGCAGAACCAAATGCAAACCAGTCCATTAAAATGAGTGGTTGCATGTTCTACTGGCTCTGTGAGAGTGGAATGAAAAGAAAGATGAGGTCCTAAGCCATGGAATCAAAGGTAATGAGGCTAATCATTAAAAAGAATAATGATGATAATAATAAATAATATTCATAGTGCACTATTGAGCCTACCTCAAAATGCTTTGAACAACAGTATAACAAAACAAAAGACACATAATTGTGCCTGGGTATGTTTTATTAAATTGCAGGAGCACCCGTTCAGCTGTATTAATGTCAATTATTTTTTTTTTTATATTATCGTACCATCATTATTTCTGACAGTCTAAAAATTTTTACATGGACACAGAATCTCTCTCCTTCCTCTGGCCTCTACCAATGCCTCCTTTGTGGCAACCATGAACATACATATTTTTGCGTGTCAGTTTGCATCTCACTTTCAAAGGTACTAAAAAAAGACAGAAAAACAGCAGCTGGAGTTGAGTAAACTGCAGTCGAAATCATTATGGTAACTGCTATTCATGTCAGCAGCATGTTACTACACCCTGTTTTTAGACACGGTTGGTCTATAGCTTCTGTTGGTGAACAACAGAAACTGATATTTGCAGATATTTTCACAATCACTCTAAAGTTGCTACACATACTTAAAAAGAATTCTGTGGATTTGTAATATAATATTGTATATTATTTATCTTCGGTTTTTCCACTAAATGTAATGATGTCAGAGAAAACTATATTAATCAATTCAACACAGCAAATGAAAACAGAATAAAACAGAACTGAAGTGGCCTAATAAAATGAAAACTTGCTTTAACAGTACCTTTAAAGATAATACAGAACGATCAAATTAAGTCATAAGTGAAGAACGTATCTATCATTTTTTCTACTGTGCTATATTGTCCAATTTAAAATGGTTTTCTAACATTCTTGGGAGTGATTTATTTAATATTTGTCTGGTCATAGCTTCCTTATTGCTGGGGTTTCTACAAAGCGTTGGATGTGAATATACCCAAAAGGAAATAGCAGTTATTTAAACAAGGAGAATTAAGTCTTAACATAATAAATCCTTGGTACTCATGATTGAAATTTATGAATATCTGTTAGAAGATGCAAACATGAGTAAATACTTCATGATATGGAAATGTCAGTTTTGTGCAATAAACGACTGTGTGAAGTATATTTTTTATATATATAGTATATTTTAGATTGTTTCTGCTGTTTGTTTCCGAACCTTTTACTCTGGCTGCCTCAGCATCATATGTTCTTTAATATATTTCATTTTTATGTACACATGTACATTTTTGTCTTCCTTTTTTTCTTCGCTCTCCTCTTAAATACATTCTTCCAAAAGCCCAGACAGAAGCTTTGAACCTGTTGTGAGATTTCTCTGTGTAGGTGGTGGAGTTGAAAGTGTGAGTTGAGGTTTTGTGGCTGAAAACAAGGAGCATCTCGCCTGCACCTCGTTTCAGCTGCGTTTGTGGAGGCTGAGGCGTCTGAGCCTCTATTTATGACAGATTTCTCTTTATATTACGGCTGAACGTTGGTGTAAAAGGAGAGACTGATGAAAGACAGTCCTGCTGGTGGATTCTGAGTTACTGACATAAAACACCTGACTAGGCTGATGTGTTAAACTGCTGAGCATTTATGTACATCCCAGCTACAAGACAAAATGCAGCGCAGTATGCCTGACAATGAAGTACGCCTTACCTTTTAAAGTTTTCTAAGCATTTCAAAGCAGATTAAGGTGACTGTGCATACTTCAGGTTATCGCCTGTAAATTGGCCTTCCAACAGGGAACGATTGACCGCCTCAATCTGACCTGAGCAGATCATCTAGATAAACAGAACATGATGTAAACAATCATGTATCTCACATTGTTTTATTTCTCAGCACTGCGTTTTCTAATGTTCTCTAATTAGAACCATTTATAATCATGAATTAGACATGTATTGTGTGTGTGTCTGTGTCTGTGAGCGTTGTGACGCCCTGTCGTGTGGTTCCTCTGTGGTTTTCCACCCAAACACATCTGTCTAATGAAGAAGTGAAAGGCCATGAGCAGAGGGCGAATAGGGGATACATATCAGTGTCTGTGTGGATGCGTGTGTTTTGGTGTGTGTAATTAAAGAGTATTACTGGCAGGAGGGACCTTGTGTTAGAAAGGGTCACTAAGAGATCAGCAGGCCATCACCAAGCTTTGGTCATTAACCACCAACACAGCCAATAAAGACCGCTGGGTGTTTTGAGGGGTGTGTGTGTGTGCTTTACATGTATGTGTGCATGTCAGGAGGTCAGCCACTAAATTAACTTGGCATCAATTTGAGCTTTACCCATTTTGTAAAGATTTGTTCCACCGTTGTTTAATATAGTGTAGTTATGTTTGAATTAACGTGTTTTCTGTTAGTGTGGTAAACAGTAATTAAGGGCAGCATGTTTCCACAATAACACCTGGAAACATGGTGGTGGCAGCATCATGCTGTGATGTTTTTACTTTAAAATGGACAGGGAATAAGAAGCTTCAATAAATGTGAAACTGGGTTAAAGGATCACCTTTCATGAAAACTATGGATCCAGAACGAATTATGATATGTTGTGGTGCATTCTTGATCACTGCATTCTTGCAGTGATCAATTAAAGTAAAACTTTACATTAGTTAAATGTTTTCTAAGTAAGGCAAGTTTACCTGTATAGCATAATTGTAAAAAAATACAATTTGAATGGGTTTTACATGAATTAAACAATAAAATAAAGATTAAAAACATGATTAAAGTAGGTAGTAAAACAAACAAACATATAATTGCACTACAACCTTAAGCCAATAATACCTTAGTTAACAGTTTAACTTAAGCAGTCAAAGGCAGCTCTGAACAAATAGGTTTTTAATTTTGACTTAAAAGAACTCAAGCTTTTAGCACTTTAACCGTCTTCTGGAAGTTTGTTTAAGATTAATGAAACATAGGAACTAAATGCTTTTTCTCCATGTTTGGTTGTCTGAGGCAAAAAATAATGAATCATTACGGTCATGACTGAATCAACAATGATGAAAGTGTCTACAACATCAAAAATTACATTGCCAATCATCTTAATTAAGTTCATCAAGTCCACTTAAAGTCCAGACACATATCCTAACCCTAAACCCTTCAGCATTTAGATGTTTGAATCAGATAGAGTTTTATACCCCAGATACAGATATTTTGTCTCTAGTTTCTGTAAAACCTAAAAAAAAGATATTTTCGGGAACTGAACACTAAATCAGTACCACACATTTCTTTGCAAAATGGAAAAACATGCAACTGTTTTCTTCTCCTTTACAATAATGCTCTACTTCAAATTTTGAAATCACATTAAATCCTGATAAATGACATTAAAGTTTGTGTTTGCAGTTTAAAAGATGGTAAAATGTTGTTGGTTTGCATGCAGGATCATCGCTGCATCTCTTAAAATATCTGGTAAACAAGGCAGCAGTTTTATAAAGCCTGCTACTGATCCGGCATTCTGTCTGTTGACCAGAAGTTATATAGTTGTGTGATGGCTGGTTTACCTACTCAGTGTTGGTGTATTAACAACTGTGGTGTCCACATCATCTCTGCCTCAAGCCTCTCTTTGTATTGCATGACCCAAAAGTCTTGAGTCATTCTCAATTGTTTTATACTTCCCTCCTATATCTGACTTTCTTCTAATCTTTTTTATTGTTTTCTTTCTACTTTGTTTTGGTCAGCTGAATGTTTTCAGAGGATTGTTTTATTTTGTCTGTTTAAGCCATTTACCTCTGATCTTAGAGTCATAGAGGTAATAAAAAGCTTCCCGACCTAAAGGAGTGCACTAGTTTTTTTTTGTTTTTTTTGACACATAAGAGGCAATTTAGTAAAGAACAACTTCAAATTGGATCCTGAGGCACTTTGTAACTAGCTGACTACCTGTCAGAAAGACACAAATTGCTCTCATTTCTTTTGCTGAATCTGTGAAAAATACCAAAGATAACACAGTTTGACAGACATAGATTTGTATTTTGGCTTCAACAAGGGGATTCCCACAAAGGTATTAGCCGAAAATGTCCCTCCTTGCAATTTTACCTAAAAAAACAACTTAAAAATGCTTTTCTTCTGACTGACAGTGTTTTGGTTTAAATGTTGTTCAAGTTATCTCACTCAGAGTAGCCCTCTTATGTGTCTGATTTCATATCTGTGTGCATACATCTATTTAGACGGATGCCATCTGCACATAGTTATCAGTTTTCTTTCTCTTCAGGAGCTTCACAGGTTGATTGGTTAGCCTTAGAGGTAACAGTGGGAGTCAATGTGGGAGCTCTGGGGCGGTGCGTTGCCAGCCACGGCACCTTCCCTCCGGGCTTCCACCTCAGAATGCTGCTCTGGTAGCTGGGAGGCACCTCCTGGGTGTTGGGAGGAGATGCTACAGAAACAGTGGAGGTCTGAGGAACAGGGAGATGTTTATATGTGTGTGTTTGTTTGTGTGTTCTGTTGGGAGGTGGGTCCCAAGCAGATTTGTTTACTGGTAATTAATTCACCTGATTGACATAACAGCTGCCAGAGCTATGGGAAGGCAAGAGCATATGTGCAGATTTGCTTGCCTGTGGTATATGCGGCGTGCATGCTCAGCCAGCGCGTGTGTGAATATTTTTCTGCAGCTTTGTGTGTGCAGGAGACAGAAAGGAGCTCCTGACGTTTCCATGTCATAGCATCAGGAGCGGGGTTCCCGGCAGAACGGCCCAGCAGCTCTCTGTCTTCCATCGATTAGGCCCGTCTGTCAGCTGGCAGCCCTGCTTACACACTCCTGCCTTTTTGCTAATCTTTATAGAGTTGACTTCACTGACAGACTTATTGGAGCACTTGAAGCTGAGGAAAGTGGAAGAGAAGGAGAGCTTTGACAGAGCGACAAATGAGGGAACTAAGAGAAGAGTTTGACAGCGGTGACATTAAGGAGCAGCTTGAAGACTAACTCCTGGTTCAGCTTACAGAAAACACTGCAAAGTAGCATTCTTTCTGCAGGCCAAAGTGTGCATTGTAGGGCTGAAACATTTAATTGGACTAATCGTGATTAATCAATTATTGAAATAATCATCAAATAATTTAGTAATTGATTAATCGTTTACTGGAGTATACAGTACATGATTAATTTACTGTATTTACTGTAAAAGCAAACATGCTTTTAGGTGACAGAGCAACAAACTTAGAGCAGCAATTATACCAAAATTGTAAAAGAAATATATACAAATTTTGCATTTAAGATGAAAAAACTATTTTTAGACTGTCAATATGCTCTATTCAAAGCTCATCAAGTGGAACATTTTTTGTTTCAGCTGGTTTCATCTTGTTAAAAAAAAGTCTTCTTTAAGGAAGCTTAGGCTATCCGATTATGAATCGATCAATTGAAAAAATAAACAACAGATTAATCGATTTGCAAAATAATCTTTAGTTGCAGCCCTAGTGCACTGGATAAACATATTAACCAAACATTAACAACAAGACAAGAAGCAAGAAACCTGTGCTTTAGCATTTACATATCATAGAAAAATTATTCATACTATTTTTATTTATTTTTTTGCAATTGAAAACCTAAAATAAGTGTTGTGCATATATATATTTAAACCCATATGTTCATATATTTATTTTCTAATTTTTATAATATACAAAACTTTTAGCTTTTTTACTTGTAAAAACAACTATCAGCATTTTTCCCTCCACTCTGTATCACATAAAATCTGAATGACACACATGAAATTGTGCTTAAAATGTGTGAATGTTTCTGTAAGGTGCCATGTTTCATTATTTCATTGTATTTCGTTGTTGTTTCTTTAAATCTTTCACTCATTAAGTACATTAGCATACATTAGCAATTTGTGAAATTTTACCCTTGTCAGCAGGTTGGTGGGGGGGGGGGGGGGGGGGGGGGGGGGGGGGGGGGTTGTGAACATGCTTCTATGTTTTTGTCATCAGGATTAGGGTAATCCTTCTCAAGTTGAAAGAAACACAGATATATACACATATTCACAACCCCAGCAGGTTCATATCAGTGTTGTTGTGGCTAGTAGGTAGCTGCGTGTTGGCCTGCTTGTCTGGAGCCAGATAACAGCAGATCCATTACCCCCTGGAAGCTGAGGTCTGATCACCACGCAGATAGAGCCGCTCACTCACAGCCTGTGTGCTGCAGCCAGCCTCCTGCATGGAGCGTAAGAGGATCACAACCAGGGGCCAGAGAAAAGCAGAACCCACTTCTGTATGAGTCAATTATAAAGTGAAAATGCAACAATGGGGGGGAAAGTAAGTAAAGGGAAACTAACGTATTTTAAACTTGGTTAATTGTGTCTTTAAGAACGGTTTCAATTTGATAAACTACATAATTCCTTTGAGTTATTAATTTCAAATGACTATAGTCTCACTGTAAGGAAATATGTATTTAATGCTTTAACATAAAATGATGTAACATGATGCAATTGCTAAAACATTGGGGTATGGGTTTAAGACTATTTATCACAGAAGATTCTATATTTTTTTGCCCTGTATAGATGGACAATGGCAGAGCTCCAAGTAGAAATTACCTGGTTAATTAGTTGGGCTGCAGTCAGGTGCTTGACACATGGCACTCAAAGCTTGGCAGCTCTAGTTTTATAACAATGTTAGGTAAATAAGAGGGATTGGTGTTACTCAATTAGCTTCAACACAATGAACAGCAGTGTTGTTCACAACTGTTATAATTTCAAAACAGCCAAAATGGGCCTTTTTGTAAATGATAACTCAACACAATAGGCGTGTTTGGTGAAGAAGAGGTGTCTATTCAGTGGGGGAACTCGTGCTTTCTTTGGGATGTTGTTAAAAAGACTTGAACGAAGGAACAGCACAGTGGAAAATGTTTTTCCGAAACTTCCATACTCTAAAAATAAGTAGATTAGATGCATTTAGCACGGGGCACTACAGTCACAGCTCTTGATGCCCCCAGTAGCAGCAGGAGGAGTGCAGGGCAATTACTTGGTCAAGAATGTTTTCCCACTACCCTGTGTTCAGTCTCCATGGTAACCAAGTGCTATAGTGGCTGAGGAGTTTGCGATTCTCTTCACTACCTACATTGTCATTCATCCCCAAATCACTACATCTCACATTTGTCCTGCCCTTCTGTGTAACCGATTAAAGTATCTGAGCTTGTGGCAGAAACACAGCTGTACGTGCTTACAGGTGTGCTGGCTATGGATATTTACAGCTGTTAATAATGCATCACACCTTCAAGCCATGCTCCGCTAATCGGTTGCTGCCCAGCCTCTGTCTCAGTAGCTTTTCCTAAGTCGGCTCAATCAGAAGGCTGCCTCCTCAGCAGTGAGGTATGCAACTAGTTTACCATTTCAAGCTTTTTTTTTTGTCTTCCACACATCATTGAAGGGTATGCTTAAGTTCCTCTAAAAAAAAAACTATATATTTGCCAAAAAATACATTTAAACAACAGATGTGTACAATAGGAGTTCTTTGTTATTCTACTTTTTCTTTATTGAATACGAGTTTAAACTAGGGGTGAAACAATAATGGATTATTTCAATACTCATCAACTAATTTAGTAATCAATTAATCGTTAACTGGAGCATAGAGACTCTAAAACATGCCTTCAGCTGACAGGGCAACCCACTCAGAGCAGTAATTATATGAAAACTAAACTAAATATAACTAAAATATATCAATATTTGCATTTAAGATAAAAAAAAAACTTAATTTTTTTCAATATGTTGTATCCAGAACTCCTCCAGGAAAAAAAGTTTTAGGTTCACCTGGTTTAAATCTCTAAAGAAAATCTTCCTGAGAAACCTATCGCCAAAATAATCAACAGATTAATCGATAAGCAAATTAATTGGAAGTTGCAATCCTAATTGGTGTGAGGAGAGGAATGCAATTATTGAAATTAAGTCGCATTAAATGACTGTAATCATTACCATATCTTAGCCTGACAACCTGCCCATTGGTTTCCATTGATAATGTTTATCTCTAAATAATTCATGCTGTACATTACGTCACAGTTATTATATTACCCTGGCAGTTAAATCAGAGTGCTGATTTAACCTTTACTCCAAAGTATATTTTAAGTTTATATGGAAGTTAGGATCTG
Organism: Cyprinodon tularosa; assembly: GCF_016077235.1. NCBI lineage: Eukaryota > Metazoa > Chordata > Actinopteri > Cyprinodontiformes > Cyprinodontidae > Cyprinodon > Cyprinodon tularosa. The sequence goes on from NW_024038298.1 coordinate 864,506, forward strand.
ACAACGTACGTCTGTAATGTGTTGGTATCTATGTGTATCGTGGTTCTGATGATTAACAGGGGTTGTTCTACTGGAAACCTTCTTCATCAGACTCTAGTGGTTAAATGTCTCCTCTCATGAGGTTTTCTAGAAAATGCATACAAATATTACATAAGTTACTTCTTGCTACAGCATGGATTTATAAATAGGCTTTAAATAGATGCTGCTATGGGTGTTTATTCCCCACAGATGTCTAGAGAATGAAGCTTTAAGAGTTCATTGTGAAAGACTGGTTGGTTTTAAATGGTGACCAAGAAGAAGGGCGGGTTAGAAAAATGAAAAATCGTCTTTAAGATCAGAACGTGAAAATCATGTCTCGTTAGGCGGCCATGAATGTTAGCAGACATGTTGGTGGAGATAGTGGTGTGTGTGAGGAGGTAAGGCTGGGCAGGTATTGTGTGTGATGGTTTGTTTGTGTGCAGCCAGAGAAAAAGAGGGAGATAGCTGTGGCAAACAGGGCAGCTATCAAAAGCCACAGGCTGCTTTAAACTCACTGTCTTCTCAGCTTCTTTCTTCTTCTTCTCTCATATTTCTCTATCTCTCTCTCTCCCTCCATCCCTCCCTCTCTTGCTGCTCCCTGGCCATGCTGATGATTGACGGCCTGAGGGTTTTAATGGGCACTGGAGAGCAGGAGCTGAGGTCGGGGTTGTCATGGCAACTAGGAGAAGGGGCCTTTTGCTGCTGCTTCACCTGCAAACTGTCGAGCAACGCACACATACCCACATGCTGGCCACACATACCTCTGTGCCAGCACCACCTCTTCCATTCACTCTTCCTCCTCTCCCTGAGATCTCTCTTTCTTTCCTCGTTTTCACCTAATCCTCCTTTTCTTTGTCTTTTTTCTTTGTTACTGCTAATGTTCTCTGAAGCAGCAGAGCTGGTTAACTGTGTGTATATTCTGTGTGTGTGTGTGTTTGCACTAATATCCAGAATTTAGTTAGCTGTTTTTTTTAACCTAATACAGTATGTTAAGGGAGGGGGAATTCTTTACTGTCTATTCTTAACTTATTGATCCCCAGTTTTTTGGGACAAAACTGTGAAACTATAGACTTTGAGTAAAGAAATAAAGTCGAGTTGGTTTTGTGTGAAATGTGCAATCCTCCATCAGTATGCCACCTGATCTGCTTATAGCACTGCATTGCTGTATCCCTATCTAAGGTTTATATATGGGTTACACATAGGTTGGAAATAGGTTTAAATGGGATTAAGTTGGAATATTGCAAGTTTTAGATAGTGGTTTTAAATCTTACCTATATGGATCTTATGTTGGAAAACTCTGAGTATAAGAGGGACACAGTTTTCCAAAATACTATTTAAGAGTATTCTAAGCACTACATGAAGTTCCCAGCCTGTTGTACTGATCTGGTTTGCATTTAGTTAACCTATAGGGGTCCAGTTCAAAAGGTCTACTGTGAGCCAACAGTTATGTAGTATGCATCCAGCTTGAACAAAATCCATATGAGGCCCATACACACACTAATTGTAGTGTTTTAAATTGAAATACACTTGCACTTAACCTATCCTAAGGCATACCTAATCTAACTTATATAGCTGCTAGACATCAGTTATCTCTGACTTCATTTTGTGATCACACTCAATGTCAAAATGGCCTTTACTTTCAAACTATATCTGCTATATAAGCTGCAACAGACTTCTGTCAACAGCTGTTAGCACGAAGTGACGCTTTTCCACTTCTGTCCCACCAACCTGTGGTGACTGTGGAATATGACAATGTGGTTTTACAGTAACTTTTACTGTGGCAAGGCTTTAAAAGAGATATCATCAAAGAAATAAATATTTCCTTGCTGCAGAATAAATTCAGAAAAAATTGGAATAGTTATATATAGTAGTTGTATTTTGTATGTGTTAATCATTTGATGTTTGTTACTTTAACATTGGTTTTCAGGAATGCTACTGTAATTGTTATAGTCCAGGTGTTCTTGGTGATGTTGAATGACAGTGACCAAATAAAAGAATAATTCTACTATAGATATATGTAATAGAATTACTGTATGCCATGCCAGTTTGTGTATAGCTCACTAGCTCTGGTGAAGCGTATGGCAACACATTTTGAAAATGATTAAACTATGGAGACAGATATAAAAAGCAAAAAAATACTGATAAAAGGAGAATGGAGAATTAGAGGAAAAAGAGGAAAAATTACTTAATTTTAGTAAGTGAGCAAATGAACATTTAGAACTTTTAATAGACTCATCTTAGAAAAGAAACCACCAGTTTAACCAGCTATGGTCAGAGCTTGCTGTGCTCCCATGTAAACCAGTTCAGTTAAAACTCTATTTCAGATCCTGGGTATAATGAACTAAAGGATCAATATCATTATAATTTTCAGTCTTCTCAAATGATGAAAAATCCCCCCAAAAATTGCAACTTCTAATATGAGATCACCAGCCTTTCATGATTTTCATTTCAATTCAGTCTATTTGAATAGCGCCAATTCAAAACACATGTCCTCTCACGGCACTTTACAGAGATTTCTAAATCTTTTGAAAAAGCAGAGGTTTCCTGTTCCTCTTCACTTTTTACTCTAGTAGGTACTCTTGACCTCTACCTCTTCATGTTTCTCCACCGTTGAGCTCTGAAGGAGTTGATGGAGTTATCATCATGACCTGAGAGTGATACAGCGCTGTCTTTGTTAGACTATTGAACACTTTGAAACCTTATGTCACCTTTCCAAAGAAATTTCAGATATTTCATTTTTATTATATTCTCTTTTTATCATTCTTGTCAGCTTTTTTTAATACTTTTATTTTCATACTCACTTCTAACATGCTGTCAGAGTCCCACAGAATCACACCGGCCTCACCAGGGTTATTTGTGTCTGGACTCATGGCCCCTGGGCCATCTTAGTTAGAGCCTGTGTGGTGCCAGTCAGCCAGGACATGCTGGGATTGTTTTCAGTCAAAGTGAGTGGAGATCCCATTGTGTTGAAACAAGCCGATTACAGATGAAACTGGACAGTTGACATAGTTACGGAAATGAATCATGAGAAAAAGTTTCTTGTGTTAAAGGTTATTTTTAGGCAACTGAACCTCTGTGGTCAGTGGTAGAAACAGACTCTGGCTGACAGACTTGTTTTATAGCCATCCATGTTTTTGTCAGAAATGTAAAGTGTGTATTGAAAGTCATATAGAAAAGAACCTAACATAATAATAATTTAACTTTATTGATCTCACATTGGAGAAATTTATCTCTGCATTTAACCCATACCCTTGTTGAACAGTGGGCTGCCATTGTGTGGCGCCCGGGGAGCAGTGCTTGGTCAAGGGTCTTGCTCAGCGACCCAGAGTGCAGACTGTGGGGATTGAACCGGGTGCTTGCAACCTTCTCAGAGCACAAGCACACTGCTCTAACCACTAGGCCATCACTCCGCAAGTCAGCCATAAGCTCTCTGGTTAATCGTTTGCTCCTCTGACCCAGATGAAGGCTGAATGTCAAGCTGTGACAGGACTGAACACCAAAGGTCAATATTTCCTGTCTTTAAAGGACATCAGGGCCAGTGTTACGCCTTTCTTCTGGTCTGTGCTGAAAGTCATTATAAGTAAAAAAAAAAAAGAAAAGAAGTGCTTCGTCGTGACATTTGACTATAATTGATACTCGTTACAAACTTTCATGGTAAGATAGCTTAAGCTCAGTCGGACTGAGAGAATATACGTTATCAAGGCTTTGCCCTGATTCTTGCTTGGATTTAGGACTGGACTGCTAGTGAGGTTTTCTTACTCACTAGTTTGCTTTGATTCAAACCAGTTAACTGTAGCTCTGGTTGTATGCTTTGGGCTAGTGTAGGAAGGTGAACCTCTGCCTCAGTTTTAAGTCTTTTGTAGACCTTAATGGATGAATTGGTTTTCTTCTTGTCAATCTTTCATTTAATGCATGTTTGGATGTGCATTACTTTTGGATCTTTACAGCTCCTCCAGAGTTACCATGGCCCACTTTTCAATTTCTCTCATTTAGGTTCTTCTTGTGCAGTGTGGTTTAGTGTGGTGGATGGGTTTGCTATATTTTAAATTGTGCCATACTCTATTTTTAGATAGATTGGCAAGCAATTTGTTTTCTTTTGGCCTTCTTGATCTTTTAGAATACCAACCAACTATTTCAGATCACTTGTATTTGCATCTTTGTAGCTGCCTTGACTGTTTCTGAACTTGCCAATAGAGTTGGACTTTTTCTCACTTCCTTAATGATTTAGGCGATTCCAAGAATAATTTAACACCTTTGTCTTAACACTTTTTGTCGCTGTATTTAACAAGTATACTGAGAAAAAAAATGCTTTCTTTTGTGTCTTTTCAGAGTGCGGCTGCTGCTCCCAGTCCAGTGATGGGCAACATGCCACCTAATGATGGGATGCCAGGAGGACCAATGCCCCCTGGCTTCTTTCAAGTAAGAATCTCTAATAAGATTTCATCACCCTACCTGCTATCAGGGTTGCTGTTCATCTATCACACAACAGACCCTTCCCCCTCGTTCATCTTACATTAAGCCCATCCTTCTGTCTCCTCCATTTTTGGTCTCTTTTGGTCTAATCTCTGGCCAGATGTGTTCCCCACTCAGTCCTGCCTCTGTCCCTAATGTCCAAGAGATGTTGGGTTGTTAACCCCTGGTCTTCTCTGTGATCTTTACACAAATCACACAAATAATATGCTCTAATACATGCATTTTCACCATTCAGCGTCTATGTTTACATGGCTTTTTTTTATTTGAGGCAATCAAATTTTACACATACTTTCAAGTTAATTTGTGTTTTTCACTTGAAAACTTGCAAGAATGTTCATTTGAGTTAAAGTTTTAAGTACTCAAGTTTAGTGAAACTCTTTTTTTCACTTTCTTGTTAGTGTTTTATATAAGTAGAGCCACACAGACCATTCTCTGCGAAAGCCAACTAGATTTTGCTTCAGGATTTCTAACTTCAGAAACAGGAAAATGAGCAAACTTTACTCTGCCTGAAATTCAGAAAAAAAATATCTTCCATTTCCAGTATAGCTTTATGTGTTTTGAAAAAAGTAGCTAAAACAGAAACATGTGAGGTTGGATTTTTCTGATTTATTGTCTAAAATATAGTTTATTCTGTGGTTAACATTGTTGTTTAGAAGCTGATCTTCCAAATATCATACATGTTTTAACTGTTTAAGCTGTTTTAACAATGAAATGAAACTGATCATCATGCGTGGGCTTGATGACTCATTGGTAGAACAGGCTGCACATGTCTGGATGTTTTTCGTCCTTAATTTGCTGGTCCTGGGTTTGATTCTATGTCTGCATGCCATCATCTTTGATAGGCCTCTAATGCCACTGACCTGCAGGTTTTGTTTGCGTCCCTTCTTCAACACCTGAGATACCTAAACTCACCAACATGCTAAGGAGGTAATTTGGTCTTTTGTCTCAGGTGTGTTGGAGCAGGGATGCATGCAAAAGTTACAGGACAGGAACAACGGTTTCGAGGAGCAATGTCACCTACCCCTACTTTAAAGGAATTGTCCAATAAAGGCCAAAAGAAAAATCTTGAAAAAAAAAAATCAAAATATCCAGAATTTGTCACATATCACTAAATGGATGTATTTACATCTCTTTGCCTCAACATCTAAAAAAGTTTAGAGACATTTGTTAAGAGGAAACATCTTAGTAGACTGTTTAAATTTAAAATGGCAAGCACACGTTCCATTGGCAAGTTATGTAGCTAGCATGGCTGGGAGAGCTCAAAATTGCAGTCTCGCATATAATCTTAAAGATTGTAGCTCCTTATTGGTGAGATTTCATAAAAGTCTGACAACATTTGTGAATCTGAGGTGTTACATGACAGAAGAAAATCTCAAAATTATAAAACAGAAACTTGGCTTCACTCCATTCAGCCTTCCTGTTATCTTTTGAAATTTTTGCTCTCTCTCACAGTTTGAATATAACACTCTTCGACATGTTTTAAAAATAAAATCAATTTATGTGGCTTCTTACATCTCAATAACCCCATTTACACTACCCTTGAAAAACCGATCCATGCCAAGACCGGTCCGAGCTGGGATCAGTTAACCAGGCCGAGCTTGGTTCGGACGACCGTTTACACATCACGCTATCTTGATTCCTTGACTCCTTGACTGCGGTTTTACTGCCAGTATTGAAGGAGGAAATCAAGCAGTTGGTGGCGGTTATGCACCAAAAGTTGTTTGCCAACCTCCTTGATTATTATTGCTGTACTTCGGTGTTTGCAGAGGGTCAGGCATTACCGCCAACTACTGGAATGGATTGTGAATCGGGATGCGCAGCCAAACGGAGATGACACGTTCTGCTCATCCGCTCTTGTTATCAGAGAACCGAGCCAGGGAAAAACCGAGCCGAGCACACCCATGGAACTGGTCTGCAGTTATCTCGGTCCAGTTGTGTCTAGCTCGGTTCAGTTCAGTTTGCTTTCCATTTACACACGATAAGTTATCTCAGTTACTGAGCTCGGACCGGTCTCGGCACAGTTTTTTAAGGGTAGTGTAAATGGGGTACAAGCTTCCTTTGACTTCATTTTGAGACTGAGGTCTCATCCAAACTGTGGTGAGATTGGTTTACACCCACAAAGGTATTCTGCTGTTAAGCTGTCCATCCAAATGGAGCCTACGTTTTGGGAGAACGTAAACAGTCGTTTTTGAAACGTGGAAAAATCGTATAATGCCATTCACAGGTTTTAATGCAGTTTTTTTTAAACAATGACACTCAATCTACCTCAGTAACCTGAGTAGCCTCTTTACCTCTATGTTTCCGTGTTTACCTTGCAAGAACTGTCTGCGTATGCCCAATCTTTTAATGAGCTGCTTGGCTTTGATTCCCTGGCAGTGTCACAGCGCCACCAAATGTCCCAGGAATGTACTACAGCACCTTCATTGTTGTGTACACTTGTATGGATGAAACTGTTTTCTAAGCGGTTTATAAAAATATACCGTGTTTGTCTTGACATGGACTAGAACGTTTGCAGAAATCTCTGGGCTTCCCTTCTGAACACAAAATTTCAGAAGAAATTGTATTTTTTATTTTTTTATTTTAAGGTTTCTGCTTAATCTAGCTATGCATCTTCTTTCTTCAGTTACAGTGTTCCCTTGGAAGTGGATTGTTGAAACTAAGAACTGGGAGTACCATTTATGGTGCATTCACTGGTCAGACAAGGATTGTTTTTTTTGTGTGTGTTTTTTTCACCTTACCGGTCACCAACCAGGCTGCATTAAAACTTAAAACTTACTGATGCTAGTAACCAGTGGACTTCTTAGTCTTGATATTTGTTTCATTCTTTTTAAGCATTTTTGCACTTTGATGTTGCACAGATTCCCCACTACTTAGTCTTTACCAGAAGCAAAGTAATAAATGTGCCGATTTAAGAGTTCTTGTCTTTTTCTTATTTTGTAGATCTGGATTGGTAGCACATCGGGCATTGTGCAGCCCAGTGTGTGTATGTGCCTGTGGGAATGTTAATGATGTATGAGCTGTGAGCAGGCTGGGGAAAAAGCTATCTGATGGTGTTGCGTGAGTGACATTGCTTTCCATAAATAGACGCTGCGTGTATGGCAGACGGACAGACAGACGGGTAAGGGAGAGTTTGCAGATGGGTATGAAGCGAGAAGGAATGAGAGGATGAATGGAGAGATTTAGGTGCACATTCTCTTGCCTATGTTTCTCACTGCTTACCTTTGTTATCGTAATCTAAGGTAAGGAAATAGAAACTAAACTAGTTAAAATGAAATGTTGCTCAGAAACACCCATAAAGCATGGAGTATACCTGTGTCTTCAGAGGCACACTACATTTTTTCAGTTGAGCATCAGACCTTGCTCTGTGCTCTGACAGTTGTTCCCTTTGAACTAATGGCTGCGGACTAATCTGAAAGTGCTGCCTACTGAGTTTTCGGCAATACAGCCATTCATTTAAATGAAGGGGAAGCAGATTCTTCCCTCCCACATATTGTGCAGGTTTTCCTTACACTTCTATCGCTCCTCCTCAGCCACTCTGCAGACACAGCCGCTCGACTGTCGATGTAGAATTGTGAATGGATTATATGCCGTAAACTGAATTTTTCTGCTGCTTTAGTCATTTCTCAGCTGAACTCGGGGTCAGTTTTCTTCTCCCTCTCCCCCGCCTCTCTCTTTCTGCATGTCTGCCATCCTTCTCCATGACATTTTCACACTCCTTACATTCCTTCTTGTCTATATATTTTTCTCTCAGATGGCCATCAGTGATTTGTGTAAAGTCAGTGACATCTGCGGGTGCGCTGCTCACATACAGGAGGATTTGTTTGCATTCTGCAGATATTGGTTGAACTGGTGTGAAAATTAACATAGACTTAATTTCTGTTAGCAGTCTTGATCCTGGGGGAAAATAAGGAACACAGAAGAAGAAATAGAGTTGGTTAAAAGAAGTACTGTATGCTCAACTAAAAAACCTTGAATATTAGTTTATGGCTCATGTTGTGTGTCATATAAACATGTCCCATGTTTAACTTCACTGAATGCTGTTGATTTGACAGCCTCCATTAATTTCAATTTTCAATTCAGTTTATTTATATAGTGCCAAATTCACAACACATGTCATCTCAAGGCACTTTACAGTTCAACCAGATCATACAGTCAAATCGATACAAAGTTTTCTATCTAAGGAAAACCAGTTGATTGCATAGACTCATTGACTCAAATACAATCCCCCACACTAAGCATGCTTGTAGCAACAGTGGAGAGGAAAAACTCCCTTTTAACAGGAAGAAACCTCCAGCAGAACCAGGCTCAGTGTGAGCGGCCATCTGCCTACAGAGGTGGTTCTGATCTAAAGGCATGCAAGGCTAATAGTATGCATAAAAGAAAACATCCAAAGCAAAGCTTAACAACTCAGCTTTAAAAGACTTTCTACATCTTCATAAGTACAGAAAATATTTGCCATTTCTGGTTTGACTCTGATCCTGGTGTTTAAATGCTCCATCATCAATCCATCCATCCATCATCCATCCATTTATCCATCCATTCATCCACCCATCCATCCATCCATTCATCCAACCATCCATCCATCCACCCATCCATCCACCCATCTATCCATTCATCCACCCATCCATCCATCCACCCACCCATCCATCAATCCATTCATCCATCAATCCATCCATTTATCCACCCATCCATCCATTCATCCACCCATCCATCCATCCACCCATCCATCCATCCATCCATTCATCCATCCATCCATCCATCCATTCATCCATCCATCCACCCATCCATTCATCCATCCACCCATCTATCCATTCATCCACCCATCCATCCATCCACCCATCTATCCATTCATCCATCCATCCATCAATCCATTCATCCATCAATCCATTCATCCATCCATCCATCAATCCATCCATTCATCCACCCATCCATCCATTCATCCACCCACCCATCCATCATCCATCCATCCATCCACCCATCCATTCACCCATCCATCCATCCATTTATCCACCCATCCATCCACCCATCCATTCATCCATCCATTCATCCATCCATTCATCCACCCATCCATCTATTCATCCATCCATCCATCCATCAATCGATCCATCTATCCACCCCTCCATCCATTCATCCACCCATCCATTCATCCACCCACCCATCATCCATCCATCCATCCACCCATCCATTCATCCACCCATCCATTCATCCATCCACCCATCAATCCATTCATCCACCCATCCATCCATCCATCTATTCATCCATCAATCCATCCATTCATCCACCCATGCATTCATCCATCCATCCATCAATCCATTCATCCATCATCCATCCATCCATCCATTCTCCGCCATCCATCCATCATCCATCCATCCATCAATCCATCATCCATCCATTCATCCACCCATCCATTCATCCATCCATCCATCCATTCATCCATCCATCATCCATCCATTCATCCACCCATCCATCCATCCATTCATCTATCAATCCATCCATCCATCAATCCATCCATCCATCATCCATTCATCCATTCATCCATCCATCCATTCATCTATCAATCCATCCATCATCCATCCATCCATCCATCCAGCAGCAAGAAACTTGGGTATTTATTGCATAAACATTGGTAAATTATTTCTTATTGATCTGGAAATGTAACTTGGAAAAATACAAAATCCAGCATTTCATTTTCTTCATCCACCCACCCATCCATCCATCATCCATCCATCCACCCATCCATTCATCCATCCATCCACCCATCCATTCATCCATCCACCCATCTATCCATTCATCCATCCATCCATCAATCCATTCATCCATCCATCCATCAATCCATCCATTCATCCACCCATCCATTCATCCACCCACCCATCCATCATCCATCCATCCATCCACCCATCCATTCACCCATCCATCCATCCATTTATCCACCCATCCATCCACCCATCCATTCATCCATCCATTCATCCATCCATCCATTCATCCACCCATCCATCTATTCATCCATCCATCCATCCATCCATCCATCCATCAATCGATCCATTTATCCACCCATCCATCCATTCATCCACCCATCCATCCATTCATCCACCCACCCATCATCCATCCATCCATCCACCCATCCATTCATCCATCCATTCATCCATCCACCAATCAATCCATTCATCCACCCATGCATTCATCCATCCATCCATCAATCCATTCATCCATCATCCATCCATCCATCCATTCTCCGCCATCCATCCATCATCCATCCATCCATCAATCCATCATCCATCCATTCATCCACCCATCCATCCATTCATCCATCCATCCATCCATTCATCCATCCATCATCCATCCATTCATCCACCCATCCATCCATCCATTCATCTATCAATCCATCCATCCATCATCCATCCATCAATCCATCCATCCATCATCCATCCATCCATCCATTCATCCATCCATCCATTCATCTATCAATCCATCCATCATCCATCCATCCATCCATCCATCCATCCATTCATCCATCCATCCATCATCCATCCATTCATCCGCCCATCCATCCATCCATTCATCTATCAATCCATCCATCCATCATCCATCCATCAATCCATCCATCATCCATCCATCCATCCATTCATCCATCCATCCATTCATCTATCAATCCATCCATCATCCATCCATCCATCCATCCATCCATTCATCTATCAATCCATCCATCATCCATCCATCCATCCATCCAGCAGCAAGAAACTTGGGTATTTATTGCATAAACCTTGGTAAATTATTTCTTATTGATCTGGAAATGTAACTTGGAAAAATACAAAATCCAGCATTTCATTTTCTTCAATTCTTTTTAACTTGACAACGTCACAGCAATGGCCAATGTTCATCCCAATTCCCACAACTCTGCAGATCTCTGCACATGTCGAGCGACAATAAGTGGTTCTCTGCTGTTCGCTGACTCTTGAACAAGTTTGAACTCATCTTTGGAATTGAAATGTACTAAATACATTTTCAGAAAGCAAACTTCAATACACTGCAGCCTGTTATTGGATATCAAAGAATAAGCAGTTATTACAGCTTATGTCAGGTATGTAGGGCTGAAGCTAAAACGACTCAGCTTAAGGAAAGGGACACAGGGCAAATAATAGAAAAAATATGTACAGGCTATTATATAAAGCCGACATGTATACCCTACACAGTTGTATAAAAGTCTATTCCTGCTGCATCAAAAACACAAAACTTATTCTGTGCTTTCTAGATATGGACTGCTGTGTAAAAGTCCTGATTTATCTCTTATTTCATTAACTCAGATTGTGGGTATTTGCGTAAACCTCTGTAGTTTAAGACACTAATAAACAAAGTGTCTCTGTGAGGGCACGGCATTTTGGTTCTTCTTAATGCAGTTTATGTTAACATGTGGTTTTTGTTGTAGATGCTTAGGTCAGATATGTGAGTCCCATTTTGCGTATTTTAAGCACCTGTGCTGTCATGCACAAAAATATGCTAAAGAGCTGCTAAAATAAAAAAAATAAAATAAATGAAAATTAAGTCTGAAGAATTATTGCTCATGATCACTCTAAGTATATGTAAGGAAAGTTGTGTTTCTTGGTAGAAAAAGTTAAAGAAATTAGGAGAGCTTTTGCGTGGAAATTTATAATCCAATTAAAGTTGTAAAACTCTTTGCTTGAACTGATGCCACAGTTTCTGTGTGCAATATCATAATAACTTATCAAAACAATATTTTCTATGAAGCTTGTAAGAACCTGATAAGGAAGAGTTTTCTTTCTGCATAACTAAAGATATTTAAATACAAGTACTTAAACATTACCCTGGAAATGTTATAAACTGCTATAAAAAGCCCAACATTGGATTAACTTTGATTTAATCTTGAAGAAAAAGAAAAAGAAGAAGGACCCCTAGTATTAAACATCAGTTTAGGACAGCAAGATCTTTCAGGGGTGTGTCTGACATATAAAGAGTGTCATTAAATGTTTTGATTCAATCTCAGTATTTAGTTAAAGACAAGGTTGCATCCTTGCTGGAAACTTTAATTACAGTAGGATATCTCCTGAACTTGAAGTTTCAGTAAGGTAAAATATAAGTGGTTAAATGCTTTCATTTCTTGACTAAAGGTTCAACCGGCTCTCTGAGACTGAAATTAAATAAATTTTTTCTACCTTAACTGAAAGGGCTTGGGGAGAAAGTTTTAAAAAGGACAAATGCTCAAGGATCCAAAAGTGTTGCTGGCATGTCTCGTGACTACTGCCTGAAACAAAATCCAAGAGAAGAGAGGCCTGCTTTAGTCTATCATCTTTGCTTATCCTTGAAAAGACAGGAACAAAAAACATAGCTAATGATTCTCTGAATGGGGATATCCTAGAAATACAATTATTTCTGGTCCTTCAGATGTTTTCTTTATTGTTTTTTATTGCTTAAATGCATACTATGCAACATTTTTCAGTTAATTAATGTGTTCCATAACGTTTTGGATGATTAAATGAGTCATTTCGGGTCGAACAAAGGTTTTCTCGACCGCCCTGGTGGTCTGTAGGGGAAATACCGTACTTGCAATTGCAGGAGCCCTCAGCCCGCACCCACAGGCTCAGAAGTCTCATGCATCGCGAGAGTCGGTCTTGCTTTACGGCGAGAACTGCTACACGCCCCCAGTGAAAGGCATGCTCGTTGCTAGCGCAGTGGCGATATTTGTGCAGTTATCATGGAGGAACCAGCGAGAAAAGAGCGAAAGCCCATGTCGGAGCAGTTTTCAAACTCGAAAATTGGAACAAAATAGTCACTTACCGGAGTAGACATGGTGATTCGTTGCGTTCGCCTGTCTGCTAAGCTCAAAACAACCGCGCCTGGCTTGACGGAGAAACCAGGAGAACAGCTGAGTATATTTACGACAGTGCACTTTTACTTTCGCCCTCTGGGGGGAGCCTCACTGGAAAATCAACACCGGTTGCATAGTATACCTTTAAGGGCCCAGTAACAATCACTAGCCTCTGTCTCCTACTGATTCCAAGTTGGGTAATCAGTTTGGCAACAGGTGTATGAATAACTTTGGGCTTAACAGGATTCATTTAAAAAAAATATTTGTTTGAGTTTGAAGAACCAATAACACTGTTATTGCTTATTTTCATTTGGGCATTCATGGGTGCCGTGAATGCTGCCTCACTTCCTGTTCTGTTTTATTGTAGATTTAAAAATATGGTGCTAAATGTGGAAAAAAGAAGCCTATTTAGAAAACATCAACTGCTGCATATATATTTGGTAGGAGGGCTATTTATGATTCAGATCTTTTTGTAAAGCTCATGTTAACATTAAGAAAGTAAACTGAATGAAAAAAGAGTTGCTCAAAGTGCACTTTGTCAAACCTAATTTAGTTTTTATTTGTATTAAACAGTTGTCTGACAATTGCAGACAGAACGTTGTATTACTTCAACCTCCTTGTTGGCATTGTCAGAAGGTCAACACTGACTCAGCTTTATTTATAGAGGCCTTTAAACAACCATAGCTGCCACAAAGTGCTGCACATACTAATGAGATAGAATGATATAAAAACAACGAAATAGTTTCAAAGACTAAAGCAAGTAAAATAAATAAATTAAATAAAAACAAATACCAACCCCCCACAAAAAAAGAATTTAAACAAAGTACTAAAACAGACAGATTTTCATACTGTGTTGAAAGCCAAAGAATAAAAATTTTGGATTTAAGACGAAAATAAACAGTGAGGAGGATGGTCTAAAGAGGAGGGGGAACTAATTTCACTATTTTAGAGCAGCAACTGAAAAAACTCCTCTTTCAGCCTCCGTCTGGACCTCGGTACCTCCAGAATCAGCAGGTCAGCTGACCTGAGGCTCCACATAGAAGCCTAGGAATGGAGAAGCTCGGAGGTAGACTTAAAAAAAGATAAAATAGTCTTAAAATGGACTGTAAAACGCACAGGTGGCCATGGGGGGAGCCCAGGAGGGAGTTTTTCCTCTCCACTGTCGCTGTATGCACACTTGGTTTGTGGGAGTACTGTAGAGTCAACGAGTCGATGCAATCACCTGGTTTTCCTTAAAAAACTTTGAACCAATCTGATTATTATGTGGTTGAATTGTTTCTGTAAAGTGCCTTGAGATGGCATGTGTTGTGAATTGGTGCTACTGTATATACATTAACTTAATTGAATAGAATTAATTCACTACATACAGTAGTCTATTAGGATCTTCTAATTGTCAGAAAACTGATTTATTTAGTAATTGCGGTCGGATGGCCACCAATTTGAGCCACTTTCTTATTATGATCAAGAGCAACAATTATCATTTTCACATACAGAGTTATAACCAGTTCTGTTTGCGCAAACTTTAAATCTTCTGCAGTGCAGAAAGAACGTCTCCCAAACAGAACACTATTTCTATAGCAGTGTTACAAACTCTATGTGCCAAATGTAATGCATCCCTGAGTCACTGTCACTGTTTTGGTACTCTAAAATAAACTGGCATCGTTTGGCAAAGTAGAAGACCAAAGTATAAATCCAGCCATCAACTTTTAGAAAAACATCTGATTTAAAAAAAAATATGAAAATGTTTGATCATTATCACAATACTACTGAATTTACTCTCATCTCAGTTATAGTTACTTTTCAGAGTTGTTGAAAAGAAACAATATTTACCCAGTGTTCTTAGTTAAAATTGTGATTGGGTTAAAATGTGTCAAATTAAATTAAAAGAGCTAATTATAGGATGCTTAAACTTCCTTAATGTTACCGGTTAATGCACATTTGGAAGAAATCTCGGCTCCTGAATACAGAATGGAGTTTGTGACAGTAGTTGTCTGCAGGTGCAAGCAGGCTCTCCTGGAAGGGCACTGTGAAAATAGGAACAAGGGGGAAACATGCAGAGACTCTGTTACTTTCTAGCCATCATTAAAAATGCTGTGTTTGAAATAAGGGCATTAATATTATTTCTAATTCAAGGCGGTAAATGTTTTTTTAGATGATCTGGTGTCTTATTAGATTTGAATTGGATTAAGACTTAATATGTTCATTTGGTAAGCATTACAGCCACAGAAATATCAAAGTAATATAATAGATAATAAGCTGGCAGAAACCAGATTGCTACACCATGATACAAATAGCTTAAATAACAAATTGTTTAACTTACAATTACCTTAACATTTTGGAAATGTCATCCAGTTTATGCAGCAGCTGTAACTTAAACAGAGTTTTTTATATTTATACATTTATTTAATTTTTTGTCTGTGTAAACTAATCTTAAGAGTTAATTCTTTGCAAAGGGTGAAAAAAGCACGGCATGAATCATTTTACTTCTATATCACGCACTTGGAGATAAATGGAAACTTACAAATGCAAACAATGCACGGCCGTGTGCATGGGGTCTTATTTTTATTACCACCAAACCTGTTTGCACTGGCCGAATGCAGTTTTTATACGCCACCATTGCCAGATTGATTTGATAATGAAAGCAAACACAACCTTCAAGAGTCCAAAGACCCATCTGCATATAAACCGCTTGTTGTGTCAAGTAGTTAAAAAAATAAAAATAAATTAATAAAGCAGAATAAGCGTGTATTTTTTGGTTATTTCAGCTGAATCTATAAGATAAACAACTTCAGTGTGAATGCTGCTTAACACCTCTGTAGAGTTGTGCTTATATAAATGATTTGGATGTAGGCTTACATGTTTAAATGTCTGTCACCATTGCATGTCTCTCCTTGGGGATAATGCTCCCTCCTCTTACACCGGTGGGATGGTGTATTCCTGTCTGAGGTATATACCATGAGCAAGCAGGAGACCTAAAGCTACCACTGCTGCTCTCTCTGGAATGCAAGCAAGGAATGACAATGAGAGTGCATTCTGTGTGTGTGTGTGTGTGTTGGTGTGTATGGGGGGGGGTGTTAGTGTGTGCGGTGCTGTTCCTCCTGGCTTTGTTTGTTGTGTTCAGTGATGCAGGCTGCTTTGTGTTCTCTGTCTGCATATATGTGTGTGAGTTTTTGTGTGTGAGAGAGCAATAGTTTGAGGATGGCTGCACACTGCCCTCTAGTGTTCGTTGCCTGAAAAAGAAAGAGAGAGAAACTCATGTTCTTCCAGCCCCCTACCCCCCTCCCCCTCTGTTAGTGGTCCATCAGGGGCAGCGGTGTGGGTCTTCCTTAAGCCGAAATGAGTGGTGGGGAGGCGAGGGTGGCGTGTGTTGATGGGTTTGTGGTGCCGTGCCAAGCTGTTATCTCCTTAGCCGGGTAGAAAATGATTTTATTAATTGCTTCATTTAACGCTCCCCCTGCCCCCTCCCCAACCCCTCTGTTACTCAAACACACAAATAACATCACACCAAGACTGGCATGCGTATATGCACACACACACGAGCACGCACGGGAACACCTAGTTTTAAAAGGGGTCCCGCATACACCTCTGTGATGGCTGAAATATTCTCTTTGCGCGTCTCTGTGGGGACCTGTGGAGGGAAAAGTGCAGCTGTAAAGGCCATATGTTGGGCCATTCAGATGTAATAGCAGGAAAAGGTGGGGGAGGGGGGGTCAGGCAACGGAGCTGTGCTCTAATATAGAATATTACAGAACAGGAAATCAGATCCTTGCATGTTCGGATTTGTCCTTCTAAGAAAAAAAGTGTAAAATTAAAGTTAGTGGGCCAGAGAAATGATGAGAAATCATTCAAAAGAATTGGAAAATTGGTTGGGTTTTTTTTTTTGCTTTTATTCAAAACATGTTCTAGAAGCACACAAAGAAAAGAAAGTTGCAAACTGTGCATTTGGGTCGATAACATCACAGGTGGCACGAGAATTAAGTTAATCAGCCTGGATTTGTAAAGATTAAGGAGGATAGGTGACTGGTGAAATTATACGTTTTGAAGTATTTCAGTTAGTAGGCAGTCCACCTTTTTTCAATGGATATAGTCATGATGTTGAAGCTAATAATCACAGTGACGAATACTTTAAACTGTAGTTGTTGTTTTCGTTCCTTGTTTTTGGAGCTAACAGTGTCTGAAATAAAGAATGATTTATTTCTACACTTCAAGAGATCTCGTCAATATCTTATTTGTAATTTCCGTGCATATCTATTGGCGATAAAATAAGAGAAGAATGTTATCTTCTTGTATCAACTTGAGCTTAATGGAACAGCGTCTGTCTTTCTGACTGCTGTATTCACTGTATTCCTCTTCTTAACGCGTTTTAGTGTCACCAAATTATGTTGAAATTCACTCAGCCAAAGACTTATACCATCCAAAAAATACACCACATGAACGGCAACTTGATAAAATAAGATGTTAATTAGGAAAAATAAAAAAAAAACAGGAAAAACATAAATGTATGTACAAAAACTTCAGCTTAGCTACCTCATGTCCCATGTGATGTCATCAGAGGAGCGTTCGCCATCGCACTTGTTTTTTAAATTTGATTTTATCTAGATTGAAGACTTACGTTTTTAAAAAAAACTGCTCTGTAAGGGATGAAGTATTTTTTGGTTTGTAATTTAAGGAAAGACTTGAAGATAAATCCAGATAAATTAGGATTAGGCCAATTTTATTTCCAGCATTGGAGTGAGGTGTCCTTTGCTTATGTTTACTGTCAGGGATGAGTAAAGCCGCTGCAACGCCCGACTAAGTGACTAAAACTCAGCTGTGCATGAGCTGCTATTCGCAGAGGACAACCAGACGGCTGCAGCTGGGTCAGTGCAGTCTACGGACCCCCGTGGGGGCGCCTTGTTAGACACACACACACACACACAGAGGCATGCTTGGCAACAACAATAACCTCTGAGGTCAGTGGGAGCCAGCGCTGCATTAGCCTCACTGTGAACCTGCTGAGAGACAGAGCGAGCCAGTACAGCTGGTGTTAACCACCCAGAACACACACACATGATCACAGAGAGCAGCAGAAGACACACTGGCTCTGATACAAATGTCAGAACTGTGCCAACACATCCAGAACACGTCATATGTACAACTAAGTAAACATTTCCAGAGCGTAGAATAAATAATTGACAAGCTGCACATTGTGGGACTTGTTAAGAAGTGGCTTTAGTGACGACTTGACTGCCTCTCAGATAAGCCTTCTCACAGCGAGGAGATAAACAGAATTAATGCATAATGAAAAGTGTTTTTCCAAGGATTGGAAGCACGTCTCTCAGCCGCCGAGTATCCGATCTTAACACAGGTGGCGCTTTAGGACTAGCAAGGTGAGGTGTTGCTTGTTTGATGCTGTCAGTCAGTGAAGCGGTGATATTTTCCCACTGTAGCTTCACCCACAGGTCTCCAGCTCTCTGTTACCCCAGCCATGCGCACAGGGGGCCTTTGGGAGGGAGGCGGCAAGAGGAGGGTGACTACAGCCACCCAGAGTTATGCAGCTATATCTGTGATGCTCTCATTCTAAATGGAGAAAAAAAGATTTAAATTTGTTATGAAATTTATTACATAAAATTACAGATAGTTAATTCCAAAAATAGATCGGCAAGTGTACCTATTGTTTTTGTTTGGAAGATGGATTCAGCGGCTTTGAAAATTTGCCAAAAAGTAATAGTTTGCAATCCATCCATCCATCCCTCCATTTATCCATCCATCCCTTTATTTATCCATCCATCCCTCCATTTATCTATACATCCATCAATTTATCCATCCCTCCATCTATCCATCAATCCATCCATTTATCCATCCATCTATTCATTTATCCATCCATCCATCCATCCCTCTGTTTATCTATACATCCATCAATTTATCCATCCATCCATCCATCCATCCATCCCTCTGTTTATCTATACATCCATCAATTTATCCATCCATCCATCCATCCCTCTGTTTATCTATACATCCATCAATTTATCCATCCATTTATCCATCCATCCATCCATCCATCCATCCAACGAGCCAGCATTTAAAGCCTAACCAATATGGAAATATCTTGCCACAAATTAACTCAACGTTTTAAATATTGACTACAGTAGGAGTGCAAGAAAATGTTGTACTGGAGTCATCTAATATTTCATTCTGCCTTTTGATAAACTTGCTGTATAAAGCATACTAGGCACTGAGGAGAAAAAGATCCTGATGTTCCTTTACTGAGAAAACTTTACTTTTTGCTGTTACACTAGTGCACAAACATCCACTGCTTATGTTACCTTAAAGCAGAGGAGAAGGTTCACACTGATCCATGCATCTCCTTTGCTTGTTTTTTTTTTTTTGTTAACTATTTGTTAGCTATAAAAAGGTCCAGTCAGTTTCTAAATACAAAGAGGAAGCTTATTTTTGGGGTGGGAGATTGTGTTGCCAGTGCAATTTTGCATAATTATTTATAATCATACAGGCCTGTTTGGATCAAATGTGTCTCAAAGTGAAATTGTCAGAAATAACACTCTGTTATATTATGCAGCCACATTACTGTAAGTAAAGACTTGATTCCTCGTGAATTGATCTGACCTCACACCACCTATTAATGATTCCCATAGATTCACAATCACTGGGGTCCTTTGCAAATATCAGTGACGAATTTTATTATGCACAATCTCTGTTGAGCTAATAGGTTAGATGTGATGGTTGTCTGGTAATTACAAGCTACATATCTGAACAGGACATGCAGTGATGATGGGGGCTGAAATTGTTTTGTTATCTTTATTTTAACTCTTCATTTGTCTCCAGTTGCTTTATATATTACATCAATATACTAGAAATGTATTAATACAATTACTTGGTCTTTTATGGCATAGAGGTCTAGCGACTTTTAAGGGTTTAGTTTATAATCCTTAGGGTTTTTGTTAGATGTGTTTGCTTGTCTGCTTCATCAGTTTCTTTCTTTCTTTTTTTTTTTTTATTTGCTTGAATTTAGTTGGTCTTACATTGCATTCTCAAATCACATTCATTTGAGGACCAGAATGTTCACATTTTGTACAAAGAAGACAGGTGGTTTGAAAGGGGTGTAAAGGAAGCCATTTATGTTAAGAGAGGAAAAGCAACCTTAAAGGAATAGTACACCCAAAACATGATTAGCCTTCATTTTCTACTCACCCCCATGCTGAACAACACTCTGGAGTACTTTTTTGATATCTCAAATACATCTGGAGATCTGGGAGGCTTCTTGCTGTCTGCTGACATTCAAATAATGGAGGTCTATTGTGCCCGAGACAGAAAGGTCCATAAAAGTCCACAAAAACGTGTCAATATTCCTCCATACTGCTCGTCCAATGTATTCCAATTGTCCTGATTGGGTAGCATCCAGAATTTACTCGAAACGAAGTCATTTAGAATGTTTTTAGAGCCTAAACAGTAGTGTATAGGATTTCCTGAAAGCGCGCACATGCGCGTTCACGAGCCTACGGAAGCCGGCAGACCAAACCAGCGCATTCAGCTCGGCAAAGAACTCCTGCTCTTCCTCAACACTGAAGTCCTCAGACATTTTTCTTTCGTTGTTTCTTTCTTTGCACAGGTAAACAGCACATTTCTTCTTCTACGCTTGCATTATCAGCAGAGCAGACGCTGAATGCGCACTTTCATCTGGTTTGGTCTGCCGGCTTCCGTAGCGTCCTGAACGCGCTGGCGCGCGCTTTCAGGAAATACTATACACTACTGTTTATGCTCTAAAAACATTCTAAATGACTTCGTTTCGAGTAAATTCTGGATGCTACCCACTCAGGACACTTGGAATACATTGGACTAGCAGTATGGAGGAATATTGACACGTTTTTGTGGACTTTTATGGACCTTTCTGTCTCGGGCGCCATAGACCTCCATTATGTGAATGTCAGCAGACAGCAAGAAGCCTCCCAGATCTCCAGATGCATTTGAGATATCAAAAATGTACTCCAGAGTGTTGTTCAGCATGGGGGTGAGTAGAAAATGAAGGCTTATCATGTTTTGTGTGTACTATTCCTTTAAACAGAGGGGGTGGACTCGGGTTTCAGCTCTCAAAAACTTACAACACAGCGATAGGGTTGATTCTTTCCCGCTATCATCTCAACCCCCGCCCCCATGCAGGACACTGGAAAAACAATTTAAAAATAAGTAAAAATGTCTTAATTAAGTGTATTTATTCTTAATTTGAGTAGGTAAATGAGATAGTTTGCTAATGGAATGAGTGCTTTCACCCTTAATATAAGATAATTAGATAATATGCACTTGAAATAAGACAATGCAATTGTGTTTTCTTATTTTAAGTGTAAATTGTCTTGTTCCATTGGCAAATGTCTTTTTTACCTCCTCAATTCAAGAACAAATGCACTCATTTTAAGAAAAAATTACTTTTGAATTGATCATTTTTACAATTTTGAATTGAAAAACCTTCCTGGATGAGAAGCGAAACATTTTCAAACTTGAAAACCAAGTCCAGTGAATTGTTTTTTTTTTTTTACTTTTTTGGAAGGACTACTATCACAATGGTGTTTGGTTTCTGATTGTAACCTTTGCTTAGGGTTCAAATGTCTATCTGTCCTTTTAATTTAACTCGTTGGGATCTGGGGTTGATTCTTGAGCTTTTTGACTGTCCTAATAATGCTTTTTTAATTTTTTTTGTATCTATTTAAACACTGCAGAACAGGGAGGTTTTGATTTAAGTACCTTTAAAGTTGGAGTATGTTAGAAATGCTCTACCTTCTGATTGCAACTCCATTCTGACTACCTTACACTTAAAGTTATGTCAATGATCAGATAACTTACCTGTAACATATGCCGGACGTATGGCATACGCTGGCATATGTTGGGAAATTTCTCAACGTATTTGTCGTATGTCGACGTGTACAAGCGTGTTTCAGCACTGCAAAAACGATATAGAAATAAGTAAAAATTTCTTAAATTAAGTGTATTCACCCTTAATTTGAGTAGGTAAATGAGATGGTTTGACAATGGAATGAGTAATTTTACACTTAAAATAAGATAATTGGATAAAATGCACTTGAAATAAGAAAATGCAATTGTGTTTTCTTATTTTAAGTGTAAATTGTCTTGTTCCATGGGCAAAATTTCTCTTTTACCTCCTCAATCCAAGAACAAATGCACTTATTTTAAGATAAAAATAACATATCTAGATTTAGATTTTTTGCAGTGAGCGTACTTCAGCATGCTCATAACTTATACAAAAGGTACCCATAACCTATCCAAGGTATGCCAGAGTTTTTGCCAGATTTTTTGTACATCAGGCATAAGCTGGTCTAAATCGTCAAGGTGTGACAGAGGCTTCACGTATGTGAGCCAAACCAGAATTGCCATGTCTTTAAGTTCTTTAAGTTTTTATAGGGGACTGGTAAGGAACTTAAAATCGGTTCATATTACTATTCTATAAGTTTTTGGACAGTTTTGTTTCATTGCAATTGGCTTGTTTTCCAGCTGACATAACCTGAAAAAAAAAACAAAAAAACTAGCCTTTGTTGTTTGCAGATTTCATTTCTGTTGGTATCTTTGTGTAAATGACATCTCTAGTGTTGAATGGCTGTGGCCCTGCAAACATGTAGCTTTATTGCATTTCAAAAGCCTCTAAATAGCAATAAAGGGAAGTCTCAGCTCACTTCCACTGTATAGAATTTCACAGAAATATCTAACTTGTTTCTAGCCATGCATTTCAATGCTCTTCTCCCTCAGAAAAAAAATCCATATTTTTTTCAAAACTATCTAACATTAATAGTGCCTTGCTTAAATATTCAGAGCTCTTGATCAGTTTCACATTTGTTTGATTTACAACCACTAACTTTAATGTATTTAGTGAGATTTATGAGAATATTTATGAAATATAGATGTATATATTTATACATCTATATAGAAATAATAAGAAAAAAAAATTCAAATAAAGGTTTGCAAAAAGTTGCTGTGTTTCCTGCATTTGTGTTGATCCCACTTTACTATGACCCCCCCAAAAAAGTGCAACTACTTTCTTGTAAATAGAGTCAGTTTGTAGAGTTTTTAGCATTTATTCAGCTGTTTTGTATATTCTTCTGTGCAGAGTTGATGGGAAGATGAATGAGTTATTCAAAATGCATGCATGTTTTGCATGATTGGCCGAGTCAAATTCTAAGAGGAAAATGTTTGCAGGTCTAATCCCAGTAAACGTGGTTTTGTAGACTGTGGATTCTGGGAAGCTTGAATTTAATGATCAACACTTGTACAGTTATGTCTAGTGAATGGTTCGTCTACCAAAAGTGTATTAGCATCCATGCTTGTAATGTTACAAACATGAAAAGGTTTTAGTCACACCAATGCTTTTGCATGACGATGCCTCCATAAGCTTGAAAACTACCAACAGTTTAATTAATGGTGCATTTGTCATCTTCTCCAGGGTCCTCCAGGATCTCAGCCTTCCCCTCACACACAGCCCCCACCACACAACCCCAGCAATCCTATGATGGGACCCCATGGACAGGTAAGACAACTTCCTTTCACTTTCCTCCCATTTGTGTCTGCAAACACACTCATTCTCTCTCGTATCATAACACTGATGTACAGTAGCTCCTGGGTCCCCTCGGTGTGTGATCAGCCAGGGACAGTCAGCATCCAGGATGGTTTACTGGATGAATAATTCAGCTGTGTTGGCCCGGCTGTAGGGAGCGGAGGTGCATCTGAAGGGCCTCGTCTCTCCCTCAGCCCAGCACTCTGCATCCCATAGTCCATCAATAGAGCATTAATATTGCAGCAAGGCCTGACACTGTGCGGCTCTCTGTGTGCAAACCCGCCACAATGTGGGAGGGAGAAGGTTGGAAACGGGAAGTGGTGGAGGAAAGAGTAAGAAAACAGTAGTAAGTCAGTCCTTCGCCTCCAGCAAAATGAGGGTAATTACATAAGCTGGCCTCTGCTTGCCCCAAACGCACAGACTGACAAAGGAAAAGAGTTCCCCCTTATCTGCATGTTATGATTGTTAACACATCTGTCTTCCAGCCCAAATTCAAATCTGCATGTTTCCCCATCTCTGATGATGTTTACAACGACTTCTTCTCATTTGACACTTAAAGATGGCTGCCCTGGATTTGGGTATTTGTAATGGCAGCAGTGTACTCATAGGTGATACTGCCAACCGTCTGTCTGCAATGTTTTACATTATTCACTAGTTCAGTAGCGCTTGCTCTCTATGCATGTCCCAGCCAGCCTGTTCTTGTCCCGATCTGCTAAAACGTCCAGGTTTGCTTATAAAGTCCCTCAGACTAAACATCCAGAATCACCTCAGCTCTTCTCTCTGGTTAACAGGAGATAGTTATCAACCTTTCAGTACCTTTTGCTACACTTTTAAAATTAATGAGTGTTATCTTTGCCTGTATTTCTAAAATCATTTTTTTTTTTTAGCTGTGCATCATCTTGTTTTCTGTTGCACCTACCTGCCTTTATGTGGTTGTTTGCTCTGTCTGATCTGTCTGCCTCTATACTGATGGCTTTCACCACCTTAGATCTTACTTTCCGAGATGCAGCGACGGGCTACAGCTCATAATTATCCAGCCCAATAGCTCTCCCTGCTGACCACTACAGAAAACAACTTCCATTAGCTTACAGGGACAGGCTTCTCAATGTTTCCAAACCCTAAAGACACCCATTCAGATATAATGAGCACCAATTTTTATCCATATTAAATACAAAAATTCAGCAGATTTGCTGGGGAAAAGTACAATTGTAGCAATGAGGCCAATTTAAAATAATTATTCATTTTAAGGGTGTTTTTAATTAAAAAATATCTCGCCAGGAGATTTGTTAAAAAAAGCCAAACATTTAGTCTTAGGTAAGAAGCCAAAGAGGTATGAGTCCATCTTTAAATAGCAAGACTGGAATGAGAATGAACTGCAGCTGGTCTTGGTTGTGACATCATTAAGTAGTAATCTGTGGCTGAATTTTAAGGATGGAGCTGATAATGACCACAGCACGCTCAGACATGTTATTGTTTGTATGGTTTTTCCATTATAAGCTGTGATTTCTGTCACGTATCTTCAGCTTTACTGATTATATCTTCTAGAACTATTACAAAATAAAGAAAGTGTGATATTTCATTTTGAGATAAGCTAAAGTACATACATTTTTCCAGTCTAATAGTCAAAAATCACATTAATATTGAATTTAAGGTGGAGCTTCTGTCAATAATCCTCATCTTCTGGTGTTGAATTTTATATCCCAGACTCAATGTTGGCTAAACATCTCTAAGGAAATTGAAAACATTTCCATCATGAAACATAAATGTGTTTATTTGTGGATTTTTCTAAAATAAAAACGTCTTTTTTTTTTGCCCCCCTGTCCATCTTTTAGCCATTCATGTCTCCACGGTACCCAGGTGGGCCTAGACCCTCCCTCCGAATGCCAAACCAGCCCCCTGGGAGCATCCCGGGTTCCCAGCCCCTCCTTCCAAACAGTCTGGACCCCACTAGACCTCAAGGTACTGACTCAAGGAATGCTGTTACAGCGCCCCCTGCAGTTTATGGTGCTCCTCCTGAGGAAGCCTCAGATCATTTAAAATAATGTTGAACAGGATTTTTTGAGGATGCCACCAAATCGAACTGCAGTGATATTTTTATGGGGAAAAAAAAGAAATCTGGCATTTTTATTTCCATTTAATACAAACATTTCATTTAAAGATTGGATTTTCTGATTTTCTCAGCTGAAACAATGCAAGCAGATAATTACTTCAAGGCTTTTATATGTCTATTCCACTCACGCAATAGAAGTAGTATGCGCTTTTTATATTTAGGGCAGCATCTTCATCATCTAAATATCTGCCCCAATTCTATCTTCCTCTGTGTAACACAACAGGACATCCAAACATGGGAGGTCCAATGAGAATGAACCCCCCGCGAGGAATGGGAGGCATGGGCCCACAGGTAATTGAAAACACGCAGAATGGACATTATTGTGGTTTAGGACCAACACAGGGGTTGCCAAACAAGTAACAACATTGGAAAATAAGCTCCAATAAAGCCCGTTCTCAGTCCAGCTGCTCCGCTGTATCATTTTTGTGCTGTTTACTGAGTGCTTCCATAAAAACAATGATCATTTTAAGGGTACATTTGGCTTGACCAGCCTTATAAGTTTGCCTTTAAATATCAGAAGCGCTCCGGTGACTCACTCGGCTCTGACCAGAGGTCACACTCTGCAAACACCAGTTAAACATGATTGATGAAGCTGGTTAATTCAGATGCATGAGCCAAAACCAAAGCCAAAGATTATTCGTGCCTGTTAGGACTTTGATTTCACTAAATGTGTCGTATTGTAATACTTCCAGATGCTCAAAGAACAGGTTCCTTTTGAATTCGCCTTATCAGACGGGCACTTAACTCTGCATCCTGCCATCTAACGTTTTAAAACAGTATCTCAGACAAAGACACTCACACTGTGCCCTTCAGCCCCTCTCTGTGCCACCCTGGTTCTCTGGCTTTGGCAGCGAGCACGGCAGCAGCTGGTGTGGCATCTGCTCGACAAGTGTAATCGTCTGCTGAACAAAACTCTTCCTTTGGTGGAGCAGATCTGTTGCCTCACACTAACACACACAGACACATATGCATACCCAAGTATAAATATGTATTGGCAGCCAAATCTCCCCACTGGGCAGCAATGATAACCCTCATGCAAATACAGAGACGCTGAAACACACACAGGACATTATTAGCCCCTCGTTAAGAGGAGACATGATCCTCACTGACCTTCATCAGGATTCAGAAACTTTAAATTAAAGCTGGTATTAGACTCTGTACTGACTGTGGTTTGTTTATGCAGAACTACGGCGGAGGGATGAGGCCTCCTCCCAACTCCATGGGGCCGGGGATGCCAGGGATGAACATGTTAGTAGGCGAAAGAAAACACTTGTTATTGTTTTCCTTTATTCCACAGTTTCATGAATATCTTGTCAAATTGTTGATTTGCTGTTTAATTTTCTATGTAATTGTATATCAGCATTAAATAAAAACTTGATTCATCTCAACAGTAATCTGCCTTTTCAGAGTTAGGTTCAAAATTATTTATTTCCCAGACAGATTTAGATTTTAATTGTTTTCATTCAACCAGCAAGTTTGCTTCTGGTTGGAAATTAGACTATATAACATTTTGAAAAGGAACATTATTATTTATTTTTATTGTTTTTATTTCTACAAATTCTTTTTTTAGAGTTATTGTTGTTTATGTGTTTATATTATTTTATATTTTGAGGCAAAAACTCTTTATAACCTTTTCAATTAACCACTAAAATATCTCTATAGGCTGTACCGTAATTACAATCCTTTATTTAGTTACAAACTATTCCATGGTTCCATTTTGTGCTTCATCTTGCTTGATTAATCTCTAAGTCTCTTAGGTTGAAAGTCCTCCTCGCCATTACCCTAATTGTTTGCTCCTTAACTGATTCTTTAACAGGTTGCAGTAGGGACTCTTGGCTGGGCCGCTCCAAACCGTTAACATTTCTTGTTGTCGGAGGAAACATGTTAGCAGAACAAATAACAACCTAGCTTTCTATCAATTATTATTTTAAGTCTTTTT
Source organism: Cyprinodon tularosa (assembly GCF_016077235.1). Lineage (NCBI taxonomy): Eukaryota > Metazoa > Chordata > Actinopteri > Cyprinodontiformes > Cyprinodontidae > Cyprinodon > Cyprinodon tularosa. The sequence goes on from NW_024038298.1 coordinate 892,419, forward strand.
TTTTTATTCACAGGGCTATAACCCCAAACAAACTTCCACTATATTACAACTTAAAAAGATACTATATTAAGGTTTTCCCAACAAACAGGCTAACAATCTCAGAAAAAAATCCCCTGCGCCTTTGGATGGGGATTTTAACTACAGAGTATTAGGGCCAGGCTACAGATTTTTTTATTTTTATTTTATTCCAGGATAAAGTCGTAAAAAAAAAATACAAGAACAACGTCTCAGCGAGAATAAAGTCATAAGATTATGACAATAAAGTCGTAAAATTATGAGAGTGAAGTCCTAATATTATGAGAATAAAGTTGTACTTTATGACATATCTTACAAGAAGCAGGTTCATCCCTAAAATGAGGAATGTCGAGCATCATGTGAAGCTATTCTTTTGCATTGGTTTAAGGAGAGCATATATTAATATCGTCATTTGACCTAACAACTTGACCTAACAATTGTTCCGTATTACAATATACTGCATTTCTTTTTTCTTAGTAAAGATTAGGGACCATTCAGGATTTAAATTAAAGTAAAATCAATCATATTCAGTAAAATAAATGTAAGATCTGAGTTTAAATCATAGATTGTAGGAGTAGTCGAAAATAACCTTGGACCTAGAATCTTGATATTTGTTTTATACATCTTTAGTTGTTTAAAATATTGTAAAAAGTTGATTCTTAGTTAAAGTTTCCCCCAAAACATTTTCACTGTTACTGATCAGATCGCTGTAAAAATGTGAGCTGTTAAAACAAACATTATTTCAAACTGAATGGGTCCCAGTGGTTCCAGTACAGCAAAATTAACATTTTCTGAGTCATCCTGTATGACTCTATAGAAAACATTTATCTCCAGAGGAAAAGAGACATTTCTTCTTCTTGGATCAAAAATGATTCGATCTGATGCATGTTATTCTTTACATTCTGTTATTATCTGCAATTAATTAAACTGTTTATACCTTTTTTTACCTATTGCTGAACATCAAACCATTCAACAGTGTAAATCTAGTTTCTTCATTACAATATTAATCCTATTCTATAATTTTACCTCTATGGTATTCTCAGGGGTCCTGGTGGAAGAGGTCCATGGTCCAACCCCAACAATAATTCAGTGAGTCACTTTTCTTTCTCCCATGACTTGTTCTCTATACAAGAATTGAGCATCAATCTTTTCTCTCTCCTCGTGTCTGTTTCCTCCACAGATAGCTTATTCATCCTCATCTCCAGGAAACTATGTGGTGAGTGTCCCATTGAGGGCTGATGTGCGACCACAGGCCATAATTTACCTGTTACATTGCGGAGCCTGACGAGCACTCAGGACTCATTCTTCCTCTAATCACTTTAGGGCCCTCCTGGGGGAGGTGGACCACCAGGAACTCCTATCATGCCCAGTCCTGGAGGTGAGTAGCTATTTTATCCAAACATGATCCATCTCAACTTGTTTTCCGACGCTGCCTCAGGTTAAAATTTTTTATAAGAAAAAAAAAAAAACATTTTGTGACTAAAAACTTAACTGTACGATGTGTTGTAGAATTTTCTTGATTTTGCACTTTCTTTAAAAACTGTATTTCCTGCATTTTTTGCTGTTTTATATTAGTTTATAGTGTTTAAAGAAGCAAATCCCATCTTTAGCCCATCAAAAGAAGTGTTTCTGGGGAGGACTGGCTTCGAAAAAACACTGATACCCTGTAGCTGTTCTGTTGCCCTGTGGAAAGCTTCTCTTTATGTCCTGCATTCATTATTATATACAACGACACCAGGAGGGAAAACATATTTCCTCTGCCGCCGCAGAAACCTCCCTCAGTGAGGCATACCTCATATGTGCCCCCCCCCCCCCCTCCTACAGTCATGACAATGTGCCACTCATGCCCAGGATTACTCTACCATATAAAATTTTTTTGTCCTTTTTGCAGTTTTGTGTGTAATTTTCCTGTTCTTTTCGGCTATATTCTATCTGCAATGTCAGAACAAGGTCACCTTATCCCTTTGAATTTTTTTAGCATACACACCGAGTGGCACAGCATGCACTGAGGATAGTTTTATCCTGATGTTATTTCCTCAAAACAGGAAGAACGAGCTACAGTTCTGTTTCCCTTCTTTAAAATTCTCCTAAACATCACTTTAAATCTTTCTGCTGTATTCCTTGGTCCTTATGATGAGAGCAGTGCACTTGTGCTCTGAGATGGTTGCAAGTACCCGGTTTGATCCCCACAGCCTCCACTCTGGGTCCCTGAGCAAGACCTTTAACCCCACACTGCTCCCCGGGCGCCACACAATGGCAGCCCACTGCTCCCCAAGGGGATGGGTTAAATGCAGAGAGTGAAGTCCCCCATTGTGAGACATCAAAGAGATTTACATTATGATGCTTTCTAGTGTTTTCTAACAAATGTGAGGTTTTTACATAAGATGGGCTGAGAATAAATTTCCCAGACATGCGTTCCATGTGTATCAGGTGGCTTCTTAAGGCATAGATTGTACAGAGAGCTGTATGTTGGCTTAATACAGAAATATCTTAGAGCAAAGCAGCATTAATATATACTGCAATCATATAATCACCTGCTTTCTTCTTACAGATTCCACAAATTCAAGCGAAAACATCTATACGATGATGAACCCTATTGGCCCAGGTGGAAACAGACCGAATGTGAGGCTCTGCATTTTCATTAATATGTGACTTCTCTTGTATACCAGTTACTTAGGCGTGTGAAAAAAACAAGAATGTTTTTCTTTAGTTCCCAATGGGACCAGGTCCAGATGGACCCATGGGTGGAATGGGAGCTATGGAGCAGCATCATATGAACGGGTCACTAGGTGAGGCGCATCAGATACCTCCTGAATCCATTCCTGATGAAGCATGGTTCTTTCTCTGCTCAGACGCTTTTAGATGTAGTATGTTGCCCTCTTATGGTAGATTGAAGAAGTGTTTTAAACAGCGCTTATTTTTTAATATCGATCTTATTGACCTTGTGGATGTGACGTATCCTTTAAATGTTCTTATTTCCTCCATATCCAATCACAGGCTCCGGTGACATGGATGGGTTGCCAAAGGTAAGACTTTTTCACTTGCTACGCAGCTCCTGGTTTCTGTTCCCCACTGATATCATTAATCATTGGTTGCTGTTTTTGTTTTTTGTTTCTTCCTCGTGGGTTGCAGAATTCGCCTAACAATATGGCGGGCATGAACAATCCTCCCGGCACTCCGCGGGATGATGGCGAGATGGCAGGCAACTTTTTAAACCCATTCCAAAGTGAAAGTGTGAGTAGCAAGAGACACAGCATACATCACCCCATGTTTTAATGCCTCACTTCTTCTGTCTCATCTACTTCCTGGTAAAACAAGCTACATCTACCTTAGTGCTCAGCATGCATACTGTTCATTATGAGCTGGGATTATCTTCTCTTGCTTCGTCTAACTGTCCGGTTTTCATTTTACTGTTTGTCCACTAATGTTCTATATTAAACATCTAAGGCCTTTACAGTACAGTTGGATTTAAACTGAAATAAAACACAAATAGACTCTATTTGGTGACTATGGAAGGCAGTCAGGGGCAACTGATTATATGGGGAAATCATACCCTTAAAAAAAAACGTAGTATATTTAAAGTAAATTCTATTAGTATAAGTTTATAAAGTATACAGAACAATGTACTTTTAGTGTAATTGAAGTATTACTAAAGTAATACTTCTTCGAACTAAATGGGTCATTTTTAAGTTTACTAAAGTATACTTTAGTAAACAATAAAGTAAACAATAGTATACTCAAGTACACTTGACTGTACTAATGTTAAGTATATGAAATATAGTTTAGAATAAGTAAACTCTAAGTACACTGCCTGATTTTAAGTATGAAATTAGTGCACTTTTAGTATACTTGAATAAACTACTTTTTGCTCTGGATAGCGAGGCAACACTTCATAAAATTAGATTTTATGAGGACCATCAGAGTAAAATTGCAATAAAAAAAGGTCTTCACAAAATCCCAATTAAAGTTTAAGGATATAGCATAAAAACTGTGAAGAAGTTCAAGGGGATGAAAACTTTTGCAAACCGAGTAACCACAATCTTTTTTTCTTATATGGGCAGTTTTCCGGTAACCTGGCAGTAGCCAGATTGATATGTGTAGGACTGAGTTGAGTTCTATGCTATCAATCAGGAATGGCTGCCGTTCAGTGTGTCTGTGAAAAGGAATACTTCGAGCTGATTGGAGGTCTTGCCCGCCTTCCATAATACGCATTCAGCCAATTGTATTAGCGAATCGTGACGTTTCGTAAGCTGATAAATCAAACATTTTCCTAATCCTGTCAGAAGAAAAGTCCAGACATCTTTCCCATCTACAAATGCACAAAGTGCTTCTCTTTGCTCCTTTTTAAATGAGAAATTGTCACTATTTTAGCTAAAACCGAGGCAATTGCGGAATTGACTAGTGAGACCTCCAGCGTAGCTATGTCCTACATGTCCTGCTGACATGTCATTGGTCCAACTCACTGGTTGTTCGGAGACGGATGTATTAGCTGGAGTCTTTCAAGGTGGATTTGTTGTGAGACTGAAAACTGAGATCTTGCAACAATCCAGCTTGCAGCACAAGGTTAGTTGCCTAGGGCAGCTGTAGAAGAAGGAGCAAATGAGTACAACATTTAAAAAATATATAATTTTTCATTTGTAGACTGAAAAAATGTTCTACTGCTTCTATGTTTGTGCGGTCAGAGGGGAGTTGAAGCTTCCTGCTCGATGCTAAGATCAGAATAACTACGTTACGTGCTGTGAAATGCATTTTGCCTTTAAGCATTTTCATTATTCATGGGGACTGGGGGGGCAGAAGGTAGAGCTTGCCCTGCTTTAACTTATCCAAACATTATAATCTGAGATCTGCCTAACCCAAGAAAACTAGCCTGCTTAGAAACCTGCTCTTACATGCAGCTATATTAACTATACTACAGTTGTTTGAGGCTAGAAACTAAACTTCTATCTTATTTTTTCTTCTGGCGTCTCTTTTGCCACCTAAACTAAATAACAATTGCATTATCTGCTGTGTGCTTCTACTGAATATGGCATTTACCATAAAGGAACTGCTTTCATCTAAATCTGGGTGACATAACAATATTAATCCAGCATTTGCTTATCTTGTCTCTCCTCTCTTTTCTCTTTTTGCAGTATTCACCCAACATGACGATGAGTGTGTGATTTTTTTTTTTATCTTTCATTTTACCTCTTCATCTCCCTTTATCTGAACCCCTTCTTCCCTGACCACCATGGTGTGTCTTGCGTTACCCTCCTCCTTCCCTTCCCTCCTTCCCTTCTCCGCCCTCCTCTATGTGGATGGCGTGTGGTGCCACACAGCCCCTGGGGATTCCCCTGGAAAGCAGGACTTCCCTTCGGGCCCCACATCCCACTGCCTGTAAAATGGGTGTGAGAGCGTGAAGGGGTCTTTAAACAGCAGGAAGGATCTTCTCTTTCCCTCCGCTCCGTTGAGAGCCTACCTCTCCTTCAACGAGAACCTTCTCATGTAGGTCATCCTGGATGGAGTCTTTCATTTAACTCTTGCCCAGCCGGACGCCATCATCACACCATGCAGAACATGAATATATGGAGGACTTTGCAGCCGCTGACTCATGCAGGACTTTACAAAAACCTCCTCCTGTGGCAGACATTTTAAGACGATGAACTAGTAATTTTATTCTTGGACGATTTTCATTAAATATTTGTTTTTGTGGGTGATAATAATCTAATTTTAATAACTGCTATTATCCAGCTATTGTAGGTATGATTCTCCTGTTAAAGGGCACATTGTATCTCAGCAGTAGCACCAAGGACGACACGAGAAGCACACGCCTCTGAAATGCACAAGGATTTTCAGTTTACATGTTTTGAGAATGTTTTTGATTGTGTTTTTTTTTTGTCTCATTGCATCGCTCTCCGTTTGAAAAAAAAAAAAAAATTAAGACTGCATTTTGAGGTACAGCTTGCCTCCAGGATGTTCCTCATGGACAAGCAAACGACTGTCATCTGATGAGGATGTGGTTGGAGGAAGAGAAGTCTGTTCTGGTTCCGATTGCACATGGTTGATCAGTTGTTTATCTGTCTTGTCTTTTAAAAAAAGACCCCTCAAATAACTGCATTTCACTTGCTGGAAAGAAGCTAAGCTGGGATACATTGATGGAAACTGTTTCAGGTATCAAAGCTGGGCAGCAGTTTGTAAATCCCACATTTCTTCTTGTATGTAAATGACAAGAGGTTTGAATTGTGCTGTGCTTGTTTTCTTGTTATTTACAATTTGTCAGTTAATTCAAGTTGGATTTTTCCTTTCTCTCTTCTTGACTTCCATGTGGCAAAATTTCCATCTGAGATTTACTCAAACATCTGGTCAGTTTTGGGACTGGTGGATCACTGAAATCATTGTGATACACTTGCAAAGGCAGTCTTGCTTTGAATTGGCAGGTTTAGGGTTCTCAGGGTTTGATAATCGGGCGTGAAAATTCTGCAATGTTGCAATGCTAACACTAACAAAACCAGAATAAAGTGTCCCAACTTAACTAAAAAGCAACAGCTGTTCCTGCTGCTGCTAAAATACAAACTAAATTACTATTTATTACCATTATACTAAAGTTATTTGTATCATTTAAACATTGCGATTTGAATTGATTCAGGCAGAAATATAGAATAAAACAGGCTTATTCCACAGAACATAACAGATTTTACTTCTTTCTGCTCTTAATGTAGCTGCAGCAATCAGTTAGAACATAAAAGCTAATAATATAATAGATTTGACTATTTTCAATATAACAAAGCCAAAGGAAGGACAGTAAAAATATTGTTGTGTTTTGGTTTAATTGAGTTTAAAAGATTATGAATGATGCCTATTAAATGAATGTGCAGTGAGTCCTTAAATCTGGAAGACTCACTCTGAATAGGCGATGCAGCCACACAAGTCTAAGAAGAAAATCAATCATAGGAAAGTTTATAAGTTATTTTAGATCTTTTAAACTGACTTCTTTTATTTTATTTTAATTTTTGTCGTCGATATATGTGACTGAAAATGGAGTCCCATCCAATCTGCACAATTGGTATAAATCAGCTACATATCAGACTATTTCAATGTCTCCCTGCATGTTCTGTACTCTGTCTCATCACTGCTGCTCCAATCCAGTTATCTCCGCATTATTCAGACCAACAGACAACAATCAGCAGCTGAAGGCTCTGTGGGTGACATAGAGGTATCTTCAGGATTTAGCAACCACTGACCTGGGAATTACTCTCCTTCCTTGGATTTAGTGACACACTTCCCTTCTTTCCTCTTCTCCACCACCTCCAACCCCCCCTTTAATTTTCTTTGTTATTATTTCGTTTTGTAAATACTGTAAAATGCATTTTGATATCATTGACATGTTTTTGATATGTCAGTCACTACCAATGAATACAGCTAAAAGTAAATTATAAATAAAACTGTTTTTCATAGAGAAGATGATGCGCTAACCTTACCATTTGGCTCACTGGGCTATAATCTACGAGTTTCTGTAAAGTGGCTGAATGTGTAAATTGCCACGACGTGGTGAAGGCGTAAGGGGAGGAACAAGACAGAGGGAGAGGACGGCGAGATGTGAAACGAGCTGTGTCCTCCCTCTGCCTCTTTACTCTTTATTTCAGTCTGATGTAACTGTTGGCTTTGAAATGAAAGAAAAAAAAAACTAAGGCAAAGTTTTACAAAGGGCATCTTTACAAAAAAAAAACATGCAACATTGTGTTGCAGTTTTTAATATGAAGGATTTTTATCAGTTCAGGAAAACTTTTAAACTGGAAAAAAACAAGAAACTATGATTTTAAATGAAACATTTAAATCAGAAATAGGAGGAAACCTCTGTTCTTTGCTTTTCACTCCTGTGATAGCACTGTATAGTTGAAAGCTCTCACTGATCCTTTCTCAGTCCTCTGTGTATATTGATTGTTGGCCATCTCTGTACTTCTATTGTGATGTATAATACTGTACCATTAGGAAGATTTTCAGGTCGGGTGGGCTGGTTGTTTTACTCGGGGCGGGTTTCACGGTCCTCTCAGATGATGCGGCAGTATTCAATATGAAGCAGTCTGTCTCTTGGGTTTGCTTTGTATTTCATGGTAGGATAGTTGAGAATCTTGTCTTAGGGACTTAGGTGTCTTGTGTAGGTAATAAAGATGTTCTTTGTATGTTTCTTTATATTGTAAAGTTTCTTTAGACAGAAAGAAAAACAGATAATTTGCTTATAAAAAGAGAAACAATGCATCAATAATAAATGTCATTTGATTTTTTTCTCCCTGTTGTTTGAATTTGTTCTTCTATTTTATTATAGTAAACCCTTTTTTTTAAGAATTTATTTCAAGTAGACTGGGTGTGAGCTGAGAATGTAAAAATATGTTCTTTTTTAATATTTTTGCATCTTGAGTTTTCAATTAAGACAATTTTCAGAGGTTATTTAGTCGCTACAAAGCCTGATCAGATGATATTCAATGGATTGCAGAGTTAATAAATCCCAGAGAGTTGGTTGTTAACATCCTCTGGTCAGCTGTGGGGAAATGGTTTATTTATTGCAATAGTTCCCCCTTAACAAGAACTACACTGCAAAAACGATCTATAAATAAATAAAAATCTTAAATTAAGTGTATTTACCCTGAATTTGAGTAGGTAAATAAGATGATTGGCTAATAGAATCTGTATTTTTACTCTAAAATAAGATTATTAGATAATACTTACTTGAAATAAGACAATGCAATTATTTTTTCTTATTGTAAATGTCAATTATATTTTTATATTGCCAAAGTGTCTCACATCCTCAGTTCAAAAACAAATACACTAAAAATCGTATTTTACCCACATTAAAATGAAATTATTTATGCTCAAAACTCAAGTTCACAACCGCAACTTGATCTAGTTCTCATTCATTCATCTTATTACATTAACTAGAGTTTTCAATGATGTGATATGTTTTACATAGGCTGCTCTTATCTATTGGGATCCCCTTTTTTTTTTAACTGCCTTAATGATTCATTACAGGTTCATATGGAAATATTGCTTAAAGATTGCATGGTTAAATCATGCAGTTTTTCAGATTTGTCAGATGCAAATCTATAATGTGATTCTCCTGCTCCGCTGCATCTCAAGTACACTCTGCTGGTTAAGATCTGATGACTGGAGGCCGCTAGAGTACAATGAAGTCATCATATGTTCAAAAGGCCAGCTTGAGAGGATTTTAGCTCTGTGGCATGATGCAATATCTGGTCAGACGCAGCCATCAGGGGCTCATAAAAGGATGGCCATGTTAGCAACAGCAGTGTGGGAAGCTATTTCAGCAATGCTCCGAAGTAGGGTTTCCAAATTGTGCAAAGACGATACATTTCCCAATGTAACTCCAAGTCCTGTATATTTTATGTCCCAATAGCAGAGGTGTCAAGAAACAAAGTACTAAAAATACTTTGTTACCTTACTTTACTGGGGTAATTATTTTTTTATATAGCTTTTTACTTCTACTGTTAAATTTTTTTTCGTAATTATCTCTACTTTCTACTCCTTACATTTTAAAAAGGGACTTGTTAGTTTTGTTTCATTTAAGCTCTTTTTCCCTCATTATCCCCTGTTGGTATTTAGAATAAATATAAACCATCAAAATAAGCTGTTTCATCCAGACAATTTCTTTGTTGTTGGACTCCGTTCTGCACCAAGTTGTTGCTCCATACCAAAATAATTTTTCGAGATGATGCAAAGTTAAATACAAAACTGTTACCATTAGTTTAAAAAAAAAACTAAGAAAATTAAGTATGAGTAAATCATCGTCCAGAATTGTATAAAAAACATTCCTTTGATATTAGGTTTAAAACATTTGCTTTTCATGTTTTTCCTGCATTACTTTTATCCTTTTTTTACTAAGTAAAAAGCTTAGGATGATACTCTAACTTTTACTAAAGTATTTTTAAACAGTAGTATAAAACAATAAAAGGCTTGCGATATTTCAGTTGATTTGTAATGAATCCAGAATGTATGACATTTCATGATTTTTAATTGCATTACAGAAAATAAAGAACTTTATCACAATATTCTAATTTTCTGAGACAGTCCTGTATGTACTCATCTAAATCCAGAAATGCCACTAAGAACAAAGTATGCAAGAATGTTTGATTATGGATTCATATTTTAATAACTAGGTTAAGTCTATAAATTCATAATTTAATAGGTTTTTATTAAAACAGTTATTAACATTATCTATGATTTCACTGAAGACTCTTAGATGACTTGCAGAGTCACATGATTTTCTCTTTATGGCATATAACACAAAATCTAGTTCTGACAAGAGCATGAATTATGTACTAATCATCTCTAATGTTGGAATATTTATGTGCATAATTAAACCCAGTACTTTTGTTGTCAATTAATTGTTGATATATATAAAATTAAATTGTTTTGAATACTCTACTTGAGCAAAAAAAATGGTAGGGGTGGCCAATGATTGGCTAAGGGTGACCATGGCCACCTCTGGCCCCCCATCTAGCTTCGCCCCTGCTGCCCTGCCGGGGAGGAGGAGCTTAGCGATGTAACTCCTAGGTCAGGGGTCTGCAACCTGCGGCTCTAGAGCCACATACGGCTCTTTGGACCCCCTACAGCGGCTCTTAATAGTGGATAAAATGTAAATAAAGAGCTAAATAATGTATTATTCTTAAATTTTTTCTTAAACACAAGATGGAAAAGAATGACATTAAAAGAACCAGAAGTATGTTTTTAGAAGCATTTGTCTTTGAATTAGCTTGGAATTTATGTGTTCAATATTATTTTAAAAGCTAAAAATACATAATTTGTTGGCAACTAATTTCCCAAATGAGATATTAAAAATTTTTTTCACACAGGTTATATTTTTCGGCCCTAAACAACTTTTACTTGGTCGGATTCGGGGCTAAATGGCTCTTTAGATATGAAAGGTTGCAGACCCCTGTCCTAGGTCAAACGGAAGCAGGTTGCTTTTTCGGTGAAGTTAGTATGATATTGAACTTGCACCAATTAAAGCACTAGATGGTGTTTTGCTCCCACAAAGCGAAAGCAAGCTTCACTTCCCTTGGCTGACGGAAGTGTGACACGACTTAGGACCAAAACAAGGTTATTTGGAGGTAAGGGGTGGTTCAATTATTCACTCAATGGCTGTTTGTCTTAATTTTATTTTTTGGAAATGAATAGAAGAGCTGTCATTAAGGAGAAAATGATCCAATAACTGTTTGCAAGCCATTAGCGAGACTAACAGCTAAAGCTAATTGTATTTTGCTAATCTCTTAGCTTGCTAGCCGCATGAGGTTGAAAGGTAACTTGTTGGAAACTTCTAGAAAGGTACCACATGTTTTTAATTACTATTAATGGTTATCAGTTAACTGGTTAGGCACTGCATTTTCCCCGAACTTTTCAGAGCGGTATTTGTTTGCGTTACACCTGACTGTAACGTGTCATTTAAAACGATTTTGTAGCATTCAAATGCATATAATGGTGTTTTTGCTTTGCCTTCCAGAGCGATGCTCTATTGATTGAAAGGGAGAAGGCTATGGACGCATCAGATGGGAATGACAGTGTTTCATCCTCCAAGAAGAGTGGGAAAACCTCGTTGCTGGACAGCGGGGAGGACTTTGAGGTTTTAGACGAAGAAGACATCGATGATGACCTTCCTCCTTTGGAGGATGCTGGGGGTGCAGATGGAAATAAAGCAGAAAAGAAAAAAGAAGAAGAAAAATCAGAGGCTTCTGAACAAACTGATGAATGGCTGGATGTTTTGGGTATGTCAGAAATGTTTAAATGGATATGAATTTGTGATTTTATTCTTGTGGAAAGGTTTACCCAAGCTTCGAAGCAACTGTAAATAATGATGTCCTTTTTTGGACTAAAGCTGCCAGGAGGAATCCCAGCAGTTTCTACTAAAATATTAAATATAGACTCAAACTGTGACACTGTTTGTCCCTAACTCTTACACTGCACAATGTTAAATGTAACTGATTTGGCTTCAGATTGCCCAACAATCACTAGAAAGAGATCAATCTAGTTAATTCTGACTCTTTTTTTTTTTTTTTTTTTTTTCAGGAAATGACCAGCTAAAGAAGAAAGTCGTAGAGGCAGGAAAGGGGCGAGACAGCCGGCCTCAGAAGGGACAGAATGTGGAAATTAATCTGAAAATACAATTAATGGATGGGACGCTTGTAGAAGAGCAACATAATCTTTCCTTTACTCTCGGGGACGGTGATGTCATCCAGGTGCAATTTTATTTTCTGTGTGTGTGCATACATATATTTGAAACATTTTTGTTTAAAATGTAAGTATGCACAAAATTATCCATTATATGTTTGGCGTGTATGAAAGTAGCCATTGTTGAAAATGTGTTTAACCTTAATATATTTAAAATGCGCTCCTCTCTTCCAGGCGCTGGATTTGACTGTGCAGCTCATGGAAATGGGAGAGAAGGCGCTTATTCACACGGATGCAAAATATGCATATGGTGCCAGGGGAAGGTAGGAAAATGGGGTTTGAATTTCTTTCTTATCCTGAATACAGAGTGTGGATTGAACTGCTCAGAAAACAATTTACTGCAAGAAAACCTGGTTCAAAAGGAGAAAAACAAATCAGGCTTTGTTAACCTTAGTCCACTGAATTCTGTCTTGCTTCAAATAAAGCTACTTTGCTGTAAGCAAGTGTTTGTTGGTCAGATGTGTTGCGCTGGGAAATAAAAAAGTTCAAACTTGATGTCTTTCAACTGATAAAGAAAGCTATGTTCACCTGGTAGGGACTGTTGACAGATCTGGTCTTTACATGGATTGTTGCAAAATTGAGGCAACACTTTTATCAAAGAACAGTTAATCATATCTCTATACTGTAGCCTAATACATTAGAAATGTAGGGTATGTTTGAGGAATGCATAAAGGCATCTCAGTCCTTTTTCATTAGGTAAACCGGTCGATTTTACTGATTTTATAAGTGATATTTCTGGACAAGCAGATTTTAAAGTAGCAACATAAAGCCAATTGTCACTGCATTTTAAGTAAGTTGGGTCACACATGACTTTTTTCTCAGCTGTACGTACATCATAGCAGACCGGTGCAGCATCAGCATTATAGCAGCAGCACTGGTCCGTATATCGATCTACCGCTCCTTTCTCTCCTCACTGCTAAACACGGCCCCAGATACTCCTCCACTTAAGAATTGTTCGCCATCCTGAAGGGGACAAGCAACCTTTTTCTGGTTAAAAACAATGGCATCGGACTTGGAGGAGCTGGTTCTCATCATAGCCACACTTCACACTCACCTGCAAACCGTCCCAGTGCTTTCTGTTGGTCTTAGCAGGAGGGAGCCAACAGAACCACATCATCAGCAAAGAGCAGAGACTAGCCCCATTTACACCACCCCTTGAAACCATGCAGTCAGTAGGGCTCGGCGCGGTTTAGTTCTGGCTCTGTTTTCGGATAACAAAGACCACATGAGCAGTCCATGTTATCTCCTTACAGTTGGCTTCCGTAATCATGAAACTTCAGACATTCATAAAAGTACAAGCTTTCCTACCGTGCCACACGATTTTCAGTAATGATTCGGCTTAGCAGTGTGATGAACCTTAATGTCCATCGTTGTTTCCTGTATCTGTAAGCCCTGATTAGACTATGGTTTGTCCACTCCCAAAAGCCAACTCAGTCAAGTAAATTCAGGCTGCCTTTTTCGCCTGACTCTCTGCAAACAACGAAATATCACAATGATAACAAAACATAACTTCCTGAATGTTACGGGCGCTGACATGTTGGTTTGCTTGTTTACCTCTAGAGAGCAGTAATACCATAGATTGTCACTAGGAGGTGACGACCGCTACTAGTGTGATGTGTAAATGGTCATAAGGAACCAAGCTCTGCATGGGTTGGTTTTCAGAGGGTAGTGTAAATGAGGCTTAAGTCCTCTGAACCCCGAATATGATCCCCTCAGGCCCTTGGCTGAATCTAGAAATCCTGTCCATAAAGGTTTAGAATGGGAAAAGGGGCAGAGGGCGGCTCTATCAGAGTACAACATACACCGAGGACAGGCAATGCAGACCAAACTCCTGCTCCCCTTCTACAGAGACTGGATGGCCCCTAGTAAAGGGTGCCTCACTCTGTACTCTAAGAGCACAACACTTGTGGACTGGTTGGGCGAACGCCCATGTGCCCTCGATCACCCTGCAGAGGGTGTAGAGCTGGCTCACTTCTCCACGGCCAGGATGAAAACCACACTGCTGCTCCTGAAGCAACCATCAGCTGGACTCTTCTCTCCAGCAAACCTGGTTAAGGCCTTCCTGCAGAGGCCGTTGAGTGGGATTCCTCTTTTTATGCAGGGAAACCACCACCCCAGTCTGACAGCCATGGGCCCTGGCCCTGACCTCCATGCAGTGATGAAGAGGTTGTGTCATCCACAACAGCCTAATAACATCCAGAGCTCGAAGGTACTCAGGGCAGGTCTAACCCAACCCCAAAGCCTTGACACCAGGCAGTTTTTTTTTTTAACCAATTGGTGACTTCAGCCTGGGTTATGAATGAATCCAGTCCCAACCAACCCCTCTCTTCTTCCACCATGGAAGGAATGTCAGATATCACTCCTCTCTCACACAATTGCTTTTGCCTGGTGTGTTTTATTCAAATATATGTATATTTTTTAAGGTGCAAATAGAAATTCTTAGTCATATTTTTTAGCAAAATGTTGAAATGGATCAAGAAGCATGGAGTTATACTTTACGGTGTGTATGTCTTGCAATAAAACAAAAATTGTTCTTTAATCCAGAGCAGATCGCTATACATTTAAAAATATAGCGAAATAGCTTGAAATGTTTTTAGTCAGCTTGCTTGTTACTTTATGTTAAAATTCTATTTATTTCACCTACTCCAAGCTATATTATTATTATTATTATTATTATTATTATATTTTTATTAGGGTTGTACAAAATAAATTTGTAACTGTTTGAAATTAACACAAGCAGATGTTTTTATGAAATTGTTTAGGTTACCAGTTATTTTAATTTGGTTTTCTTCATGGGTTCTGTTACTCCTTCTCTCGCCAGCCTTGAACCTGAGGTCCCCCCTAACGCTCAGCTGTCTTTGGAAGTGGAGCTGTTGAAAGCTGCTGATGCACCAGATGTGGAGCTTATGCCACCTTCTGAAAGAATTGCTTTTGCCATCCGCAAGAGAGAGCGGGGGAATGTTCACTATCAGCGCGGGGATTATGCGTTCGCCGTCAACTCCTACAGCATCGCCCTGCAGATTGCAGAATCCAGCTCCAAAGGTGAGAGTTATCCACAGGGAGGGACTCATATTTGGGAATGTAGTCTTGTGTTTTGATGTCCTATTATATAAACTATGTTCTAATGGTTGTTTTTTAGTTCAATTTTGAAGTCATATTTACATATTTATTTCATATTTCTACCCCTCTTGGGTCTTGAGGAAACATGTTTTTTGTTGTGTTTTTTTCTTTCCTACTTCATATTTTCTGTCTTTTGTTTCTGGAATAATAACCTTTTTTTCTGAAATAAATATATAAATAACACATTGCAATATGAAAACCATAAGATATTTCTGAGAAGCAGGTGTATTCACATTGGTTTTTAACGATCCCTGATTAATTTTGCTCTTGTGTTCCAGTTGACATTAGCCCCGAGGAGGAGGAGGAGCTGCTGGATGTTAAAGTAAAGTGTCTGAACAACATGGCTGCCTCTCAGCTAAAGCTGGACCACTACGATGCGGCCCTCAAATCTTGTGTCTCGGCTCTTGAGCACCAGCCAGATAACATAAAAGCCCTTTTCCGCATGGGCAAGGTATTGCTACCGTTCTTTCACCTTTGGAGCTCTGTTGAACGCTACCAGATTCAAGCATTATATGGTCTGTGTTTTCCATTCAGGTACTGGCTTTGCAAGGTGAATACACAGAGGCCATTCAAACCCTACGAAAAGCACTGAAGCTGGAACCGAGCAACAAGGTAAGTTAAGTGAAGAGTTCATGTTTGGTGTGTGCATCTTTCTTATTTGTTGACAAGAAATGACCACTAGATGGTGCTACTGGGTAAAAAGTAAATCCCATTGCAGAGCAAGGTCAGGTGTATAGCTGATTCATCATTTCAAAGGATCTGTTTTCATGTTGCTGCTGTAAATAGGTTCACCCTAGGCTCTGGCTGTATCTAAAGCCTATCCAGGCTTTCTCTCCCGCTTATACAGCCGACTATATAAGGTTCTTTAGCTATATAAGGACCCCTTAACAGTTTA
The DNA here is from genome assembly GCF_016077235.1 of Cyprinodon tularosa. NCBI lineage: Eukaryota > Metazoa > Chordata > Actinopteri > Cyprinodontiformes > Cyprinodontidae > Cyprinodon > Cyprinodon tularosa. The sequence goes on from NW_024038298.1 coordinate 908,662, forward strand.
TTCTCAAGTGTGTGGGCTTCTTGGATCAGCTGCATAGTAGTTGATGCCCAGAACTCCCCACGTCAGTCCTACACCAATCTGTTGCTCAGTGCACGGCCTGTGCAACACTTCCAAGTTATACACACGCAGTGTAGTAAAAGGTACCTTTTCATTTTGGACAGATTTAAGTGAGTTAAATTGCTTACAGACCAGTCTGTACTCTGGAATTGGAAACATGTAATTTGTGCATTTGATCTAAAGACGTTGAAGAACTAAGAGTTTCAGCAATAAACCTTTAGCACCAGAAGAAATTCAAGTTTTTTTGTTTGTTTGTTTGTTGTTTATCACAACTGATAAGATTGAAAGGACACAAATTTTTTGGATTTTAATATTTTTGTCTCTAGAATGTGTTTAGTTAAATCAGAGCTGGAAAGCCTTTCCTGTCATTAAAAAGGCTTTTATGACGAGATAATCTTTCCTATTTATATTTGTGAAACATATAACATATTGGTTTAATACTAAAGTAAACATCTGAACTGTTTTCTCTTTTAATGAGTCGTTACGATCAATAAGATGCTTTCTAACAGGTGCTGGAAGTGAAGAAAATTTACTGTTGCTTCGCTCTTCATGCACGACAGAAACACTGTTTACATTTGTCACTCTGTCATTATGTACGCCCCCTCTGTCTTTAGTTCTGACAGGAGACGATTTATTTGTCTGGTTTGTTTATTTTTTTTTAGTTGACATGCCGACTTGACTTTTCCTGGTTAGAATGTCTTTGACTGAGTACAGTGTTTGAACAAACAGGACATGACATGTTTGCTTATCCTACTTTGTCCTTCTTTGTGGAAACTTGTTTAATTTTTCTACAGTAATACTGAAGGTTTTCATTGTAAGAACATCTAAACACCGTCCCTTTAGTATATAACTGGCAGAAAACATGACTGAACAAAGGCTACAACTGGACAGATTGAGCTAGTCTGGTTGGTAAATATTTCTGTAAACTGTTACTTCTTAATTACTGCTTAATTCTGATGAATTGCTATTACTGAACGCAAACATTTTCTGTCTCTGATAAGGCTGATATGCTTAGTCACTCAACAGCTTTAAGAGCAAAGAAATGACTCAGACCGGAGCCTGTGCTGGAACAATAACTGAAGTCAGATCCTGGAATATTTTTGAGGACATGTAGGCTGATTATTGTAATGGAAGCCTGTGATTTCTTGGAAGTGGGCAGAGAAGAACTAACTTTTTGCAGCGTTTAGTCATCTTGAATTAGTAAAGTTATTGTTTCCTTTATCGATAATTCGGAATGTCTTGGCTAATTTAGTTTGGAAATGTTTTCCACATCAGTTGCCTGCTAATATAAAGGTTTTTGTCACGACATTAGCAGTTTTTTGTACAGAAGGACTGTATTTTCCTAGAGAAATTAATAAGTGCAGTGATGGATAGAAGTATGGTTCTTTAAGTCCAAACAAAAAGTTTGGAAGGGATTTAATCTGGTTTTGATATTTTTATGAAGAAGAAAATTAGAAAAGGAAAGATGTAATCTTGGCTTTTACATTTAAAATGACAAAATTTGTAAAATAAAAAAAAAAAAAAAAAAAAACTGCTCTAATCTGTATGCCCTTAGCTAGCAAGTATACTAAAAAATCTGCCTACCAGTTACCCAAACACGCATCCATTGATATTGACATTTGAAATTATGATCTCTAAAATGTTTGGGAGCTGTTTTTAAGTTTTGAACATAATCTTATAGCATCCATTAATTATTATTCTGTTTGTTTGTTTGTTTTTATCTGTACAGACAATTCATGCAGAGCTCTCAAAGCTGGTGAAGAAGCACTCTGAGCAGAGGGGAGCAGAGCAGGCCATGTACAAGAAGATGCTAGGAAATCCTTCTAGTAGTAGCAGTACGCACAAATCAAGAGCCAAGTCTTCATGGGTGAGAAATGCTAAAGCAAGAAATTGCAAGAATTGTAAAATTCATGGCTAAGATTTTCCACCATTTTTGGTCTATTGGTAAATCAACAAACTATAATTTTTTGTTTTTTTTTTACTTTATGTAAAGTTTCATTAAAATTAGGGACATTTTTTTTAGTGCTCCATGTTGTCGACCTGATAAATTGACCCCCACTACCACTGGTTTTCTATCCACAGAGTCTCAGTTGGAAGTGGCTTTTTGGTGCAACTGCTGTAGCCATTGGTGGAGTAGCTCTCTCTGTTGTCATAGCGGCCAGAAACTGAGGTGAACCAGGAGAGTCAAAGGCAGCGTGGGGAGCCTAAAACACTGAAGCACATCTGCCAGTGCCAGCAGTCCTTCAATAAAAGGACATGAAAATGTCAGGTGGTTAATCACCTCCTTACCGTTCCTCTCTTTTCTCTACTATGTTTGAGAACTATATGTGACAATTGGCAACTGCATATGGGAAAATGTATTTCCAGCCTTGTAGATGTATAGGTTAATGCATCTTTCTTATGTTCCCGCTGTCTGTCGTTCTTAGTATTCCGTATGTGGAACTAATTGTTAATCGAGGTTGAAGATATTTTTAACACATAAATATTAAATTGTTATTCTACAGATATAGTTTGAAAGCATTGAACCGTGTTTGTTCAGTGATATTTATTACCCAAGTGATGTGATTTCAGTGAATGGTACAGTGTTCCCTCTCAAACATCTTAGGTCCTCAGGATGGTTGGCTGTGTGCTGGCCTGTTTACGCTCTGTATAGACTCTGTATGTAAATACACTTACTGACCAAAGTAATCAGAACACCTCTATAAATCATTGCAATACAGCAGTCCTAAATTAACCTGTTGATTTGTGATGAGTCTCCTATAAATTGTAGAGTAAAACATGAGGCAGAACAAACCCTAATAACGTTCTTTGCTTTAATTTTTAATTCACGGCTGATATGTTTCTTTATATCTTACTAATCCTGTTATTAGCCATCCATTATTAGGAAAGTTTATTTAATTTCACTAAGCTATGCTTTATTTTCCACTTTTGTAATGTTGATCATTTTCTCTACTGGACCATTAGATTGCATTTTTAAGTTAATTTCTCATGTTTGTTCCAAAACTATAAAATGTAAGATTGTGCTAAATGTTTGGTTTCCTCAGAATAGATGAGGAGAAGCTGCATTATGCCAACTGGGTAACTATTCAAAAGAGCTCCTGGCATTCCTTGCTTTTCTTAGTTTTTGTATTCCTCACAAATAAATATCTTATTAAAGTAAAGTTTGTTTTGAGTTTGTTTATTTTTTTAACTATTGAAAACCTTTAAATGATTATGTTATATCTTCTCCAGTTGGAGAAAAATCCCTGTTGTGGTTATAAATATGTATTACAAGAGGGTGTAGAGGTGACACAGCAGGGACATTTCCCATCCTGTGAATTAGGTCATGTATTTCTCGTACAATAATCAGAAGTCAATTGCTAGATATTTATCCTCAGTGTTTGTTTACAGCTGAGCATTCTAAAAGCTGCAGCATATTTGTTTACGTTGTACGAATGCTTTGCTTATCTTTTTACTCCTGACTTACTTCCTGAATGGTGCTTCGTGACAAAATTAGAGGACCTGTCTTTCCTGATTCTGATGCATCACTGCCCAGCAGATCTGTCCCTGCACTGAGTTAGATGTCCATTTATCCTGTAACATACAGTCATAAATTCAGTGAATATGACTCTTAATTTCATCCTTAATTCAAAGTATTTTTCTCACATGTTGTTTTTTTTTATGTTTATATTGCACTGAAGTGTGAAAAGGTTTGATAAAGTTTAAAAAGTTAAATACTATTTTATGCATTTAGATTAAAGGATTTTTTTTAACCTGGAGACCTGTCCAGGGTGTACTTCTCATCTCGCCCATTGACTGCTGGAGATGGGCACCAGCACCCCTCGCAACCCCACTCGGCATGTTAGAAAATGGATGGATGGATGGATTAATTTTTTAACAACTAGAATATTAGTTTAAAATCAAAGATAATTTAGCAGATTGAAATTCCTCATAATGTATGGTACATTGATAGTGATACAAAAAGCAATTATTTAAAATTTTAGACGATTAGGTACCTTTTTTTTTTTTTTTTTTGTTCAGACCCATAGAGCCCCAAACATTGAATTACTAATAAAACATGGGTGAGTTGTATGAGTCATCTGTATTGATATTTATGAATGGTAAAATGTTTTTACATACAAATATTTTTAAAGAGTATCTAATGCAACCACAAAGCTACATAATTACATGAAAATAAGTCCTGAGGGTAAATATGTATTCATTTGTTACAAATATATCTGTTAAGCTTGAGGTTGAATATTAAAACCATTTAATTTCCAGTTGAAAACAACAGTGAGGTTAAAGTAGTAAATATATACCACTTAAAAATCTGTCAAAAAATTTATGAAAAGTATTTCGTCTCTTAATAAGCATCCAACATTTCTTTTGATTAAAGTTAGAATTCTGAGAAAAAAGTCAGAATTCTGAGAAAAAAGTCAGAATTCTGAGATTAAAGTCAGAATTCTGGGAAAAAAGTGAATTCTGAGAAAAAAGTCAGAATTTTGGGATTCAAGTCAGATTTATGCGAAAAAAAAGTCAAAATTCTGGGATTAAAGTCAGAATTCTGGGGGGAAAAAGTGAATTCTGAGAAAAAAGTCAGAATTCTGGGATTCAAGTCAGATTTCTGAGGAAAAAAGTCAAAATTCTGGGATTAAAGTCAGAATTCTGGGGAAAAAAGTCAAAATTTGTGGATTAAAGTCAGAATTCTAAGAATAAAGTCAGAATTCTGGGAAAAAAGTCAGAATTCCGGGAAAAAAGTCAGAATTCTGAGATTGAAGTCAGAATTCTGGGGAAAAAAAGGTCAAAATTCTTATTCTGAGATTAAAGTCAGACTTCTGGGAAAAAAGTCAGAATTCTGGGTAAAAAGTCAGAATTCTGGGATTAAAGTCGGAATTCTGAGAAAAAAGTCAAAATTCGTAGATTAAAGTCAGAATTCTGAGAAAAAAGCCAGAATTCTGAGAAAAAAGTCAGAATTCGTAGATTACAGTCAGAATTCTGGAGAAAAAAAAAGTCATAATTCTGGGATTACAGTCAAAATTCTGAGGAAAAAGTCAGAATTCTGAGAAAACAGTCAGAATTCGTAGATCAAAGTCAGAATTCTGAGAGAAAAATTCTGAATACTGAGATTAAAGTCAGAATTCTGAGAATAAAGTAAGAATTCTGGGGGGGGGGGGGGGGGGGGGGGGGGGAATCAGAATTCTGGGACTAAAGTCAGAATTCTTAGATTAAAGCCAGAATTCTGGGATTAAAGTCCGAATTCTGAAAAAAAAGCCAGAATTCTGAGAAAAAAGTCAGAACTCGAAGATTACTGTCAGAATTCCGAGGAAAGATTCTGAATTCGTAGATTAAAGTCAAAATTCTTAAATTAAAGCCAGAATCCTGGGGGACAAAAGTCAGAGTTCTAAGAAAACAGTCAGAATGTATAGATTAAAGACAGAATTCTGAAAATAAAGTCAAAATTTTTAAATTAAAGTCAGAATTCTGAGAAAAAAAGTCTGAATACTGAGTTTAAAGTCAGAATTCTGAGTCAAAATTGTTACTTTTTCCTCATATAATACTGAAATAAAATTAGTAATCATTTACGTTTTTTTTTTCAGTGGCCCTAATCCTCTTCCGTACCTGACCTGACGTTACCTGAGGAACTTTTTAAGAGTTTTCAAATTAAAGGCAAAAACAAAGATAAATGTAATATATTCTGAAGCTAATAACAGAAGCGTGGTCATATAAAGCTTTCAGTGAATCTAACTGCTTCCTCTCAGTGACTTCATCCGTGACCAGCCACTGAATATTCAATGAAAAGCAACGGGACTTCTCGGTTTACGACAGTGTGGGAACGGTGGGCAAGATGGCGGCGCTGAAGGAGGAGCGGAGCTACGGACTGTCCTGTGGAAGAGTGAGCAACGGCAGTAATGTCACCGTCTTTCACGTTAAACTCACTGACAGCGCTTTGAGGGCGTTGGAAGGCTTTCAGAGCAGCAAGGTAAATGTGTTGTTTGTCACAGCTCGCCATTCTCATCGGGGTCTGAACTCTTTCTTCCCCCCCTGTCGGCAGTGACAGACAGGCAGAGGGAGGTCAGTCACCGCTCTGTCTACCGCTGCCTTTAAACCTTAGAAGCCTGCTTTCTGTCCAGCTTTTGGAGTTGGGTGTGTTGTAGCGGGGCTTTGGTTCGGACTCCCCGCCGATTGTGTGACACCATAACTATCGCATTTGTTCACCACAGAACCTGGAAGCTCATTTCATCCCGTTAAGGGGTTCCGTTCGGTTTGCGCAACAGTTCTAACTCAACTCGCCCCCAAACATCTGTCGGGAGAATAATCTGGGCTGTCATGAGCAGATGCTTCCAGAAACTTTGTTGAGGTGAACAGGAATATTTGCTAGCAGAACCAGTCATGGTGGGATCTTTAAATCCATCGTTTCTAATCTAACACCTTTTAAAAGTCAGCGGAAACGGATAATTTGGTCGACTTGTCAAATGACGCCGTGAATAATTAGGGAAGAGCAGGCAGCAGTCATGCGAAAAGTGCGTATTTCATCCCCCCAACCCCCTCAGTCAGGGTAAGGGCTCACAGCTTGGGAATTACGTAAAACCTAACATTTGTTTTTTATTCAATGTACTCATTTCCACAATGTTTTTAAATAAGCAGTGGCTGTATACCTTCCTGCTCTCTGGTTCTCTGCTCAGAGCTTTAAGGCTGTTCTGTGGCCATCTAACGTTTCAGCTTCTATAAATATTTGACAGGGAAGACCTGGCAGGCTGGAGGAAAAGGGCCTTATCTCCACAACAGGACTGCAGCTGATAAACCAAAACAAGTAGACTGGAACAGGTAAACTGGGTCTTAGGAAGAGTCATTTTTCTCATAAATAAGCATGACCAAATTACAAGTTTACCAAGAATGTTGAACTTTATCTCTTCGGTGCTACCAAGCAACTTTAGACTTGGAAAATACTCTTAAAACTACTTGCTACACTTGCTATGCAATATCAGTTAAACTCTTTATGCAAAGTGTCACATGGAGAGCATCATGTCATTGTGGCTCCAGTGGCGGAGCTAGATGGGGGGGCCAGGGGTGGCTATGGCCCCCATTAGTCTATCGTTGGCCACCGCTGTGGCCAACCCTACCATTCTTCCCTCCTAATACAGATATTGGCAGCAGTAATACTCTCACGTGGAATATTCAAAACTAGGGCTGGGTATTTGCGCCAAAGTCCTGAATCAATTAGATTTTGATTCATACAGCTCTAAATCGATTAATTTGATTCAATCTGTTTATGCAATAATCAAAGGCTATGTTCACATTGCAGCCTGAAGTGACCCAAATCCGATTTTTTTTTTGGACCATATGCGACCTGGATCTGATCTTTTCATGGCAGTCGGAACAACACAGATCCGATTTTTTCCAATCCGACCCAGGCCACTTGGCTATGCGGTTCTGAATCCGATATGAAACTGGTCTTTTCAAATGCGACCTTTGTCTGAACGGCCAGGTCGCATTCATCCGACCTGAATGCCATTAATAGTCGACAAAGGTCACTATTGTGCGTCTTGCTACACAGAAGCGGCAAAAACAAACAACAACCATGGGGAACGATAATGCAGAGGGCAGTATTTATGTTTAACCATATTAAAAATAATTAGTTTTTATGGTTGGAAAAGATCGCTAGATGCGCGCCGGCACTACCATCCATGTTTACTATACTCATGTATTTTATGTTTTTCCTGTCATATTAAACACTAAGTGCAAACTTGTAAATCAGTTTAAACTTGAAATGTGAACAAAACTGTCTCAAAAGTGCAAACTTGTTTGTGAAAAGTGAAAAAGTGAAGCCTCGCACGAGCAAGCAGACGGGACACAGCAGACGTGCATGAGCTGCGTTATCTTCACTGCACAAACCGTATTTGCAGCGTTGTCTGTAACAACTACAGGGTGTTTGCTGGTCAGCCCCCATTTGTTAATGTCTTCAGTTAACCTATTGGCTATATTGCAGGTGTCTGTCTGGCTTGAAGTAATCTTGGTGGTCTGTAACACGAGATGCAAGGCGCCACTCATTATCAATGTAGTGGGATGTCACCTTAATGTCACATATCCAGCATATTATCTTTAGCTGTTTTAAATCAAAATTGGTTCCAGAAATCAGACTTCAGTTGGGACAGCTTGCTGAGTGGCGTGTTATTTGGGTTGGCATTTGCACACGCCTGCTCATTTGAATGTGAACTTCATGTGCATCACTATAAAAGTAATCAGTCTCATTCCCTACACATGAATTTTGCTAAAATGTCTATTTTACTGGTCTATTCACTTTCAAAGTGAATAGACCAGTATCAGTTGTTGCAGGCTAACAAAGAACCCAAACGACTCCCCATCCTGATTGGGCGGACCTGTTCTTCCTATTCAATTTGCATGTTTTTTAAGCCAAAACAAGGCTTTGTTTTGGGCTACTCTATAAAGCCTCGAACTCAATGCTAGTTCTGACATTTTGAATTGAAAAAGCTTCCTGGATGGGAAGCAAAACGTCTTCAAACTTGGAAACAAAGTCCAGTGGATTGTTTAACTTTTTTTGTCATGACTATGACCCGGATGACTGAGAATCTTCACCAGATACTTGTAAGGAAGCCAATGCGTAGTAAGTGTACTTTATTGTTTCACCCCTTTGTCATGTTTATCGAATGTAAGCAGAGTTGTTCTGGCTTGTTAGGTCTATAGACTGCCGCGGTGTGTCGTCCGTACATTGCACTCAATGGTATCCCGTTTCCAGTTGCCAAAAAAACAGCTGAGCAGTCTAAAGTCGATTTTGGGCCTGGGCCTTTAACGAGTCGTTTTCACGCAGGTCAAGGGGGGTCAGTGAGCTGTTCCCTCTGCCACTAAATGCAGATTGTTCCCGGGTTTAAATGGGTTTTCAGCCTGTGGGAAAGGGGTAAATAAGTTAAGATTTGAAGATCGGCTGCAGGTTGAAGACTCCTGCAACCATCAACATTTGAGAGTAGTAGGAATAAAAATGCTGTGGCTGAGCAGTAAGATAGAGCTTATTGGGGTCAGTTTGGACTAAATGGACCACATTTTCACTGGGGAAAAAATATCTACGAGTGACAAATATGCACAAAAATGAATTGGATTGATGGACTAAAACGGCCGCAAGTCATGCAATATGAAAATAAATTAAAGTTAACCTGTGCTATTACTCCACATTTGACCTCCTACTCTTCATTTTTCTTCTTTAAAATGTCTCCATCAATCTTGGTTTGGGGTTTATATCAGGTGTGAGCATAATGAATACTGGGAAGCAAAATATGGCGGCTGAAATATGCCAGACCATTCATACAAAACTTCATATACCATATAGTGAAATTATATAATTAGTCAATTCTGTTGATACAAAAAGATTGGCAATAAACCCAGCTAGTAACGCTTAAGTAACCCAACTCGAATGCTTATGAATTCATGGTCAAATCTAAAAGGAAATATCAGCGTATAGTCCCACCGTGGGGAAAGCTGCCCTCTGTGTGTAACCCATCTTGCCACGCTGTGTAGCATTCTGGGGTTCGGGGTCCTGCTCAGAGCCAACAGTAACAGTCTGAGGTTGGAACCAGCAATCTTGCGGTCTCGTCGCGATGCAAACGCCCTGCTCTCTAACCACCAGTTCCGCGCTTCCGCAATTATGACATAGGAGTTCCTCATATTCCATACATTTTAGTTATCCGTAAAAATGGGATTTCTTCCTTTTCATTCTTTTAATATCCATACTTCATTACCTAGTTTCTGTTTTTTATTCTAACAATAGCTGAGAACTGTCTTTAAATAAAATCTAGAATAAAGTCTGAGTTCTTGGGGTAAAATAATCTTGACTTGACATGCGATCAGAGATGTTGCTGCTGCTGCTTCTTTCCATGTTGATAGTTATTTTATTTAGAGTTAAAAAGTCATTGGGTTGTTTTAAAACTGAAATATGGCTAAAAAAATATCTGTTATTTTTCATCTTGGTCGTTGCCTGAACCTAGTCCTGCTCGGATAGTCCATGCATTCTTGCTGATGTAGGCACAGCTAATGATTTCACAGGAACCTTTGTGTCGTTTTTTACATTCAGAAAATAAAACCCAAAACACTTCTGTGATCTTTTGGCTTTACTGTAGAAGAAGACATTTTACGATGCAGAGAAATTAGTTTTTTTTGTTTAACTTTGTGCAACTGTTTGAAGAACATCAAGCATAGATAACAGAAGCTGATAACCTGGAGAGTCGTACGCTTCAGCCAGACCAGACAGTGAAAAAACAAGTTTGTGATTTTCATCCGAAGCAGATAAGCAGTCTTTGCAGCCGCAGTTTCCACATTCATTATAGGTTAACCATGTCTTTATGCCTTTCCTAGTTATTACTCTTAGAAACAGCTACGCGGTGTTGTGGGACGGGCTATGGCACATAACTGACTGGGTCTGTGAAGGGGCTAATTTTGAGAAAAGTGCTCATCATGGTGGTGTGAAAAATGGGTATCTGGAGGACCCTGGATTGTGCTTTGGTCACTTTTTGCCATTTTTGGTAATCTTGTAGATCTGTGTTTGAATTACAGGTAAAATGATCGTAAATTACTGTAATTTCAGATGATGGGGAATATTCATGCAAATGTTGAAGCTCTTTGTCATTATAATTTTATTAAAAGGCCATGAAGTCGAGTCTAAAATGCTCTCAAAGGGAAACTTGGTGATGCATGTCAGACCGACATCTTCAAAGTATTTCTCTTTAAGCATAACTGAACTCTATTAACACTGAACTTCATCTGTTGCGGATGGAGGCCATTTGCAATTGGATGGAATGTTATTCATCAGTAAAATCTTTTTGTTTTAGACATTGCAACACCCTAGACTTGACTGTGAATTGCTTTCAGTGTGACTCAGGTATTTTCTAGGGGATTTGCTGTAGCTTTGTCATAACCCGAACACCGGCTGGTACGCACGCAGCTGCAGCAGCGGGTTGGATGAGGTGAGGAGTTAAACTCCTAATTGCGTCACCATGCAATTACTAAATATATCGTGTAGACACTGGGAGAACAAGAATTTTCTTTGGTTCAGCCTCATTCCTCTTTCAGCTAGCAAAATGCTGGCTCTGGTGTAAAGTGTGTGCAGCTTTATTTTAAGAGTGTTTCTCTTGTTGTTTCTGGACGTTGGGCAAGAGCAGCTGTAGCTCTGTGTACTGAGCACTTCCTGTAAGAGACCTGACTGTGAGCTGGGTTCCTCTCTATTGAGGGCAAAGTTAAGCAGAGCTCCTGCTGCAGGACTGAGCCCTGACACTCGCTCTTCCTTTTTAATAATTTTTTCTTTTCCCCTTTAACCAGCTGTGACGTAAGTGAGGAAATGAGTAATTCTGCCTCCAACGTCATCCAGAATGGTGAGAGAGTAGATTCGTTTTTTATCTTTTGTTTTATAACGCCTTAAAAAGCTGTTGTCTTTAAATGGTATTGACAAAGTGTGATTCAGCACACCTCAATATTGGATGTCTTTGCTGCCAAGAAGCTAAATGTCAAATTTTATTTGCGAGTTTGTTTCAAACTTAGATTATTTCTAAGTTTTATTGCAGACTGGGAGAAAAAGAAATCCAGGTAGAGCATTTTGTCATCCGTTCATACATCCATTCCATCCATTTTCCGTCACGCTTTATCCAAACGGTGTCACGAGGGGTGCTGGTGCCTATATCCAGCTGTCTACGGGCGAGATGCGGGGTACACCCTAGACAGGTCACCAGTCTATTGCTGAACAACACAGAGACAAACAGGACAAACAGCCATTCACATACACTAAGGTAGGCTAGGACGCCGATATTGGCAAAAAAATGCGTATCGGCAAAGCATGTAAAATGGCGATCCAGTTTTTAAAAAAAAATCTGGTCCGTATTTTCCAGTTTCAGTGATTGAAACGATCCATTCCACTATTTTGCGCCAGTGTTTCCCTGTTTTGCATTTTTATTAAAACTTACAGTAATACTTGCACCTTTAACTGTTTACGGTTTTACTGTTCACTGTGCAATTTCAGATTGCTATTCATAATTTTGTCCAGTTTGTGTTTATCTCTTAATAAATAGGTAAGTTTGTTGTTACCAAGCATTGTGTTTTATTCAATCTCACCTAATTTAGCTGGCTAGATGTTATCAAGAGTACTAAAACCCTTTTCAACATGAGTCTTACAACTAAGGCTAAATACTTTAACTTAAACTTAAATACATGCTCGGATAGGCTGGTATCGGCCAGTATCGGTATCGGATCGGAAGTCCAAAAACAATATCGGTATCGGATCGGAAGTGCAAAAACCTGGATCGGGACATCTGTACACTAAGGAGAATTTAGAGAAGCCAATTAACCCAACAGTCATGTTTTTGGACTGGGGGAGGAAGACGGAGTACCCGGAGAGAACCCAGGGAGAACATGCAAACCCCATGCAGAAAGACCCCTGTTTTGCTGGAAATCGAACCCGGAACCTTCTTGCTGCAAAGCAGCAGTGCCATTTAATGCGACATTGAGCAGCCCTTCCGTTCATACAGATCATGTAAATGCAAAACAGGTGTTTCTGCCTAATTGTGTCAATGCTGGAGGGTGTAGAAAATGTCAAACGAGAAAACCACTGACCCCTATAGAAATCTACACAAGCAAACGCATGCAAACCACCTCCCATGTTTAGGCAATATTCATGTTTAGTCAACACAAATAACTCGGTGTGATGCAAGTGTTAGATTAATTTTGACACACTATCAGTTGTAAAGGAAGCCAACCTTGTACAATATGTTGTGAATTTATGAAAGTCTCTCTTTCTCTGACTCTGATCTGTTTGTTTTGTTTTTGTCAATTTTATTGATCCAATGGATGTTTAGAGTCTCCTTTTGATAAATGTTATGCCTGAAGTTTTTGGCAGATTGCTTTAAAGGAAAATTCCGGTTTTTAACACTTTTAGCCCATTTTCTGTAGTGTCCAGGATGCATTCGAATGATCGACACCAAAATTTTGACAATTGGTCCTGTCTCTGCTTTTTGGCTCATGCAGAATCCCCCCCTGGCTGCTTCAGAATGGCTTCCATAGTGCATGTCCGATAATGTCCTTAAAACAACCTTAAACGTTCTTTTTTTAAAATATGCTACTCACCGGGTCATCAGCGCTGTTCAATGACGTTCCAAAAAAGTTTCGTGAAGAAAAACCGTTCCTGTCTTGTTTTATTTAGCATTTTGTAAATCCCAGAACTATTTTTTTCAGATACATCACAACCGCTTATAAACTTCCGCTTCCCGTTCGAATCTGAAGCGTTGCACACTCCAGACCACTAGTTGGCGACAATGTCTCTATATACTCCTCCTCAGTATATTCCGGTTCAAAACGGTATCCTCTACCGTCAAACTCAAAGTCCAATATGTCCTCCTCAAGAATCCACCTTTCGTATTCCATTTTCAGAGTTTTTTAAAGTGTTTAACAGAGACGTTAGCACCTCGACGTCGGAGTACACAGAGTGAAGCGAAAAGACTACAACTGTGTAAACAGGCCCCATTTCCGTTTCCGGTGGCAGGGGAATATTGACTATTCCAACAGAACTCAATGGGATTTACAAAATGCTAAATAAAACACTACAGGAACGTTTTTTCTTTACGAAACTTTTTTTGGAACGTCATTGAACAGCGCTGACGACCCGGTGAGTACCATATTTAAAAAAAAATAACGTTTAAGGTTGTTTTAAGGACATTATCGGACATGCACTATGGAAGCCATTCTAAAGCAGCCAGGGGGGGATTCTGCATGAGCAAAATAGCAGAGACAGGACCAATTGTCAAAATTTTGGCGTCGATCATTCGAATGCATCCTGGACACTACAGAAAATGGGCTAAAAGTGTTAAAAACCGGAATTTTCCTTTAACTGCAGAATCCCTGATAAAACAAAAACAATCAACTATGGTTAAAACAATTAGATTAATTGTGATTATTCATTTTATTTTACTTTTATAATCATCAACGAATTTAGTAATGAATTAATTGCATTATCCCAATGTTAGAGAAAAATATATAAATATTTTGCGTTAGTATGCTTTGTCCAGAACTTCTCAAAAAGCAAAGTTTTAGTTTCAACTGGTTTAATTCTGTAAAAGATATACTTTGAGGAACCTCTTCCTGTCCGAATATTAATTGATTAATTGGAAAAAAAATAAAAATAAAGCGATTAGTCCAGGAGTTGACAATTCCGGTTCCTGGGGGCCGATATCCTGCAACACACCTGAATCAAATAGCTGAGTTTCCTCCTCAGAATGCAATCAGTTCCTCCAGAGTCATCTCAATCATCTAATTATTTGATTCAGGTGTGTCGAATCAAAGCCACATCTTAAAGTTGCTGGATACCGGCCCCCAGGAACTGGAATTGCCCACCCCTGGATTAATCAATCACAAAAATAATGGTTATTTGCAGCCCTCCAATCAAACTGTTGTGACTGATCTTGTGTTGTCATGAAACTGAGTGTCTGACTTCTGTGAAAACATTTTCCTGTAAACATTAAACCTCTTTTTGTATTGCTTAACAATTGATTTTTGAAAGTAATAATATTATCTAAAGCAATCATTGCTAGATTTATTATTTTCACATCTTGTAGTCATTATACCCAAATGTACTATTAAAGAAGCATTTGTTTATTTTTTTTGTTTGAACTCTGGCATTAATTGAGTAAGATGATGGCAACTATGGCTACCCAGTATAATGTTGATAATTTTACAAAGAATAATTATTACCATGCTTACAGTAATTTTCCAAAATATTTAGTCTTAAATTGGGGTAGACTATTTTTTTCTTTCTAAAGTAGCCCTCATCTAGAGTTGAAGTTTCTTTCGCTGCTGAAACTGCAGGAGTAGTCAGGTGGAATTTCCTCATTAAACCATCATATCTGGATGGAAAACATAGTTTCATTTCTGCTAGCTTGGTAGACCTTTCTGTTTGCAGAGAATCAGGAAGAGATGAATGTCGTTTAGGAGCTTTTGTTTATATACGGCAGGTCTTATAATTGTTGCAGCATTGATCAACTTTATGGTGTATTGCAGAGCTTTAATGGTCCCCCACAAGATAATAGTGATGCATACTGGATAGGAGCCAACATGACAAAGATTTGCAAAGTGATTTGTACACAGAGAAAGAGGAAGTCCGGAGAAATGTTGTGGTTTTTATATTGCAGACAGGCTGGCACCCTACCTTGTGGTTTAAAAGCTCGCTGTTATGAGGAGCCTGATCCACCTGTACCTTCAACAGAAGCTTGGCTCATTTTAACCAGCTCTCTTTGCATGGAACAAGCCTCTGTCAGTAGTTGCCATCGTATAAAGGACATTGGGTTTTTCCATCTACAACAATATAAAAAGGAGAGTGAGGAAGAGGAAAACGAGTTGTTTCCAGTGTTAATCTTTCTTCCAGCAGGCAGAAAGGCTATCGTTTGACTGTCTGAAGGGTGGTCTGGTTTAGGTGTGGGCTACCCAGTGTTTAATATCGATGTTGCATTATTCAGCAGTTTGTTTTTCTCTCTTGAGGTAGAGCTTTTTCTTGTAAAGCTAAATGTTTTTGTTACCTTGCAAGCAAGATGAATAATTGTGAGATTTGTGAATTTACAAACTCCCGAAAATGCATCCCACCAGAAGCCAGCAGATGCATTCGCCTCGATACAGAGATGTTTTGGACCAATGAAATGCAGCGACGTGTATGACATCAGCCAGAGGCACAAAGCTGAAGAAAAACAAACATGGCTGCACCGGTTTTAGCTGCGATACCCTCTTATTTGTTTTTGAAAAAGGAGCAAAGGACGCAATTATCAACATTTTGAATAGGAAAGATGTTTGCGTGTTCGTCACGACCGGATTTGGTAAGCTGTTGACTTAACGGTTAACTCAGCTGGCTGTGAAACAAATCAAGAATGGGAAACGTCACAGCTGCTGCTACTGCTGCTGTAGTTGGCTTCATCCAATCATCTCTAATAATTGAACTGAATCTCACTTCCTTTTTGCGAACGCTTTCCACAGCAGCCTTTCCAGATGGATACTGTGTAGGATAAGAATTTAACTATACATATATAGCTGGCTTATGCCAGGTTTATTTAGGATTATTTAGGCCAGTAAGGACCTTCACTAATGCTGTACAAAGCCAATAAATAGATTTTACTTTTTGTTTTAAAATCTTAATTTTCATATTATATAATTACTAACTCAAAGACTAATCCTTACGTAAAGTTTTGATGGTGACAAGCCATCTATGCCCTGTCTGAGCTATCACAAGATCTGAGGGAAGTAATGATTGGAGATTTTGTTGCCTAACTTGAGTTGGTCTGCGGCAGCGCTATGGTTATTTAGGGAATGCTTATTTCTCAGGCTCAGCAGGTCATGGGCCAGTGCCAGAGACGGCTGTAATGACTAAGGCCAAGTGTGACTCTAAATGTCATGGTGTTCCTCTGTCCTGTGACAGGGTTACTACAAGTGATCATGTCAGTGTGGTGTCACAGCAGACTGCCTGACCTGCATCCTTTCCAAAAGATCAGTCAAGCCCTCTGTCCTTATCTGGTTTCCACAAACACAATTTGCTTTTCTTTCTTTTTTTAATAACCAATATTACAGTTTTGTCTAAATATGAGTGGAAGTGTATAGCTTGTTTATCAACTTAGAGCTATACATGTCTATAACCTTCATGCAAAGGATATATTTTCTGTAGAGATTACATAAAGAAACAGTAGGGTGAGCCTTGATGGGACCCCTTTTAAAATGGGGATGGCTTTCCTGATTTCTTTAAGACTGTGCAAGTAACTGTTTTTAAAACCTTTTTAATCCTGATGCATTATGTAATTATTTATGACAGTATTTTCAACAGAGTGACACGTTAGTGTATCATCCTACATTCCCTTTTAAGCAGGTGTAGTTACCATGTAGCTAGCATATGGATGTCTGAGTGTCTGACTGAAAGTCGTGAGAAAGAGTTTTGGTCTCCTCTGACTTGAAGATGTGCCATATAAATTTAGGCCATTCACCATTAAGTCAAGTCATAGTTTTCTCTTGGCAAATCTGCAGGATGGCTTTCTCTATTTCAACACAAAAATAGTTATAGATTTGTTTTGACTGTCTTGACTGAGGACTTTCCTTCTTATTCCCAATGATGTTTTTACCACCAATGTGTTAAATATTGGTGGTGTTAATAACATAGATACATTTGTAGTTGATGCACACCACTGTTATTGAATCACCTTAAAACAAAATGGGTCAAATTTTATATTTAGAGTTTAATCAGTTCTACCACTTGTTGAATGAAGGCAAATTATGTAGCAACATATTCTGCCGTGTTGGGCTGCCGTGTTGCCCTCACTGTTTATGTATGGCTAGCTCTCTAACTTCCTCTTTTCCTCGACACACTAACCAGCTACTTTATTAGGAACGCAAATGGTAGATGTGTTTTTTTTATTAGGCCTGGTTGTTGGCAGGTTGGCGAAGTTGAATCAGAACATCAGAATGGATACTTTAGGTACTTTGAATGTGACGTGGATGGCTGTAAGGACCAGACAGACTGGTCAAAGTATTTTAGAAATGGTTAATCTATAAAAATATCTCTCTGATGTACGTCAAACAGCCTGAAAAGGAGAGATTATTCATTGTGTTGCCATGGTTGAATAAATTCCTCTGTTTGTCAGAGAATGTAGTTTGGGTTTATATTAGAGATGCACTTAAATGCAGAAGCCGAAAGCAAAAAAATAAGCAAACCAATGCCGGAAAAAGGAACCCTGAAAGACATTAAGTCAAATATTAGAACCATATGGCTGCACAGTGACGCAGTGGGTAGCACTGCTGCCTTGCAGCAAGAAGGTTCAGGGTAGGATTCCCGGCCCAGGGTCTTTCTGCATGGAGTTTGCTTGTTCTCCTTAGGCATGCGTGGGTTCTCTCCGGGTACTCCGGCTTCCTCCCTCAGTCCAAAATCATGACTGTTAATTGGCTTCTCTAAATTGTCCTTAACTGGGAGTGTGTTGTTTGTCTCTATTTTGCCCTGCAATAGACGGGCAACCTGTCCAGTGTGTTCCCCACATCTCGCCAATAGAGAGCTGGAAATGGGCAGAAAATTTTGGGTGGCTAAAATTTTAGTGCATCCCTAGTTTATATCATTGACTATTCTGCAGGGACCATCATGCAATTATCAACCAAAATCCTTGAGAACTGTTTCCGATACCTTGTTGAATGAAATGCAATGAAAGCTGCTTGGAAGGTGAAGCTGGCTCAATGATAGTACTTTTATTGTGTGCCAAAAAAAGGAGCCAGATTTTTATTATTTTTTTTCCCCACTAGTCAAGCTGGTTATTTCTAGGCAATGTTTGCAGAGTCATTTTGCATTAGTTTCTAAACGGTTCAATTCTGTTTTAGAGAAATAAATGTTTATTTTTTCATTAAAGTACTTTTTTACCTGCTACTTAGTTTTCTGTGAAAACCTTACTTTGCAATAACATTGCTGTAGGACCTAGATATAGTAGTTGTATCAGTCAAACTGATGCTTGTATTAGCATGTTTTTAGGGATTGGGCCAGCAGCATCTCAGACCTGTTGCAGGAAAGAACAGAAATGGCTTCCTTTGATAACTGTCTACCCACTTAGATTGCCACAGTAGAGAGCTTAGGGAGGTCTGTGACAGATATGACATAAACTGACAATGAAGAAAGGGTGAAAGCATCTTAAACTGAAGGCTCCATTTGAAGCAGAAGATCAAACACACTGATGCATTCATCAGTAAGAGGCATGAAAAGCTTCAAAGGATGTCTTGCTAGTGTTGAAGAGCCAGCTCCTGTAAAAGCACCAATAACTGGGTCCAATAAAGCCAACATCTGTTACTTGGTTTTATGCCTGCAGTCATTTTAAAGGGACAGAGCAGTAGGATATAATCAGCGATGATGAATGCTCACTGAGAATTTAGGCACTGTCATTTCACCCTTATGGAGTACAAAGTGCTCTTTTCACTCCTTTAATCTTTTCACTACATCTGATCAGTGAGGCAGTGTAGCAGATACATTATTTTAACTCATATCTGTAGTTAGACTTCTCTACTCCTTTGCATATTTCCAATTAAAACTCAAACAATTCTTGAATATATTAAAATTGTCTATTTTTATTGTGTTTTTGGCTAATTTTTCTGTTTGAGCTCCATCAAGACAGTCTTTCTTAAAGTGGCAGGCCTTCATCTTCTAATTAAACGGTAACCTGCTCTAGCCTGTTTGGGCTGTTAAAGTCGACCAGAATTCGTTCCCGAATTCACATAGTTTCTTCTTTTCTTAACTGTTATTGATGTAGTTGATGCAGTTTTTTGTCTTTGTTGAATG
Organism: Cyprinodon tularosa; assembly: GCF_016077235.1. Lineage (NCBI taxonomy): Eukaryota > Metazoa > Chordata > Actinopteri > Cyprinodontiformes > Cyprinodontidae > Cyprinodon > Cyprinodon tularosa. The sequence goes on from NW_024038298.1 coordinate 928,019, forward strand.
CTAACTGCTTTTCAAACAAAGCAAAAATGGGGAAATGTGCTGTCTAAGATCAAATATTAACGGTATAGAGAAAAGTGGGGTTATTGGTTACTGTGCAGCTAGCTTGTCAGCAAAGACGGCCCATGTGAAGATCATGCCCATTCTGTTGCTGGCTGAGTGTGGGAGCTTCAATCGGCGGTCTGGACCCAGTCGCTGTCCCTAAGGTTAGCCCTGTTGAACATTCTGGGCTCAGGTCCCAGAGAATAGTGGCATGTCAGCAGCCCACTGAAATGAACAGGCTGAGGGTAGCACTATGTTAGCAGGCTTACCATTTTTGGGGGTGGGGGCTGTTGGGCTTGGATTGCTAAAAGCTGCACAGTTTTAAAGTTGTATAAATTTACTGTTTCTCTTAATGTGCACCTTTCAATCTGGAAATGAATCATTCTCTTGCTGTACAGTTGTTTAACTTGTTCAATTCTTTTGTCCTGTTATATTTAGTTATTCCCAAATATGGATATAACTGTGTCTGGGTCTATTTATTTATTTTTATTACATCATTTAATTAATCTATGACATGTCTACATGTATTCAATAACATCTTTTAGGTTTCAAAAGTTTTAGTTAAGTTTTAATTAAAGCATTAAAAAAGAACATCACACAAATGACTAATGGGTTGAAAACCAATGAAAGGGTTAAAAAAACGTACAGTAAGTTGTGTGTTTTAATCAGTCAGGGTGACAACTGAAAACGTTAAGCTTTTACGATGAAGTTAAGAAATGGTAATGGTAACTGAACAGGATATTGCAGCATCTAGAGAAACCAAAATAACTGGTGAAAGGCAAAAGATTTGTGGGTCATTCTAAAGGATTAACAAATATTGTTTTTCTTATTTTGGCACCCTTTTAAAAGTATGTTTAAAATAATAAAAACACGCATTAAAATATTTAGCAGATTTGTTTCTAAAAGCCTTTTCATATTCACTCCTGAGAATCTGCAACCCAGTCCCAAGAAACCGGAAAAGCATGTTGCCATTCATATAGCAACATGCTCTACTTTATTCTCATGCTTGTAGGCCAAACAATTAAACTCAAATTCTGATCCACTGCACACCAGTGTTTACATATTATTAAGATGAATAAAAAGAAAAGAGAGAGATGTTATACAGTTTGTTTAGGTTTATTGAAAAACTTAAAAAGCAAAAATTTAAACGTGGTCTTTAAGGCATTATGTCCATGTTTGCACACAGCAGAGCAATAAAAACATAAATTCTTAAAATAAAAGAAAAATGTCTACATCATGTTTCTTATCCTGCTAATCATTTCACCCTGTTGACTACAAATTATATAGTAATGACCTGTATCAAAGAAATACTCATAAACACTCAAACTTTAATTCACCTAAATTCAGTTTCATTATATAGTGCCAATTCACAACACTTGCTATCTCAATGCACTTTACAGAGACAAATCAAATCATTCAGTCAGATTGGTTAAAGTTTTTTTTTTTTTTCCTAATCAAAGCAGGCTGATTGCATCGAGTCATTGACAGTGCAGGACATAATCTACCTGGCTGAGTACATGATGACAGATGTTCCTGGCATTTGGGATTTTGTGTATGACTCTACAGCCATCCCTCTTACCAAGCATACATGCATGCAGCAAAGGTGGGCCAGGGAAAAATAAACTCCCTTTTTAACTGGAAAAACTTCCAGTAGAACCAGACTTGGGTTTCAGTGAGAGGGAAGCAAACATACTAAAGGAAAAGTAGAAGCACTGATTCAAAAATACTTTCTATTTTAGAAAAGGTAATTGTAAAGGTGCTCTATGGTCACTCTGTCTAGGATAGAAAGAGTTAAGCAGACAAACTGAGCCAGTTTTATTGCCAAAGGGATGAAAGCAAGCACCTACAGTTGGTCACAGTTAAAGCTGAGCCTATATGACTAGAAGATCAATAGGACTCAGCACTGAAAACGAGGTCATCACAAAGGACCTTAAACAAAGGTGTTGCTGGGAGCAGCCCAGCTGATTATCTCCGCGATGGAGTAAAAGCCAAACAAGACCAGACCTGATGAAGCTACTATAAGAAAAAAGGAGAACAAAAGTCATGGATTGAACTAACAAATACTGCAGAACTGGAGAAGAGAGTGAGAACTGGAATGAAGAAAAGTTGTCCCTCTGTCCTCCAGCAGCCTAAGCCTTTAGAAGTATAACTAAAGAGATGGCTCGCTACCAGCTGTATTAGAAAGGAAAGTGATGAGCCTAACCTTATTTCAAGTTATTTGAATGTGGTTGAGAGATAATTTAAGGAGCTGCTTTGTTATTTTTTTTTATCATTTCCAAATGTATAATCATTTGATTCAAGAATTTAAACATTTTGTTTTACATTTAAACGTTTCCTAATTTCTGTCTTTTTTTAATTGCAGGTCCTGTCATTACAGCCATTGATACGATTTAATGGAAACCAAGGGGTAAGTACATGTCTCTATCTCTGCATAGCCATTCATGAATGCTATGGTGAATTTTGACTTTTTCTCATTCACCTTGGATCCATTATAAATAGCAGGTTAACTTTTATTCATTCTAATGTTTTGCCTCCATGGTGAACATCTTCATTTTGAGGCTTAAAATTTCACTGCTGTAAAATCGTGTCCACCCACTCCCCCACAGACCAACAACAGCTAGCTGTTCTAAAGTTATTGCTCTAATCATTACCGTTGGCTCCTTTGGTTGTGTGTATTGCCTGCTTTTTAATCCTCTTCTCAGCCTTTTCCCATCCTTTCCTTTGCTTTAGGGGACTTTATGGTCAAGCTGTGTGGGTGGAGGGGCTTATAATACATGTATATAATATTGCAGTGCAATTAACATCAATCAGAAATATAGTTTAGATATTTCATCTGTAGTTTCGTTGCATATTGTCATGTATATGATCTTCCCAGCCACTGAACCAGGTAAGTCCAATCTGCACAGGTCAATTCACTCGGCAGATTGGACTCACCTGGTTCAGTGGCTGGGCAGAACAAACCCATACATAGAGATGGCTTGTTGGCTCCAGATCCCCCGTCTCTGTTCATTTGTCTTAAGAGTATGTTGCATGGAAATGCAATGTGTTTTAGTACTGAAAGAAATATGAAAAGCTTTGAATTCTTCACACAGAGAAGAACCATGAAGAAACCACATTAAACTGATTGAAAAGGACAAGTATATTCTAATTATTAACCCTGCAGCAAAGATTATGTTCACCAATGTTTGCTTGCTTTGCCTCTTCTGCATTGAAAGCAAGTCAGTGAAGAGACGAGGCTGCCTGACAGACGAGTGATAATGCATTTGATGCATAAAGATATAGGTTTATATGATAGCATATTAACACTTAATAAATTGCTGCAGAAACAAATAAGTGTTTTAAGAAGACCAACTAGATATTTAAGCACATATTTAAGGGAAATGTATTTAACAAAAAAAAAGAAGCAAATAGTTTGTGTAACTGTGCTCCGTTTTATGTACCTTGTCTTTTTATTTGCTTTCCCTTTCTGGGAAAGGTTCGGGTTGGTTTGACATGCATGAGGCTGGTAGAGTTGGTGTTTTCTTTTCTCTGTAAATACTGCCTAGCCATTGCATCCAAACTACTTTAATTGCAGGCTGATGGATTGTTGCTTGGATTTCTACAACTGCAGAAACTTCTAACATGTCCATGCACGATGGTGATGTATAAAAAGATGAATCCCACCCTGCTACATTTTTATATCTGGTATCAACTTCGTCTAATCCTCGCTTGGTCTTTCATTAGCAGAGCTCTGGTAACATTTTGAGATATAAATAAACAAAGATGGCCACCTACTGGGAATAATTGAAATATTTGTAATCCTTCTCCATGGGGATTTCTGGCTTTTTTTTTTTATATATCTCTATACTCATGTCTCTATATTGAAGCATGAATTGGGGAAGACAAAAACTACAAGACTGAGAAAAAAGGTCCATAGAATTGGTTCAGTATTTGGTTTTTAAACCACAACTAAAGGCATCCACTATTTGTTTTATCAATTTAAAAACGTAAAAAATATAAGATGCATACAGAGAAGAAAGGGTGTTTATTGTAAAGGGTGAACCTTTTTAAAGTTGTAGGGAAGTCATATTTAAGTGTCAAATAATTTTGGCTTAAACATGTATATAAATGTAATCTTTATCAGACTATATTGTCCAAAAATATAAATATAAAACTTTTTTTTTTCTTGGTTATTTAATGCAGGTCAGTTAATTATACATCATCTTGTACACCTAAATTGGGCCAATCATATATTAACAGGCATCTGTCAATAACATTTTTTTGGTCATAGTATCTTGATTCATATGTCGCAGCTAATATACGCAATGGTTGAAATAAGGAATAAGAATCATTATTTACACTACCGCTGGGTTACAGCCCAGTGTTCACGGGGATGGACGTCTGCATCTTCGGCAGGCATAGAGCTAACAGAACTGGCAGCGTTGCGAGGCAAGGGCTCAAACATGTACGGCTGTAAGCCTTCTACACCAAACAAAGCTTCTGCCGCCCTGGCGTCCTCTTCCGCAACAACTTCCTCCCTACTTTCCTCCTCTAAATAAAAAAACGTATGACGAAGGAGACTCATCCACGACCTCTGACAGAAAACTCTCCTCCTCTTGCATGTTTCCGCTGTCCATAGCGTTCCTTGACAGTTTCGTTTCTAAGTCACCAATTTGGTACTACTTGGTCCCAATGGAATTTCCCATTGGGAACCTACTAGCACTAAGTTGCTAACTGGTTAGCAAGATGCTTCCGAGACATGGGCCACAACGAAAAAAGCTTGCAAACCTTCCGTCACAACAATCCCACCCGCTTGATAATCGTCCAATCATATCCACTTTATTCACTTGTGTAAAGTCAGGCACCACTCTGAAGAATTCAGAAATGCAACCGTAAGGAACAGCTGCTTCCTTACGACTTTAAAATGACAAAAGAAAATAATTACCAGGATCCATCACCTGCGATCAGTTAGAGCCTCAAACACAAGTGACGTCTAGATCATTCCCTACAGAGATTCATCAAGCCTCAAGTGGTCCGTTTATTTTCAGCTGCAGTGCAACTTTAGGTCAGCAGGGCTTGTTATGCTATGTCATTACGTATGATCCGCCAGCTACTGACTTTTATCCATTTGTTTCTATTGTCTTGCTCATCTATACTATACGGTTTATAACCCTTGTTGTAATTCTTTACAGCCCTAGGTCTGAGCGCGGAAAATGCTCAGCCTGTAAATTTTGGCGCCTCATTGGTTTGCTATGGTGTATGTTTTTTTTTTTTTTTGTGCCACCTATCTAAGTGCACATCTACCAGTCTGAGCATGCAGTGAAACGGGGGTGCAGCGCTTACCCTCACACTCGTCCACTGGCGTGCGGTCAAATCTGACAAACTCAGGCTCTCCCAGTTGTGCTCTCGCTCCGCTCCTTTTCCGCAGGCGTACAGCATAACTACCTAGTTAAAGCTCTTCCAGCTCGGTGGCACAAAAAACATCTCCTGTTAAGCACTGTTAAACAGCTGTTAAAACAATTTTCACCAGTAGTGAAAATCCACCTTAAGTGAGAGGAAAATGTTTTGTGTTTTTTCAAAATAGAGAAAGCTATTTAGAATTTTTCGGTTCCCATCCTTTTCCCTTAGAGGTAGATTCAGGAAACTAGAAATTATAAAAGAGAAAAAACACGCTTGGCAATTTGTGCAATTTTTTGCTGAAAGCCCTAAAAAGAAAAGGCAGCAACGTATTTGGACAAAGACATGGCTGAGCAAATGTTGCTACTACGGTCTGTCAATTTTACAGAAAGAACTACATTTCAGCTGCACCCCCGCCATGCTTCTGTGTTTTCATCTTAGGGGAAGAAGAAGAGTCCTTGTTTGTGCACTGAGCAATTTGCTCACGATGGACGACTGAAAATAACACGTTTGATTTTCTCCCGACCTCACGATTCAAGATCGGGAGGTGGTCGTGAGATGCTGATCGCCCCTCGTTACCCCCTGTACACTACACGACGCACGATCAGGCTGAAAGTCGGGCCGGTAGGAAAATTCTTGCACGACTTCAAAGTGCCCGAAAAGATTGCACAGTGTAACCCTGGCTTTGAACACAGCAAAGCGTCTCAGAAAGAACAGTGTCTGTTGTTAATGAAATAGGATATGGAGAATATATATATATATATATATATATATATATATATATATATATATTTACACACACACACAATAAAGAAAAATGTTAAAGCTACAGTGTGTAATTTTCAGCGACATCTAACGTCCAGACTGCAGACCGCAGCAACATGAACATCTCCCCCCCACCGCTTCTCCCCCCCAACAGTACGGCGAGCGTTACGGGACAAAATGTCTTCCACGACGTCGGAATCACCTACCTTCTCAAGTGATGAGGTTTGTTTACATAGATAATTTTACAGATAGTATTTCATTAGTCTGTGTAGGGTATAGATTTCATGTAGACTTTAGATAATAAATATACCCGTTATTTTTTCTACGTCGTTGTGACGTTTTGGTGAGCTGCTTTGCATGGTGATATAAACAGACGAAGGAATTGTAGTCATTAGTTTAACAGCGAGATTGTGTTCGCTAGAAGAATATATATTCCCTGTTTACAGAGTCCAAGTCTTGTTTGTGGCACGGGGGTTACAAGGCGAGAAAGAGGGAGAGGAAGAGGGCGAGGGCGTGCAGCTAGGGCCAGGCGAGAGAGGGGTGCCAGCGGGGTGACTAGAGCAGAGGAGGAAAGGCTTGAAGATCTCCAAAGGAGCCGGAGAGAAGTAACCGAGGTATATATCCAGAAAATTATTTTACAGAAAATTACTGAATCATTACCTGTGAAACGTCAGGGACGTTGCTGAATAAGTATACTGGAGAGTAACAGCATCATCACGCAGCATGTTATTGTTTTAGACAGGTCTGAGCATCCTGTACTCCAAAAACTGCAGTGATATTAGACAATTGTGTGTGTAGGATTAATTACCTGTCCAAGAGAAAACTGGCAACTTGAGCGTCACTTTGAAAACCTTTTTCCTCCATCAGTGACTTCCATCGTGGAAATGCCGTGCCAATGTTGATCCGTGTTTTTTGCCGTTTCTTGTCACGCTTGAGTTTATTCTCGTCGTGTTTCCGCTTCTTAGATGACGGGGGTTCGGTGTCCGCCGCTTTTCGTTGTGATACAGAGTAGGCATGATCCTCCATTCGTCTGATGTTTGGCCACACAGTGCCAAACAGTTTGCCAAGTCACTCACGCCTGCCGCCTTGTTCACCTTTGTTGTTACTGAAGCGCCGTATACCTGCTTCTTCTTCTTCTTTGGTTTCAGGCAGACTAAACGCTTCTCAGGCATAATACTGCCATCTACTGTTCAGTACCATCTCAGTTCATCTCTCTCAACTTGCCGTAGTTATTTTCGAGCGTAATGGGAGATCTCGCAATCGCTAGTTTATTGCCTCTGCACTTGCCGTAGAGCAAAGATGTCAGCCTCCATGGCTGCGCGACCCGCTCCTATGTAATTATAAATAACGAATTCTAAGGCAACGCAAATATTATGGTTAAAAGGCTGAGCTCAAAGGTGATGATAAATAACATAGTTATGTATAATATATTACATTTCTGACTTTATATTCCTGTAAAAATTACACACTGTAGCTTTAAAGTGAAAATAAAATCAAAAAAGTACAACTATTTTTGTAGAAACAAACAAATTCAGAATAATTACTATCTGTGCTTCTAAAGACTTTGAAATGCAAAAAAAGTAATGAGCAGATTAGAGACTGCAACAATCACACAGTTGTAAACACTTATCGGGTCTGGGAGCAGCCAGGATTATAAAGTCTAACTGCAGCTGGGAGGAAGGATCTGAGAGGAAGGGATTTAAATTCCACTTGAGGAAAATTTTGGATGCAAACTGTGCTCTTCACTGTTAACCAAATCCGCAGGATGGGTTATTTCTATTTTGTTTTTTTTTTTTTGTTTTTTTTTTTTTTTTTTTTTTTGCAATTTATGCAAGCACTTTGACAGAAAAACATTACTCAGGAGGGCATTGAAAGAAACCATCTGCCTTCATTGTAAAGATCAGAGAAAAGATGCTTGGGGGGGGGGGGGGGGGGGGGGGGGGGTCTTTCTGTGCTACTCCTTGTAATTTGTTGGCCCTTTTCCATGAGTACAAGTTCTCTGTTTGGATTCTTGCAGTATACAGTATAATGCAATAGTTAACAGTTATATTCAGATGCAAACTTTATTTCTCGTTTATATATAGTTTCTGGTTAGTTTTTTCTCTTATGAAATTATTAAAAATATTTCTTATTTGCACTGTTAAGCTTTGTAGGAAGCTCATCATTAGTTAGCTTTTAGCAGCACCCGCCTCCTTTAGTGGCATCTTTGGCACATTCATTTCTGTTGTTTTTTTCATTACAACATGGTGTTGCCGAGCTAATTTATCCTCTGATCATTCATGCAGAAAGAAGATTTTTAGTGATGCTGTAAGCTTGTTGAAGCAGATATTTGTTGCTAGCAGTTCAGAATGCTGGAAAGAAGTGAGAAAGTGACTAAATGGTAGAACAGATGGTCTTGCTGTCACCAGATCCCACTTTTCATTCAGTCAGATTCATTCTACTGATCCATCTCTCTCTCTTTCTCTCTCTGAGCTCTGGCAAAGCTTTCAAATTTTTACTTTCAATTGAAAAGAAAACAAGATATAGAAATAAATTTAAAGTTTTGCTTTTAAAACCTTACGCACATTAATGACAACGATAAAGCATCCGTCAAAACTAACCATACTTAAAATAAGATTTATAGGTTAATGAAATGGGATCTATTCAAATATCTATAGATATTTTTCAGTTATTGTAAGATCTATTTTGTAATGATCTTTACAACATAAACGCACAAGGGAAGTACTTGATTTAAAAACAAATATGTTTGTGCGCTATATAAGCACAGGCTATTTACTGAGATTAGAGGGGGATTTTAATGAAAAGATGACATTTGGTTATTTAATCTGATTAAAATCTATTATATTTTTTAGATCACTGTTATGTTACATTCACACCAAAAGCAGCAAAGGCAGCAGGAGCTGCTAGTTTACATCCAAAGTCAATGGTTGACGCAGGTCAAGGTGCAGCAAAACGTCCCGCAGCGCGTCTTGAGCAGCAGGAGCAGCGCGTCGGGAGTGTTTAAGCATCTGATGCGCGCACTGCAAACGCAACTGCTGCTCGAGTTGGAAAAATGTAACTTTTGCTGGTCGACGCACCACATCAACCAATCACAGAAGCTGATCTGGGAGCTGGCAGAGAGACAGACAGATCGCTGATGATGCAGATCGTTATGATCACTCCTCTGAAACAGTTTATTAACGCCTAAATTAACTTAAAATGCTGAAATCTGCCGGCACAACACTAAACTTGTACAAGCATCAAAAATGAAGCGGCATGCGCGTATTTGCTGCTCTTGCTGCTTTTGGTGTGAACATTGCATTAGGGGTTGCTGTGTATTTTAAAGGCTTGATAATATTAGGGAAAATTTGAAGTTTTTGGGGTCGTCTTTGATAACTTGATTTAAAACATCAAAACTGGGATCAAAGAGCAGGACCAGAGAATTCCCACTCAAAAAAACACACTCTTCTGCTCCAAAAGGTTTCTGTCTAGTGTAGATCAATCATTACTCCAAAACTCTTCTTTCTGGCTCGGTTTCGTTGGATGCTAATGAGGCTTTTCTACTTTGTATTCAGAACATGACCTTTTCACACTCCACTTAAATAGATGTTCGCAGATATTTATTTTTTCTTTACTTTTTTATTTTTTTGACTTCCTCCACACACTTAGATCTGTTTTTGCCGATTTAATAAAACGAGTTACAGATGTAAATGCTTTTAAAATCTCGCACTGAAGGGCTGTCTATGATTTCATATGAAGCTAAGGTATGCTTGGTGTTTTATTGAAGGTTTTGAGAGTCGTTGGACTGAGCTAGAGCTACATCATGTCTTAACAGACTGCTGCTGAGGTTAGACTCACTGTTATATTCCGGCTAATTTAGGTCTACGGTGCTTCTTTTTTTGTAAGGTGCTATTTTACCAGTGTATATCATAAATCCAGTTTAGGTATTACTTTTGTACTAATAGTAGTTGACATATTTATAATCAAACAGTAAAACTGTCCCAGTGCAGCTTTGGTAGACTTTTAGACTTAAGTAGCCCAGATACAAACTCACATACATATGAGAAAGATTATCTTATTTTGGGTTTAAACCGGACTCTTAAGCTTAGATTTTCAGTGAAGAGTCTGTGTCTTTTACTGTCTCTCCTATTTTTTAATGTATGCTCAGAGTGGTTTCAGCTACAGTGTTTGTTCAAGTGAAACCTGAGAGCCATTTGGTGCGGAGGAGCCTCTTCTCGTGGTGTCATCCTCTGTAGAATGAGTCAGTGAACCAGCTTAGTCACACCCTTGTGCCCTGGTTTCCAGTCGGTTCCTCTGCCTCCTAATTGTTTCTAGATTAACGCTGGCACCTCTGCCTCTCTCGCTTCATCTGACTTCTGAACATAAAAACAAGAGGTAAACTAAGTAGAGATTGCACTCTTATTTGTTATACCCATGAGAGATTACAGCTTTATCCGTATTTATGTCTATCTGTGCAGATTTTAACTTTTCTTCTGTACAGTAATTTAAATCCGAATCATTCAAGAAGCATATATAATACAATAAACTGAATACAATAACTGTCAGAGAACTGTGAAAAAAAAACAACAACAGAATGCATTTATTGAAAAGGAACAGTTCTAAGGTTAAATCAAATCCAGTTAAATCAATCTAATCATATTCACTACATTTTCGGAAAGCTGGGTTAATTAACAAGCACTAAAGCTTTATTATTGCATGACCTGTAAAATCAAGATATCAGTTAAGTGTGGCCTAGTGGTTAGAGCAGTGCGCTTGTGCTCTGAAAAGGTTGCAAGTGCCTGATTTGATCCCCAAAGCCTGCACTCTAGTCCCTGAGCAAGACCCTTAACCCAACACTGCTCCCCGAGCACCGCACAATGGCAGCCTAATGCTCTCCAAGGGGATGGGATGAATGTCTCCAGTGTGAGATTGATAAAGTCTTATTATTATTACTATTATTAAAATGACTAGTATGAAAATGTGAAGAAGGCCAGAAAGATTTCAAAGAGCCACATATCATGCCCTTATCTAAATAAAGTCAAGAACAGATGAAATCCAAATGTATTTACTTTTTTAAAAAAAAAAAGGTTTAAAAAGACCTCTCTAAAAGATGGAGGGAACAGTCGGCCAAAATTGGCTGTGACACCATTCTGGAGAAGGGTATCAGCTGTGCTGCTGCCATCAACATTTTTGTTTTTAGATGTTTTAGCTTGGCCTGTTTTTCATTGCAGTCCTGTTTCTCTTACTGTGACTGTCTGTGCTCTCTTTTGTCCTCTGACATGGGTGCTGGCTCAGAGCTCATTTGCCTGGCTGTGTTTCCTGGACGGGCCGCCTGAGGAGCTGGTTAACAGTTGCCTCTTGTATGTCTGCTTCTTTCTCCATGTCTGCTTCTGCTTGACTCCAATCGGCCTCGGCAGATGGCCGCTCACACTGAGCCTGGTTCTGCTGGAGGTTTTCTCTATTAAAAGGGGTTTTTCCTCTCCACTGTCGCTACAAGCATGCTTGGTGTGAGGGGTTGCTGTACTGTAGAGTCTATGAGTCGATGCATTAAACTGGTTTAACTTAGATTGAAAACTTGGAATCAATTTGACTGTTTGATCTGGTTGAATTGTTTCTCTAAATTGCCTTGAGATGACATGTTGTGAATTGGCATCATATAAATAAACAGCATTGAATTGGAAGTTGGAGCATGAGCCATGACTTGTGTAGCTGGTAACGAAAGGCTCTGGAACACCCAAAGCTCTCCAGACCTGACCTTGTTGGTCAAAGACCAAGGTGATGGTGTGATGGAATCTGTAGGATATCAGTGATCTGCTGTAATCCGCAAGAAAGCAGGAAGCCCACATTTTAAGGTAATTAGATTTTCAAGTTGAAAGGCAGGTTAGTTTCCACTAAATAACCAGAAGAAACATGTATGATTGAAAAACTTTCACAGCACTATGACTGTTTAGTCTCATGCCTTATCAGGCTGTAATGCATAGTATTACCAGCTCTCTGCTGACTGGATCTTAAATTTCCCAGAAGTGCATCATCCTACAAGTATGGAGCCGTTCAAGTAGGGGTTTGTACGGCTAGACTACAGTACTGTTTAGGCATCGAGTCAGTCTAAAGTCTCTGTACTATTCTGCCTTTTTTTTCCCACCCAACTACAATCCCCCCCATTTTCCATACACCCACATGTTGATTCACTGGATCATCATAGAGACAATCCTACAATCACAGCACTGTTGGCATCTACATCGATGAACACAGAGAATCCCAAAAGTGAGGCCAGGCATGCGCTGCATGTGCCAGCTATATCCGGTCTCAAAATAGATTAGAGATGTTCCTCCGGCAATCGGAAACGAAGACAGGAGCGGTTGGGGGAATCATCTGCTCCTACACAGGCACTTTGTTTCTTTTTTATAAGCCAGGCTAAATTTCAGTGTCACTTATGTCGATATGAACAAAAAAAAACAATAACTCCTAAAGGGGGCCATTAGGAGAAATGGTTACATGTCAAATGTTTTGACTGCCTATTTTTATTTGTATATTTTGTAAGATTGAGATGAGCAGACTAGTTTATTTTAGAGGACACCTATACTGTCCTGATTTCAGCTTGTTTTAAATGGCTAAAAAACAGGAATTGTAAATATATTTTTGCTTAATATAACAGATAACTATGTACTTAGATTTGCTGTTGGCTTGATTGGCTGTTTTATTTATTCTTGTTTAGACTTAAAATAAGACAACCTTTATTGTCATTTTTTTTATACACTCTGTGTATACAAAATAGTTCTACTAAATTCTGTTTAGTACAGCTTTTCAGAAAGTAAGCCACTCAACCAGGCAGTCATCAGAGCACCTTGTTGGAGGATTTTCTTTCTAGACAAACTGTGTTCCTTCAACAATACCTGGAAGTGTTTGCCGCACTCCTACAATGACTTCCAGGAAAGAATCCTGCATGTTTTTATTGCAGTGTTATCGAAGAGATCACTCTGACTTAACGTTGGTAAGGAGGCTTGTTCTTCCTTTGACAGTAAGTGCTGTAGATCATAGATGAATCTACAAAGTTTATTTTTATTTCATATTGAGGAACATTATGCTGAGACTTCTGCACTGCAGTACTGAAGGTTCTCCAGATTACTAGATAGATTTCTTCATAGATTGTGTTGTCCCATTGTTTTTGGGACATATTGATTGCATTTCATAAAATATTTTTGTTTTTATGTTCTATGATAACAAGTTTCCCACTTAAAACACTTTATATTGTGGTTACAGATTGTATTGGCCAATTGCACAAAGGGATGTTTGTTTTTCTATAATAGTTTACTGATGTATTAGATTGCATTATCTTCACACTATGCTTGCTAAAGAGGTCTTCAGGCTGTTGCTTGATGTCTTATTGCAGTAGAAGCTATAGGGCACGCTGGAAGAGGGATTCAGAGCAGAGGAGTAAGGAAACTATATTTCTACATAAACCAGCTGTGTAATTTTTACCAATTTGAGATTTTCTAATATTGTGCAGCTCTATTAATGTATTTTCTATATGGTTTTATATTCATTTTTAGCCATCCATATTGATATTTTTTTAACAAAGATGTTATCTGATCTGAAGTGTTTGGGCCATGTATGAGTTTCTCCTTAAGAAGTAAATAAGAAGACGGATGAACAGCCTCACAATGACATTAAAATTGTAATTTAACAGCATTCCTATATTTAAAATACCAGAGTATTTTTTTTTTCTTTTGAAGATTGTAATTAATTCTTTTTTGATCGAGATGCTTTTTCCTCATTTGTTTTCCATCATGATTACAGCCCTTGAGTTTCATCTTGGCGCCATCTAAGGTTTAAGAGACTTAAGAGACACAAATTAATTCCAATTGATTGGATGTAGCATCCAATGTTGGTACTGATATTTAAACTGAGACGCCCAGTGGGACTAATTTAATATTAAGATTTATATTATTAACTTTTTTCTTTTTTTTTCTTTTTTTATACTAAAGATGACGATCCGGAGTGGAGATTTTAAACAGGCTGCCTAATCTTTTATATTTGTGACCAGCACAACTTGCACCATTAAAAAGCCTTTCTCTAATTGTAGATCTTTACCCTTTTAAAGATTTAAAACAATGGCAACCTTTTTGAATTAATGATATTATATAATAGATGAGGCGTTTTGTTAAACCCTCCTGTTATCAGGTAAAAGTCTTACTCTCTCTCTTCGTTTCTGCCTGATTGATCTGCAAAAGTTGCAGAAATTGTTTAACTCCTTGCAGCTCCCTCTGATGTCCTTTTAGTATCTTCACTAAATCCAATAGTTCTTACTTTAGTTACATCATCCACGCTGAACAGTGTTGTTTATCTGGATATTTACATCAGTAGACCTTTTCTTTTGATGGAATACTTATTTTTTCTTCCTAAAAGGAGTGCTGCCATGTTTGTAGTGAATCACCGTCTATAAAACCTTTTGTCTAGATCTCCCTCAGCTTCTAAATGTGATGCTGCTGACTGCTAAATTCTCTAAATCCTTTCACGCTCTCATGTTGATGAGCTGCAGTATAAGCAGAGCTCGTTGTAACTCACGGTCTGCTCACATCCTGAGATCTTTGAACGGAGCCGAGCAGCCGACATCTTGACCGCGTGTTTGTTGTAGCACAGATAAAACACACCGAGTCACATCCCGAGCTTCTTATTATCAATGAACTGGAGCCGAAACACAATCTGAACGACTGCTGTTTCTTTGTGGTGATGAACTGGATCAGTGTGATGTGTGACACCTGATGAAACCAACAAACTAAAGCCTTCTGCTTCTACATGAGAATCAAAACCCTTACTAGCATGCAACGTCCACATTTCTGCTGTTGGTTTCCAAACTATTTCTTTCCACTTTAGGAGAATCAATCAGCTGGTTTTAAAGAACAGACATGGAATTTAGCAGCCTTAGTTGAAAGTGATTCACAATGCAAAGCAGTTGTTTAAAAACTATAAATATGAGACTAGAATCATGCATATATACGGAGCAGCTGCTGGACTTTAACCTCCATTGCAGGAACACTTGTTTAAAAGGGCAAAAAAACTTTTGGGGGCTGATGCTGTGATGAATACTATATAAAAAATATTTTTACTAAATATAAGACTAACAATTATTCTTACTTTTGTTATTATAGTATTTTAGAATTCTATAGAATTCCAATTTGATGACATATTTTCTATTATGATGCATGTAGCAAAGCGACAGACATGTTGTTCTATTCTTTAAAGAGTAATACAGGTAGAACAAGCAATTACTTGCTGGTTTAGTCATACTGTCAGTTCTAAAAGTCATTAAATTGCTTGCTTGTTCACTGTAGTTTAAAATATGCAAACCTTAAAGTGAGGTGTGATGAGCTGTCGTTTTCCACATGATGACTGTTCACATTGTTTGTCGCTTCAAATGTTTCCGAACAGCCAGATTGTTTTCTTGCAATAAGAGAAAGGTGGTGTTGGACTTTTAGCCTGCTGACTGGCAGTGTGCAGTGTATCGTATATTGTATAAAGATGAGTTGCTCCAGAAATTATTTTTAGTTTTGAACATGGATTTTATTAACCCGGCCATGATTTGATTATAAAGATGATCTGAAATTAAATGCTGCTTTTCTTTGTTATAGATTCTTTTTTTATTATTATTGATTTTTTTTTTTTTCCTTTTAGAAGAAGAAATGTTTGAGGTATCTATGGAGCATTTCATTTCCTAGTATTATATTACAATGTCTAGGTCCACAAATTGTTACAGATTTTAAGTTAATGAATACATTCATTTGTGTTTTAGCCTTTTAATTAGAATTTAAATTTAGATCTCGAAACGGATTTTGATTGAATGTGTTTTTTTTTTTTGTTCTGTCTCTAACAGAAAATTTCAATACCACGCTCAGAAACTTCCAGTGAGCAGCAAACGTTTACTTTCGACCTGTCGAATGTGGGCAGAGATAACCCCCAGGGCAGCTTCGACTGCATCCAGCAGTACATCACCAGGTGAAAATCTAAAGCAGTCTCTCTTCTTCAGTTGCAATGACGGTTTGAGGTATACTGGAAAAGTTTTTTTTTTGAATTAATGTAGGACTTTCTTCATGGCTTCCTAAATTGATATGATTCCAGATCTGCAGACATGATGCATCCTTAATCAAAAAATAAATGGTGTCATGAAGAAAAGAGGCAATAAGAATCTTGTAATCTTGTCTTAGATTTCTGACCTGATTTCTTCTAAAAGTATTTTTAACATGTGCGTCAGGCAGAGTTCATTGAGGACTCCTGGATTCTAATCAGGCTTAGATTGCAGTCTGATACCCAAATGACTGAGCTCAGCTTTTACAGACTGGGTCTGCACCATCTCATTTTCTGCCAAAGTGGAGTAAGAATGAGAGAGAGTCGGTAACGGATCACATTTGATGCATCACTTGTCTGCTCTCAGTGGAACAGTAGTTAGTTGCAAGACATTGGAAAAAATTCACCCATTTTCTAGGTACATTCAGTGGAAAAAATGGTTTCTACAAAATGTAAATGTGAGAATACTGAGGTATATAAAAATTGCTGCTTTGACTTCCATCTTTTTCCTATCTGTGTTTTCCTCAGTCCCTGCTCTTTGTTTTGGCAGTGAAGGGAGCATTCAGCTGGATTGTCTGGGCAGCATCCAGGACAAGATCACAGTGAGAGCGACCGACGACTCTTACCAGAAGGCTAGAGAAAACATGGCCCAGGTTGAGGAGGAGACTCGCAGTAGGAGCGCTATCGTCATTAAGCCAGGGGGAAGATATGTAGGTGAGGAGGCTTCATATTGACCCAAACATGCTGTCAGTCATTGTATAATTAGCTTCTTTTAGCCTTGTGCTCAATAAGACTGCTCTATAATAACGTGGCCTCTAGTTTTAGCACCTCAACACTATAAATATGTCACACTACAAGACTCACCCTGAAAGCATCCTATTATTACGTAGCTTTGCTGGGATGGGGATTCGGTTTATTCTGGATCTGACAGGTTGTTTGGATCAAATACCAGATGACTAAAAGTCAGTATTCCTCATTGTCAAGAAGGAATTTATTTAGTATGAGATTCTTTCCCAAATAGCGCTCAGTGTTTTTCCATTATGATGATTCCAACACTTAAACAGAGCCGGTGCCAGACCCAGATCTTTACTAGCTCTTCTAAAAATAGAGATGGGTTTTCTAGAGCCAGAAAGCAGCTTGGTGCCACATTGTCATTAAAATGTCTGTTCTGCTGAAGAATTTATCATCTATTATTTAAAGTTTTTGAGGAGGATCAGATTGCAGACAGAACGTTTGGCTACACATATCATGCTTTTTTTTTTTTTTTAATCTTTACCCACATTTTCAATAAATGGGTTCCAGTTGCTAAACTAGTGTTAGCTTTTGGTTAACAGAAAGACTTTCCCCTGGAATTGTTTATTATCTGCTTTAAAAAATAAAACCACTATATATATATATATATATATATATATATATATATATATATCTGTGCCCCACTCATGTAATAAAGTAGGTCAATGTGCCTCATAGAAAAGAAATGTTTCGCTAAATTATATGACGCAACTTACACTGTTGGTCTCCAATCACCCTTAATCCTGTAGTAAATGCTCTTCAACTTCTTTGGCTTATTTTGTTATGAAATGTTCAAGAGCGGGCTTATTTTTGATAACTTTAAGGAATCAAAGTGATTATAATAAGGCAGCAATTTGCAGGAATACTTGGAGGGTTGATCTAGTTTTTTTTATGAGCCAGATATTTAGTTTAGTGGTCAAACTTCAACTGGATGAAACATTAATAGTGACTTCATAATAAAATCTTTGAAACAGAAGCTTTATATTTATATCTCAGTTTATTCACACTGGTTTAATTTAAAAATGTTTATTACTCTGAGCCAGTAAAGAAGGTACTGATGGAAAGTGTTGGGAGTAACTGTTGCATAATAGCACAGTTAGAAAGGTAATCTAATTATTTTTCATATATTGCTACATTACTTGCAATCTAATGCTGCCTGTTGCTTTAACTCAGTCAAACAAAGAGATTTTTCAAAACCTCACTCTCTCTCTTTCTGGAAAGAGATGTTTGCTTCAGGAAGGAGCAGGGAGCTGAGATACGCATGCATGACTCCGATTGGCTGAGGAGCTGCAATGCAGGTGGCTGTTCATCATGTCTTTAACACAGACAGAGAGCAGAGACGATGGTGCAGAGCCACTGATTCAATGTCGGCGTTCCTAAAGAAAAGGCCTCACTGAAGTCAAAAGCTAAATGTTTCTAGGATTTACTCATTATGTGCACGAACAAAAGAAGCAGCTGTATTCTAAAGAAGCTCCTCACATCAACTCAGCACTGACTGAAGCTAATGCTCTAAAACATCTGCCCAGATGTTGATCCTTACTTCCTGTTTTATTCTCTTTTTCTATTACAAAGTATATTTTGTTTTTGTAAATTGCTTTAAGAGTTATTCTTCATATTTTAAAGCCATTTGAAGGCTATCAACGTGCAAAAATGTAAAGTTTTTAAAAATCTAATGTCCTTGGTTGTTTTTGTTTTTTTTATCATAAGCAAAACTTATATTAGGACTGACTGTAGCTAGCTTTGGAAAAAATGTGCATTTTTTCTCGGAGAATAAAGATCCATGCCATAACTCAGATTTCCAAAAGTCAACTGCTAAGTTTAGCAGTTTATCATGCAGGTTAAAAGCTGAACAATGTTAAATGGAGCAACTTCATAGGTCAGTCTTCCTGTTGTCTACTAAAAGTGTAGCTCTCTGATGCAGTTTCCTTACAATAAATGTCACTACTTTATATTCATGTGACCTGGTAGAACCTGATGTCAGTTGGAACATTCAGTGCAAATTGAGCTAAATATAGTCTGGTTTCTGTGTCTCTAATTTATCGGTGCATCACTACTGTGTGGGCCTTCTTTTACTTATAACTATAAAGAAGTGTACTTATCCAAGAAGTAAAACTGAAAAGATGAAAGCTTAATAACCAAAGTATAAATATACTTAAGTGTCTTTTAAATCTTTGAATGTATTTCTGTTTTCTTTAGGTAAGAAAGTCCAGATCCGGAAACCGGCGCCTGGTCTTTCAGATGTGGCTCCCTCACGGAGGACATCTCGGCCTGTCCTCATCTCTAGCAGTACGCAAAAAAAATGCACAACTCAGCACCGGCCTCTCCGTGAGCGCCTCATACACCTGCTGGCCCTGAAACCTTACAAAAAGCCCGAGCTGATATTAAGGTTGCAGAAGGACGGCCTTTCACAGCTGGACAAAGAAGCCCTGGACAGCCACCTGCAACAGGTGAGTCATTCACATGTGAAGCAAACATCTACAACATTTGTCCTTTTTCCACTCTCGCTTAAATGTCAGCTTTCACCCCCCAGATTAAGTGGTGATCAGAGTGGTAACATATTTTTGTTCGTAGGTCGCCAATCTAAATGGGAAAGAAAATACCTTCACATTGAAGGATTTCATGTATAAGGAAGTCCAGAAAGATTGGCCGGGGTACACGGAGGGAGACCAGCAGCTTCTCAAGAGAATTTTGTCCAGGTATGTCTACATGGATTTTATTAGGTTTTATAAATAAATACTATTTTTTCCTTCTTGTCTTTGTTTTTTTAACCCCTATTTAGTCTGGTAACCCCAAATTAAATGCAGCTGTCTCCATATAATCTGACAGAGTTTGTTGTTGTCTATGGTTTCTGTTTAAGTAATCATCATCTCATCAAGCCTTTTTGAAACTCGAGATGATGAAATAAGCTATAAGATGATGTATGACTTATTTTGAAATGGCATTGGACCAATATTTGTATCAGTTTATACTCAAAGCTGTAGTATCTGTATCGGAAATGAGAAAATAGTTTTATGACGCCCCTAATAATCCTTGATTAACAGTGTTGGGAGCGCTAACACAGCTGTAAACTGTGGCTGTCACAGATGGACAGTTTCACAAAGGCCACACTTGCCACTGGACTACGTCATTCAAATGGATTTCTTTTTCTATCATTCCCAGTGCATCCAAGGAATTTACAGACCTACTTTTCCTTTTATAAACAAAAAGTGCAAATCTGCACATTCTCTCTCTGTCTTCTTTGTTTTTTTTGCACTTTGATCTCGGTTTGAGTTCATCAGCTGACTAACAACTAGAGCCTCCTACCCAATTTGTCCTCCCCCGCCTTAGTTCCTCTAGAGTTTTGGAACTCATGCAGAAAGTCACGCAGGAGCAGCAGAGCAACATGACTGGAACGCACATGATGCAACAGTGTTCCAGCACATGCTGATCTGTGTGTGAGGTGGCATCTGTCCAAGGTTCAGCCATATCTGTCTGCCTCTCGTCCCCTTGCCTTCCTGCCTGTGGGAGTGTCCTCTTGGCAGACACGCCAAGCCGCACACCCTTATTTAACCATGCCGATGCAGGGACGAGGCTATCTTAGAGCTCCACTACTGATTTGTCATCAGCTGTGGCTGTGCAACTGCAAAATGCTTCTGAACTTTGCAACCAAAATGTTCATTATTTCTGCAGTCTTACAATCCAGAGAAAGCAAACTGTGCAGCTTTAATGCTGCAAACCAGTGTGCATAAAAAAAAAGGATTGAGGTTTCTTTTTTATCTGGAGACCTCATTTAATCTTCTCGCAGAAGATCAGTTTGTGTGACTCGGTCAGCTTCATATCAGCACAGCTCCTTGGCTGCTTCCACCTAACAGTTTGCTCTCATGCAATATGAGCCTCTTTTTATACCTGGAGCTGTAATGTTTCCTTCTGGCTAAATAAAGGCAAAAGTGCTCCTGTTCCGAAGCAGGTGTGACTGGTGCAGTCATGCAAACTGTGTGGGGGTGTTCAGGAATAAAGCCTTTCAGGAACAAACAAAACCAGTGCCTCACTTCCTCTAAACAAGCATGTAGCTAGTGTTTTCCTAATCCCGCTGGCCAAATGGCATCCGTCCTCAAAGTGAGCTGCAGCACCATATTCTCTCGCTCTCACTTTCTTTCTGCAACTGCAGACTGTCAGGCCGCTGTCTCACTAGAATCCAACAAGCTGCCATAGCTGAAAAAAGCTATAAAATAAACACTCAGCTTTGTCTGAGATCAGAAGATAATAAACACTTTTTTTTTAAATACCAAACGGGGTTAAACTAATAGAAATATGTGATTTTAATTACTGAAGATTAGCATAATCTGCTTGTGATTAGAAATGCTTCTGTCAACTTCTTCCTCCTTCACAGTTGTCATAGCTACCCACTCAGCTTCTCACAGCAACTAACTTGTCTCTGAAGTCCGCTTCCATATAATTTTCTTGTCATCAAAAAGATGGAAGCTGAGGAGTTTTGGAGTTATGGTTGGACACCTTTTGCTGCATTTGCAATAGACTTTTTAGGGCATATCTCTAACAGATAGAATAGCATGAAGGATCTTATTTTTTTGGCCATTTTATATATTTCGATTATTTGCTAAATAGATCAAATGTAATTAACAAAGATGCTCAGTTGTATTTTTATGTGTACTCTCACTGGGCTGTTTTAACCCATTAATAGCCATTCTATAGTTGCTCTGGATGTGTGTTTAGTGATTCAGTTCTGCTGGAATGTGAACTACTGCATTCTTGAGAATTGTCCTACCTCCAACTGGTTTTCCATCAATTTTATCATGTATTTTGTTCCATCTACTGCTGCAACTAATGATTATTTTGCAAATCAGTTAATCTGTTGATTGTTTTTTTTTATTCAATTAATCGATTATTTATCAGATAGCCAAAGGTCCTTAAAATAATATTTTTTTTATTAAATTAAACTTTTCCATTTGAGTTCTGGATAGAACATATTAACAGACAAAAAATATTTTTATCTTTAATTCCAAATGTTTAAATATCTTTTTACGATTTTGGTTTAATAACTGCTCTGTCAGCTAAAGGCATGTTTTAAAGTCTCGATCCTCCTTTTAACGATTAATCGATCGATTACTAAGTTTATTATTTCAGTAACGGATTAATTATCATTAACCCAATTGCTTCAGCTCTAGTTCTATCTCACACCTTTGCTAAACCAAAGGATCTCCTTATAGGGATGATGCTCCTGTGTTTTCATATGGGACGGGAGTTTGCATTTTGTTTTCTGTTGGACATTTTGCATTATCCTTTTAATCCATTTTAACAGCAGAGCTGTTGATTTCCGCTTCTCCGCTATTTTTTTTGTAAGGACCCCAGATATATTTATACTAAAATGAGATTAGGGTACATACAACTTAACTATTTACTAGTTAGGTGACATTTGAATACAGACTGTTGCATAGCATTTAGTTATGGGGTTGAGGGTAAAGGGGTTTTAATACAAATTAATAATCTCCCCTTCTGTGTTCTTTATTGCAAAACAAAATGAAAACCATGTATAAAGTCTCCTTATCTTCACTATTAAGTGCAGTTTTGCTGCAAAATATTGAACTAGAATAAAATGAGGTGTGGATACGGTGACATACTGTAATGCCGAGAACCTTAAAGTGGATAAATATCTTCAGATGGTGCTAGTTTTTTTTTTAATCTACTGCTGTTTCATAATTTATTTTTCTTAAACTTCTTAATTGCATCTCCGCATATATCCCCCCTCCCATGAATTCCCACAGAAAACAGGCCCAAAGCAGTTCTGCCCCTGTACCAGAGAGTCCTCCCAAAGAGCTGGGATCCACTTCTCCATCTCAGGTGAGTCCATCTTCCCTTGCCCTCCTGTGGTGGCATTTCTTTGAATATCACATTCTTAATCTTTTTTTCTCTTTTTTATTTTGTTGTTACGGATTTCTAAATGCTTCTGTTTGGCTTGGATTACTAAACGAACGTCCAGCAGGATTATTAACATTTTCATTAGACGGGAAAATGAAACTGGCTCAGTTTTTAATGGCTCCTTCCCTTCAGGTTGTTTTCTCTTCAGAACACGACTGTTGCCCCATTCTTTCCGGACCCTCCCTTAGCAAACATAACATTAACAAGAACATACAGACAAACACAAAAAGACAGCGGTACTGAAGATTTAATTTATAAAAGTTTCTTTCTAAAAAGCCACATAAAGCTTTGTAAGCTTGGGTTCATGTGGTTTAAATCAGGAAGTTCTGCAATATACTTTTCATGCTCAGTGGACAAGTACAGTAGCTTTCATACCTACGCCATCCTGTTTGCCACCTTTTACACCCTTGAAGTGCTAAATATTGAACAGAAGTCAGCAGAATAATTCTTCCTTTGTTTTTCTACCATTGCGTTATTTTTATTATTGATGCGGCTTTTTAATAGGTTTATCAATTTTGGGGAACCGTGGTTTGGTTGGTTCAGATGTTTCTTTTTTCCCCACAGCAATATTATTATAAAGGAGGATTCTAATTATGATGTTAATTCTTTTAAGTCACTTATCAGTTTTGTATTAGTCTTTCAGTGTCTAATGGTGAAATAATCCATCTTTACTGTTTCAGATCGCCTTTCACCAGTGTCCAAAGTCTCTCTGTAATATCATTTTACCTGCAACAATCATGTGTCATCTTTTCCTCGCTGCTGAAATCACTTTTTTTTTATTTGATAGAAACGACCTGCTGCTGACTTCATCGACCCTCTTGTCAACAAAAAGCCCAGAATATCACACCTTGCCAACAAGGCTGCAACAGTCCAAGTGAACGGCAAGCTTAGCTCTTCCTGCAGCAAAGGAGATTCTGTGGCAGCGCCGTTGTCTACATCCGAAGGCGGCGTAACATCCAGCTCACAGCCACTCCCGATGCTGGACATCCCTCGTCCTTTCGAGGCTTTATCAGACGTCAGCAATGACTCCAGCAACAACGGGCGGGACTGCGACTCTCAGGAAGTGGCGCTGTCCGAGCGGCTCAGTCAGCCGCCGTCGCTTCCGTCTATGCCGACGGTGGCCTTCGCTCCGAGCATCGGCACATCCTCCTCCGGGCACACGGTGCTGGAAGGCCCACGGGACAGTAGCCCTATGGCAATTAATAACAAAACCAAAAAGACGTCAAAAAAGCATAAAGACAAGGAGAAAAGAAAGGGGAAAGGGAGGGAGAAGGAGAAAAAGGTCTGTCCGGAGCCTTTGTCTGAGCCTAAAGCAGCCTGTGAAATGAGCCTGAAGAACTCCAAGAACAACAGTATTGCATTAAAAAGCACAGGTAACACCAAAAACCTCACACATGTTGGTTCAAGTCATCAGATTAGGGTCCTTCTCAATAAAATACTACTTTATGTGGACAGGCATGTCAGTTATTGCAGAGTAGGTAATGAATTATGTGACCTGTGAGCTTCTCAATGACTAAAGTGAGACCCCTGCTGTTCAAAATAATGTGCAAATGTTCACTTCTCTAGAGAGTTCATGTATGAAGGTCACTCTCAACTAGTCAGAGTATCAAGTGCTCATTTCAGTTTATTTTGATGATTATGGGTTACAGCTGAAGGGAGAAACAAAAAGCTGACAGACTTTCTCGGTCACAAAGTAGGCTGCTGACTGCAGTGTTTGTCCAGCTGATGGCCACCAACTCCAAGGCCCATTGCTAAAGAAGCCTGATGTTCAGATTTTGAAAAATTGAGTGGATGGACATATGTGGTTAAATAAAAGTGCACATAAATACTCACAGATTTGAGAGAGTTTCCACAGTCAAATGATTTGGGAGCGATGCTTTCTGTAGATGTTGATTCAATGGGTTTTTATCAGTTTTAAAGTTGGAGCAAGCGTCTTCCAAGAAATAGTCATGCTTGATTTACAGCTATGGTATCATTGTGCTTGATAGGCCAGTAAACTGCCATGACCTAAATTCCATAGAGATTGTATTATCAACAGGACAATGGAATGCCAGAGCAACTTGGGTGTAAAACTGTTAGAAATATATCACACAAATAATCAATCCATGGCCTTTTTTTTATAGGTTTTCTGTAGATTTGTTTGAAAACTACAGATGTCGCCATTTTTAACAAGTTGTAATGCTTGTGCCCTTGTTTCAGATCTGAATGGGATGTGCAAAGCTACCAGTATTCCTTCATCATCACCTGAAGTTGCAGATTATTTATTGTGAGTATCAAATAATTTCTCTATGCTGGTACCAGATAAGGAATCTAGATTTCCCAGTCAGGAGTTCCTTTCCACAGTCCCATTTAAAGTTATTTAAATATGGATCTTTGGCAGTCCAATACCTTAAAAGATGTCTTTGATCGCAGTATTAACCTAGCTGCTGTTTATGGCCTGCCAAAAGAAAAAGACTAAATAAATAAAAATAAAAAGAAAGAAGGTTTGCAGTCGCAACAGATTCAGCGTCATGTCTGCTAGGAAGTTTGTTGGTTGTGGCTGTTGGCGTGAACGCAGAGAGGATTCATCACATTCACCTTCTCGCTCGCCGTATGTTGCGGATTCAGTCTGGCGCAGAACTGATGGTTTCCTTCTGTGAACCCGCTTTTATACCAATACACTGCTAATACTTCATTATACGGTAGCTGTAAGTTAGAAACACCTTCAGCGGTCGTTTTATGTTGCACTTCATAAAATGTAACCTTTACAATTTTGAATTACAACTAGATTCTTTACCAGACTGACGGCTCTTACCTAGATACTACATATGTCGGGTATGTAATGTTGCTGTGCAGTTCATCATTGCTGTTGGGCAGAAAACTTTCATTTATAGAATTAAAATAAACTTTTTTATGAATAAATACCTTTACTTTATAAAAAAGTATCCCACAAAGTTGTGAAAATAGCAGATGTAGTTCAACACATCATATTGGTTAATATAGCAGACCGACAAAATACAAGTGTTTTTAGACATACAAGGTTTCCATCCAAAGCAAGCACTTCTTGATCCACCATTAATTATGCATTACACACAGATCAATCAATCTTCATTACTCCAAAAGAGCAAAGAACAAAAACTTTCTTCTTTCTACTTTGGCAATTTTATTTTTATGTCTTAGGATTTGCCCCTTGGTTACTACGGCTCAGGGTCAAAGTAGATTTAAATTCAAAGGGGTCTGATCTGAAAAAATACACAGAGAACCTACATAATTGCCCTACAAATGTCATGGCAGTCCATGGCAAACCCTAAATTTCAACAATATGTGAACAAACATATTTTTCTCTCATAGTTCTTGTTCCTATCTACTTAAATATTTCAAGATCTATGTACCTTTTCATATCGGTCTTTATCCAAAAATAAACAGTAAGCAATTAAATATTTTATTGTATATATGTATAGAATTTAGAGATGCCTTTTGGTGGAACTTAAAAAAGGTTTTGCGTCACCTCTTGTGAGCCGGAAGAAATAAAATCCTGATAGTTAGACAAAAGGATTTCTAGCGCTCGACATAGGATGATCAGCCCCATATAGTTTATTAAGTAGCAAGAGCAGGAAGAGCCATACTGCTAGGGCTGGGTACCGAACTTCGGGTCTTTTATGGTACCGACCGAAATGCTTCGGTTCTACCGAGTATCGAAACATGCCTAGTCTTTCGGTACCAAGTTTCGGTGATTGGCTGTAACACTTAACGTGATTGCGTCATCCAGGAAAAATACACAGGTGGTCCCGCCTACAGCCAGGGTTGATGTGTATCTGTTGTGAACTGGTTGTGAGCGTTGCGGAACTCCTTTAAAATGCCCCCCAGGTCAAAAGTGCGGCTTCACTTTATTAAGACTGATGCTAATAGTGTAGAGTAGACGTAAGCAATTTAAGAGCAGAAAGTTGCTCGGTGTTTGACTGCAAGAAGAGCGGACCGCAACCAGCGCGACCATCCTCCTCTCAGCAGCCCGTGGGCAGAGCAAAGCCAGAGCGGAGTAATGCTGTAATAATGTAATAATGCTGCAATTTCAAACTGGACGCAGCAGGAGAAGCAAAATCACGTCTGCTGCTTCCTTTTTTGCTGCTTGTGCCAGCTTCTGACGCGCGGCTGAAGAAGCTTTGCTGCTCCGGCTGCGCGGTGCAAAAGTGGCTCTGATGCGCGTTGGGCGGAGCTACTCTATCCTTTATTTGCCTTGCAGCTATATTTGCTGTGATCAGTGGGAATAAAGTAGTTTTATTATGTTTGTAAGTGGGAAAATCCACCTGAAAACTTAATCAGTGCAGTCAGTTCATCCTGCCTTCCAATATTCTTTCTGTCGGAGCCGCTCAGACCCCCCCATACCAGCGGTGCGCTGTCAATAGGATCCCATTCAACGGGCTTGTTTGTCAGACATGGTAATTTTTCTAAAGTAAAACTGCTAAGTAAAAAGGTCCTCACAATGTTACAGTGAATATTAGACACTGATTTTTTTTTTTTTTATGTAAGAGGAAAAATGTAAATGGAAAAATCAGAGCTTAAAATAAAACTCAAGATTTGTACTTTTTTATGTTGAGTAATTTTCTTTTTCTTCGAATTGATATTATAAAACTGGTATCGAAAAAAGTATCGTTCAGGAACCGGTATCGAAGTGAAGGTATCGGTATTGGTACCGGTACCGAAAATTTTTGAACAATACCCAGCCCTACATACTGCTGAGAGCGAACCATCGCTGTGGAGCACAAGACTCTGAGCTAAGCGCGCAAAGATGCATTTCTGCACAAGCACAGTTGGAAGAGCAGAGTTTGTCAGAGTTAAGCGCGCAGTATCGGACGATTCCGGCTTACCTTCATCCCTGTTGCTGCTGCCATGTTCCATCTCGGTGGCATGACCAAACAGGTCACGGTAGCACGGCTAATACTGCTAAGCAGATTACAGCACAAGAATGCATTTTAAACGTCTGACAGGTCACCGCTAACATCTTTATTTAGTCTCATCCCATCAACGAAAACTCTCATTACTCGTCATGTTTTCATCATCAAACATCCATGTTTAGCTTGTCAGTTTTCGTTATTGTCATGAAAAAAGGGAGCGTCAACGAAATGCTTTCGTCATCGTTGATGAAAACAACACTGCTCTCAAGTTTTATAGGCCAGTTTTTGAGGAAAGCAGCCCACATGTAGTCTATTGATAGGCACCAACTGCTGTATATGGACCTGGAAAATCATTTGATATATCTAAAATCAAGCTAGCATTTTGGTAAAAGGATACATAGTGTTGCTTTCAGATGGTATAGGTCATGTAATAGTTTTGAACAAGATTGGTTCCTCCTTCGTGGGCAGAAACAAACATTTTAGAACTTCTTTTTTTAACAGCAAAGCTGCTTGCATTACTTAAATTTTGTCTTTTTTTCTTTAGATTACAGTTGCATGCCTTGCTGAGGGTCCCGCAGACATAAAATCATAAAATCCAATATCTAATATCAGGAGTTATAATGAGGACTGTTACACTATTAATTTAAAAATGCATTCACTGGACCCTTATTTAATTGGATTGGTGGATCCCTAAGGAGGGCAGCAGTTGGCCATAGTGCTGATAACATGTGACAAGTGCAACATAAATCTCCTGCAGGAGTTACTCTAGCTAACAATTGTGTGAAATGAATCCAGTGCTTTTTTTTCCTACTTTGATGAAGCAATTAACAAAAACCATTATACGATGCGGGAGTTTCTTGGCTAATATTTTTTATCATTTTCAATCTTAGGAAGTACACGGTGATCAACTCCCCGGAGCAGCGACAGAAGTATAAAAATGATTTCAACGCTGAGTATAGTGAGTACCGGGGTCTGCATGCTCGAATAGAGGGCATCACCCGGCAGTTCACTGTGCTCGACAACGAGCTGAAACAGCTTCAACATGGCACAGACAAGTACAAGGTACATGAAATATGAAAAATACAAAACTGACTTTATGACTGAAAAACAATAAAAGCATGGTTTCTGCAAGGCACAGAAATGTCATTTTAGTAGTTTTCCTATCAGGTCATTAAGTCTCAGACAATTACATAAAATCCACCCTCAGTTTGTACGTACCATTCATATATAGCCATTTTCCCCAAGTTTTCTTATTTGACTGAGTTGGTTCAATTTGTTTTGTGTGTTTTTTTTTTTTTTCCTCTTATTGAGGACTTCAGCTGTTGTATTGATAAATGAACTACACGCGTATATTAAGATGTATCAGAATATGGCTGTGATTGGTAACCAGTAGATCACACGCTGAAAATTATGGCTTTTTTTCCCCTCTAAGACCTTCTGTAGAATCAGTCTGCTGGAGATCTTAACATTTTAACAGTAAGACATGTAAATACGTTGATCATCTTAGTACTATGCACATCACTGAATAATTAATATAGAAGCGTATATCACATTTTAAGATGCTAATTTGTGAACAAAGGTCCAAAAATTAAAGTAAATACTTTAATTTAAACAAGGTACATTTTTACTACAACATACTTTTGTTATTGTTTTTGTTAGTTGTGATATTCTTTACATATGTAGATATGCATCTAACGTCATTCGTTGCTAGTGGGGCAATATTTTATCATTTTTGTCAGTCACCCCACAGAAGCCATTTGTTAAAGGGCTTGGTTTGATATGATATTTTGGATTGAATTAATTAGATTAGACATTTTAGCAGGTATTTTTCCAATAAAACACAGATATTTCAGCTTTCAGTGTTAAAGGGATAGTTCGGGATTTTTGACATGAATCTGTATGGCATCCCCATCACCAGTGTCATGCAATCACACTGACTTACCCCTGGCAGCATCCTGTGAGCAGAGTTCTCGTCCAGCTTTGGTCAAGCCGAAAGTAGTCCGGCAGGTTTGCTAGACCCAGTGAAATAAAACGTTTCTCTTCCCAAAACATTATGTGTTCAAAAGAGTGATATTTTTGCATCCCAAAAACATTGTAGTGGAAAAAGTCACACGTCGTTATCACTTGGTCCTATTTTCTCTCTGTTCGTATCAGTGCGCGCGACACCATGACCTGACAGCTAGGGCCTACTAACCTGACAACAGCCAGATGCATGTCTCGCTCCGCCCAGCTCCACTCGCATACGTATGTGAGTGGAGCTGGGCGGAGCGAGACATGCATCTGGCTGTTGTCAGGTTAAGGGCCTACCTGTTTGATTCGCGATTGTTTACTACTGGGGAAGATGTCTGACTACGAGAGCGACGAGGAAAACATCGACTTCCACTTAGAGCCAAAGGGATATCTTTATGAACCCGAGTACACTGACGATGAACTTCGACAAATGGAGTTAGATCGGGCAGAAAGAGAGAGGGTGGACAGAGAAGTGATGGAAGCTGAAGTCGGAGCCGCAGGAGCCACAGCTGGAGCTGCGATATCCAGGGTGGCCGAATGAATGAATGAACTTGGTTAGCTCTAAAGCTAGCTCGGTGGCGTTGCTTGTAAACGCAGCTGCTAAGTTAGCACTGAAATGAGCTGGAAAAGTTGAGCTCGCTGTCAGAATGACGGCGCGCACTGATACGAACAGAGAGAAAATAGGACCAAGTGATAACGACGTGTGACTTTTTCCACTACAATGTTTTTGGGATGCAAAAATATCACTCTTTTGAACACATAATGTTTTGGGAAGAGAAACGTTTTATTTCGCTGGGTCTAGCAAACCTGCCGGACTACTTTCGGCTTGACCAAAGCTGGACGAGAACTCTGCTCACAGGATGCTGCCAGGGGTAAGTCAGTGTGATTGCATGACACTGGTGATGGGGATGCCATACAGATTCATGTCAAAAATCCCGAACTATCCCTTTAACTGGTATCGATATTGACCCAATACAATAATAGCACTAATTTTAAATACTTTTATTAGTTATTTTGTAGTGCCGAATGTTAAAAAAGGCTTAATCAAGTGATACTAATGGAAATCAACATTAGGTACCAGAACACCTAAACCTTTTACAATTAACCAGTGGGCTACATAAAATTTAAGCAGCTGTGGATGGAAGTGGAGAATTTTGCCAGCAAACTGATACCAGAGATTTTAAGTTGCATTACAAACATACATTTTTGACTGATGTCGGACCGATTTAGGATTTCCCTACAAGTTGGCATTGTAATGCTTAAACCAGCTTTGATTGGATGCGGCCTGGCGTCATAAAGAATTTTAAAAATGTAGATCATGATGTAAAACAATACTGTTCCACATTTTACTGACCTCTTTCTTTCTGTTGGAGGAAAGCGTTACAGCTATAAACACCTTCATTAGTTGGAACGCATAATGGAGCCCATTCAAAACCAACACTGATCAAAAACGACCCGTCCTTCAACCCAGGGGTTACTTTCTCTGTGTATAAGTAATTATGAAGCATTCTGTGTGTATAACTAATTAAGAAACATAAAAGTGTAACTCATTAAAATACTCAACTGACAGCTACTTTAACACCCTAGTAGACATTTTGGATCTGCTAGGAACCGAAACAGAAAGAGATGCGGTAGATCCCAAAGTCAGGAATTAAATCCCAGAAGGGTTGTTTTAAAAACTAACAGCAGTATCTGTGACCGCTCTCATATCCTCTTATCTTTGACAGGCTCTGTTATGTGCTATCCCATGATGCACTGATGCATTTTAAGCCATAACTGTCGTCGATGCAAGTTGCAAATTCTCTTGTTTTACATTTAGAATAGTTATTTCTATCTTGTTTGGTTTAAGCTCCACAGGTTTAAACTTTGACATGTAAACATAATATCCAGAACAATGGCCATCTTATTGGGTCAAGAACGCTCAACATTTTCAGTCCATGAACCAACAGCATCGCTTTTGTGAATTATTGTTCTTTAGAAGGAAAAAAGGTATCAGTCCAAATCGCATTTAGAAAGGCCAGACCTGTAAGAACATTGGAATGTTGGCGCTGCCATAAAAAGAAAACTTTATTTGTGCATTTCTACCCATGATGAAGGAGTAAAACATGAGTTCCGTCTAATGCAGTTTATGTCCACACATTTAGCTGGACCTGCAGACCCAAAACAAGGTTTAACTCCCTAAATAAACAACTTCAATCAAGTAAAAGAGGAAAAACTGTTGTTATCCGCAGCCAGTGGCTTGATTTATAGAAATCTATAAACGCAGCACTAATGGAAAGCATAGAATAGGCCGGCTTTGGGTTAAATATAATTTACAGAAACTTGCAAAAACCTTGTATGAATTAAGATAATGCTGGGAGGATTTTTAGGTGTGGGTTAAACATAAATACATGTATAATGTTTTTTTTATCTTTGTTTTTCCTAACAGTCGATCCACAATCAAATACTTCAAGAGTATCATAAAATCAAAAAGGTAGGCATTTGTTTTGAATTTCAGTGAAAAGAACAAAGTAAGCAGATAATCAGGTCCTCACTCTGTGCTTCTTTCTCCACAGACTAATCCAAACTATAGCCAAGAGAAGAACCGCTGTGAATATCTACACCACAAGCTGGCTCATATAAAGAAACTTATCGCGGAGTACGATCATCAGCAACTTTAAACCTAGAGTCTGTTTTCCTGCTCTGCCTGGAAACCTGGCAGATGAAAGGACGGCTCTGGATTCCTCTTCCACTAACATGAATTACATGAAGGGACAAATCTGGTTCATTGAGGCTTGGCGGGACACATGATCAGTTTATTTTACATTTGTTTGGGGGCGTTTTTGCCGTTTATTTTCTTTCCTTTAATAATCTGGTTAGAATCTATGAGTGTAGATAAAGTCGATCCAGATAGATGGCTTCTCAGCAGCCTTCCCCTCCTTCAGAAAGTCTGAGAGTTCATCCGGAGATATTCCAAAACAATCTGCATCACATGCTTTTGAAACTGGATTAAATCAACCTCTAAGATGAAATTTGCATTTTCTACACCAAATGCATCTAATTTATGTTTGAATATTTAAAAAGTGAACAGCTCGTGAGTTTTCTCCACATAATATGCTTGCAAAGTTTAATCTTTTAAGTTATTTATTTTTTTTGTCATTTATGTCGGGGTGCAATTTTTTACACTCCTTTTGAAGAAACGAATCAATACTAATGCTGTCTATTACTTTGTGTCCTCACTTCATGAATGTCTACCAGTATTTTATAATTCAGAAGCTGCCTTTCCCTTCTAATTGTCAGTGTTGGCAATAACATCCTGTCTCTTTGTAGAGATGCAGAAATTAGTATTTGAATCAGAAAGAGATGCACCGAGTCAAACACTGATTTCTCGTGTTTGGCTTTGCTAAAATCAAGGCGATGTCTTAACGGAGCAGCAGACGTTCTCAGTCACTGTTGGAATGTAGGTTTTAATTTTAAAGCGGCGCCCTCCGTGTCTGGTCGATCTGCGGCACTCCCTTCCAGCAGTGTTTCCTACGAGGCCATGTGTTTGCTCCTAATTGGTACTCTTTCATGCTTTTGTAGCAAAGAATTCACAGTTGGATTGAAAGAAGTAATTTTTTTGATCAAATCTCATATCTTTTAAATTTACATGATCATCTTTTGTGTTAAAAGTTGTTTACTGTATGTAAAAAGAAAAAGATACACATATATTTTTTTTGCCTGCTGTTTGACCCTCTTTCTGGTCCGAATCAGATGACTGTTAAGAAGAAGCCATTGTTGTTTATGCTCCCAGTCCTTCATGTAGAAGGAGCGGAGTGGTTTGCCTTTTCAAAACGTGATGTCAATGAACGGTTCCTTCAAATGTCTCGCCTGAACACGCTCCCTCCTCCGCAGGCAGCAGGGGCGACCCAGCTCTAGTCGCTGAATGCATTTCTTATCTCCATCTTTTTATGTGAATAATACAAATCAGCACTTTCTCTCCTGATCTTGCTGTTACTGGGGTGAGGGGATTTCTTCGAAAGTCACTTTTTTCTGAATGCATGCTTAGTGAATGTTACGAGCAGCCTTTTATCTTTACTTTGGGAGGGGGGGGGGGGGGGGTGGGCTTGCCCTAGGGTATTAGAATCTAAGCTAAGGCATTGTCTGGCTGGATTGGCGTGTAATCAGTTAGTCAAGGTATACCAAAGTGCTTATCAGGCAAGATGGCACACATAAAAACGCTTCACCAAATGTTGGTAAAGAATGATGTTGCAGTATTTACCTTCTGTTACCATTTCTTCACTCTGTGACTCATCGCTCGGCACAGAAGCTTCAGTATTTTCTAAAGAGGATGTCAGAAAAAAACTCACTTTGATTCTGATTTCTAGTAACACTACATCTATAAAAGACTTGGATTTGATGACATCTGGATTAGAGACGTTAACGGTCAACACCACTATCGGGAAGCGCGCCCGTTACACAAGGAATGCCTTTGTCCTCATCGTTGCCGATTGGTTTGTAGCGCATCTGTGTCACGTTTTTTTTAATCCAAGGTGAGAATCGATCAGGGGAATACGTTTAGAGCCAGCATAGTGCAAACGGTCAGTGAAGACACGACAGCACAGTGCCATTTGTATGAGCTGATAGTGCCAAAATGACCTGTTGTATAGTTTTCTCTTGTTTGATTATATACATGCTGCTTTGAAAGCAAGCAGGGCTTTGAAGATTAGTCATGAAATGTCAGCGCTAAAATCCAAAGTATGCTTCTTCTTTTTTTTATTTGAAAACCACAAGGGACTGGGACTTAAAATGATTTTTGTTTCAATAAAACTCTTTAAAAACTATCATGTGGGAAACTCAGAATCAGTTGTGGTTTCTTTCAGAGGTAATACCTTAATAAGGTCCCTTTGATGGGTTTGGAAATATGATCCATGGTATCTTGCAAAAACTGTTCATTCCTTTTTCATTATTTTACAAACACTGACTTTAAAGGGAAACATTTGGTTTTGTGACTCAGAAGACCTTCAACATGTTTGCGTTTCCCCTACATCTCCTATAGCTAAACCACACTTCCATAAATGTTCATTTATGTATTGCCTGTCCAGTAGTTATCCTGTTGATACATTCTCCTACCCTAGCTATGACTCTTCCTGGTTACTTAACCAATCAGTCCTCTCATTGCTTTGCCAGCTGGTTTAGACAATACTCCTGAGAAAAAGCATCTCTCTTAAATAAAAAAAGCTCTTGTTTTTCTACTCCAAAAATTACAAGAAAGTATTTCAAGCTTTTCTAATAAAAGCTTCAAGTAATTGGTTAAAATTGTGACGAGACACCTGTTACAGCTCCCTGCCTGTAGATGGCAGCAGGTTTACATTGTAAATCTCTTCACATTTTTGTTTTTCCATGCAAGATTACATTAAGATTTAAAAAATACTTGATCTCCCACACTGGATGTTAAGTAGTAGGATGTGACACACTAATGACCAAACCATAAGGGATTGTTTGAGGGTATCAGAGTTTTAAAATCTTATTGGTGTACATGAATGTTTTGTATCTTATCAGCAACACAGTCTATAAATGTGTTTAAAAAAAAAAAGAAAAACTGGAGCAGAAGATGCAATGCAGAGGAAAACCCTTGCTGCAATCCGACACAGATCCCAGAAATCTTCATAGCAACCTGTGATCCAATGAGCTTAGCTGGTGCCTGAGCCTTGCTATGCTGGCTCCCATCCCAATGTTGGCCTCAAAGCAACTCGGGGAGCTGAAGGGGGCCTGGTCAGTGAGTTCAGCGTGGCAGGCTGCCATCTCCTTCTCCTTAACATACAGAGCCATGTACAGGTGCTGGTCATAAAATTAGAATATCATGAAAAAGTAGATTGATTTCAGTAATTCCATTTAAAAAGTGAAACTTGTATATTATATTCATACATTACATACAAACTCATATATTTCAGATGTTTATTTTGTTTAATTTTGATGATTACAAATGACAACAAATGAAAATCTCAAATTCATCATATCAGAAAATTAGAATATTACTGAAGACCAATAAAAACAAAGGATTTATAGAAATGTTGGCCAACTGAAAAGTATGAACATGAAAAGTATGAGCATGTACAGCACTCAGTATTTAGTTGGGCCTCCTTTGGCCTGTATTACTGCAGCAATGCGGCGTGGCATGGAGTCGATCAGTCTGTGGCACTGCTCAGGTGTTATGATAGCCCAGGTTGCTCTAATAGTGGCTTTTAGCTCTTCTGAATTGTTGGGTCTGGTGTATTGCATCTTCTTCTTCACAATACCCCATAGATTTTCTATGGGGTTAAGGTCAGGAGAGTTTGCTGGCCAATTAAGAACAGGGATACCATGGTCCTTCAACCAGGTACTGGTAGCTTTGGCACTGTGTGCAGGTGCCAAGTCCTGTTGGAAAATGAAATCTGCATCTCCAAAAAGTTGGTCAGCTGCAGGAAGCATGAAGTGCTCTAAAACTTCCTGGTATGTGGCTGCGTTGACCCTGGACCTCAGAAAACACAATGGACCAACACCAGCAGATGACATGGCACCCCAAACCATCACTGACTGTGGAAACTTTACACTGGACTTCAAGCAACGTGGATGAAGTGCCTCTCTTCTTTTCCTCCAGACTCTGGGACCTTGATTTCCAAAGGAAATGCAAAATTTACTTTCATCAGAGAACATGACTTTGGACCACTCACCAGCAGTCCAGTCCTGTTTCTCTTTAGCCCAGGCAAGACGCTTCTGACGCTGTCTGTGGTTCAAGAGTGGCTTGACACAAGGAATGCGACAGCAGAAACCCATGTCTTTCATACGTCTGTGTGTGGTGGTTCTTGAAGCACTCACTCCAGCTGCAGTCCACTCTTTGTGAATCTCCCCCACATTTTTGAATGGGTTTTGTTTCACAATCCTCTCCAGGGTGCGGTTATCTCTCTTGCTTGTACACTTTTTTCGACCACATCTTTTCCTTCCCTTCGCCTCTCTATTAATGTGCTTGGACACTGAGCTCTGTGAACAGCCAGCCTCTTTAGCGATGACCTTTTGTGTCTTGCCCTCCTTGTGCAAGGTGTCGATGGTCGTCTTTTGGACAACTGTCAAGTCAGCAGTCTTCCCCATGATTGTGTAGCCTATAGAACTAGACTGAAAGACCATTTAAAGGCTTTTGCAGGTGGTTTGAGTTAATTAGCTGATTAGAGTGTGGCACCAGGGGCCATCAATTTTGAACCTTTTCACAATATCCTAATTTTCTGATATGATGAATTTGAGATTTTCATTTGTTGTCATTTGTAATCATCAAAATTAAACAAAATAAACATCTGAAATATATGAGTTTGTATGTAATGTATGAATATAATATACAAGTTTCACTTTTTAAATGGAATTACTGAAATCAATCTACTTTTTCATGATATTCTAATTTTATGACCAGCACCTGTATACTGACATGTTTACACACACAGGAGAGCTGCCCTCCCTTTCTGTGTTTCCAAAATTTTTGGTTGTCAGATTGAATTTATTTTAGTCTGAATTTCTGAGCCAAATAGAAATGGATCAGCCTGTAAATACAGGCTTGTTTTAATTATTAAAAGCTACTGTGCATTATGCTTTAATACGTTTGAAAGCATTTGTAAAAGTTCAGGCCTGCACATGTGACTGCAGTTAGAAGGGTAATGCACAGGAACATCGTTGTGAAATTTCTCTGCTCTGCGATGCCGGCAAAGCCAAATGTCCTTTTTACAAAAGGACCTAATACAGCATGGCAAATTGATTTTTCTTCTTTCACTTTTATAAAGGAGGCAGAGGCAGCGCTTCTCCCAGCTTTTAACAGAATGTGGTGCATTGAGTTTTGCTGTGAAATCATCTCTATCTGCGACAGAGATTTCAAATCTAAGATTTCTTTTCATTTTTCCATAAATTGGAGTCCATAGCCACTAATTTTCTAACCTTTCTTTTATTGTTGATAACCAGTGAGGCTTTCACTGCTATGAATCCTGTATATCTGTCAGGATATTTGGAGAGCACTTTATATCCATGATTTTAAGCAACATTTTACATCCAACTCTTGTGCAGAAGCCACTTTATTGTTTAATTTGCACTTAAGCTGACATTTTTCCTAATCAAATTTGCATTGGGTGAAGCGTATTTGTCATAGATGGTTGATATGAACTATAATCTGAGATCACTTCTCAGCTGCAGATGACCAAACCCACAGCACAATATTGTCTCTGTTTTAGAGCAAGGTTCTTCGGAAAAAAAAAAGTTTGGCTTATTTCTAGACTAGACTAGACTAGACTTCTTTATTTGTCATTTTGTATGCACAGGGTGCATACAGAACGAAATTGCGTTACATACAGCTTATGAACGTTGCATTGATATTTCAAATGGCACGAGTTATAGAAAAATACAAAAAGTGCAGCAGTGGTCAAAGTGTGAACAGTGCAGAGGATAAGAGACAGTGTGCAAGTTGCAGTGGTTCAGTGCAAAATGGCATTTGTGCAAAAAATGCGTTATTGAAAAATACAATGAGATGAACAATTTAAAGGGCTAAAAGTTAAAAGTTCAGCAGCATTTGATGCCCGATAATGTGCAATAGGTGCAGAGTTCGGATTGTGGATCAAAGGTTCAACAGTCTGATGGCAGTGGGGAAGAAGCTGTTGCACAACCTGGTGGATCTGCAGCGGATGCTGCGGAACCTCTTTCCAGAGGGCAGCAGGGAGAACAGTCCATGGTGGGGGTGTGAGGGGTCTTTGATGATATTACGGGCTCGGGACACACAGCGCTGTGATGAAATGTCCTTAATGGAGGGAAGAGGAGCCCCAATGATTCCTTCCGCTGTCCTCACCACCCTCCTCACATTCTTCCAGTCAGAAGCTCTGCAGCCTCCACACCACAGAGAGAGACAGCTGGTCAGAACGCTCTCTATGGTGCTTCTGTAGAAGGTTGTGAGGATGGGCGGGGGCAGGCGGGCTCTCCTCATCCTCCGCAGAAAGTACAAGCGCTTCTGTGCCCTCTTCACTAGAGATGAAGTGTTTACAGTCCAGGTGAGGTTGTCCGTGATGTGCACCCCCAGGAACTTTGTGCTGCTGACCACCTCCACAGCTGAGCTGTTGATGAGCAGTGGAGCATGGTGGGGGCGGTTTTTCCTGAAGTCGACGATGATCTCCTTCGTCTTCTCCCCCATCTCTCTAATCCTCACTCATATTCTCTCCTTCAAATCTAGTTTCTTTGCTTCAAAAATGTGAAAAGAGAAGGAAAACTTTGTTTGATGAATAAATTCAGATTAAACCCATTTTATTGTGGATGGTTTACAGTTGTGCAGAGAGCTTTTAATAAATTATTACATCCCAAAGCGTTTTGTTGTTTATTCAATCAAACAATTTGTTTCATAGATGCATGTGTCATTTTTCTGCAAATGCAGGTGGTGCTTATTACAAACTGCAGCTGTACAGGGCTGGTAATACTTTCATTTTGATCGATCTGCAAAATTGAGCTGCCTGTGTGGAGAGCTGCATCTTATTTAATCTGTATTGGCTCAGTTGATTATTGCAAAAGCACAATGTTTTGCTGCTAAATCAAGTAGAAACATAGACTCATATTCACTTAAATACTATTATTGTATCTGACTTATTTTGTAAAAATAGTTTGTTTTAGAAATCTTGGACTGATGGAAAACTAATGAAATGCTGAAAATCAGCAGAACTGACTTAGTTAATAGTTCCTTTCTGTAACCTTAAATCGTGCTTATTGATCCACTCTGCTTGTGGTTGTTTATTTTTACCAAAGGTCCTTTGTGTGCACATACCGAACTGATTTGGGTTAAAGTGCTCACTCTGAATTTCCGTTCAGAACAAAAAGCCAAAATAAAGAGAGATCAAAAGATGGTTTAAGCTATTTTTCAAAAGTTGAGAGACAATTTCTTGTTACATAGTCTCTTCCAGTCTCTTTCTCATAACATGATTAACTTCACAAAGAGTAATAAAGGTTTAAAAAACATGATGTACTTTTATCAGGCATGTTTCAGGAACGGGGGCTTTTTTGTCCCCTAGAATTAACTGTAGACAACCTTTTTATCCATCCGACTAGATGCATTGCTACCATCCATGGTGGCTCCTATCTGTGGAGGGGGCCACTGTGATCTAAACTCCGGCCACTGCAACAGCTGAGTCTGCAATTACATAAAAGATTGTGTAAACAGAGCAAGACGGCACAAATCTCTGATTTGTTTGTGTGAAAATGTTTAGGTAGAACTCATTTCAAATAACTGGGCTAATTCAGACAGTGTTTAGGAAGATTTTTTTATAGCTGTTAAGCCCTGAAACTCTATTAGAACCAGATGAAGTTTGTAATAATCCACCGATCTTTAATAAATAAAGTATCCAAGATGTAGAAGAGGAACAGTAAACAAAGAAGCAAGCAGCAGCTGCATCTGCAACAGCTGAGTGCCTGATCCCTTCAAAGTTAAAATGAGTGGATTAAGAAAACTGTTTTAATCTGTATCTTGGAACATAAAACCTAAAGAAAACTCCGGCTTTACTGGTTGAAATTACTTTAGAAGGCTTTTAAAACGTAATTTACTATCCATCTTCCTATAGTAAGACACTTTGGTATTGAGCAAAAGTTGCTGGCTGCAGTAACAGACAATAAAAAATGCAGGAGGAATAAAAACTGGGAGGTGGTTGGACTGAAGTACTGGGAAAGAGATGCTTAGCATCCACCCAGTGCAAAGCTCTAACTTGAGCTCAGGATTTACTCAGAAAGTTACACCTCTAATGGTAGACTTCTGCTGTACCCATGCCTGATATGTTCCTGCAGTTAAAATAAATTATGGTCTTGAAAATGACCCAGATTCAAGAAAAGATTGTGGAAATGAACCTATACATGCATTTTATAGGATAGATTGAATATTACATGCTTAGCCTGCATTTTACCTTTAATAAGGGGGAATATCTGATAAGCTAAGCATGTGTTATTCAAAGGATGCCTGATGAAGAAGCCACACAGACACACAGACCAGGTCTAAGCTTACAACCACTAACAGGTCATGAAA
This sequence comes from Cyprinodon tularosa, assembly GCF_016077235.1. Taxonomy (NCBI): domain Eukaryota; kingdom Metazoa; phylum Chordata; class Actinopteri; order Cyprinodontiformes; family Cyprinodontidae; genus Cyprinodon; species Cyprinodon tularosa. Next base: position 968,843 of record NW_024038298.1, read on the forward strand.
ATGCTTATTTATTTTTTATAGCCTCTGTTTGGTGGATGGGATGTGTTAGGGACATAGTCAACCTTTCCTCTGGAGGCTGGAAAAAAAGGCAACAACAATATGAGTGAGTCTTACAAAGGTCATGATGGCTGTACAGCTGGATGAGAGACACTCCATATCTGCAGTTCTTTTTGGGGTTTTTTGTTGTTTGTTTTTGAGCCTTGGAGAAGTTGTTTATATCTAAAATTGTCTAAAGGAATAAAAACAAGACAAATCTGTGTCTTGGTTCTAATTGATGAGTGTGGGGAGTGTGCTACTGCTTTAAGCTGCAACAGCTCAAAAGGGTGAAGTCAATGCTTTTCCTAAATAAATGTGTCACACTATACAGTAGATGTCAATTTCGTTCGGTACGGGACTCCATATCTACTGACCAGTAATAAAAACTTATTTCCTTGATAGCTTTGGGCTCTCTCATCCCTGAATAATTCTAGCTTCTGATACCTATTCATCAGCTGGAGGATCATGGTGATTAATGTTTCTTTGCTCAGAATGATTCATGATGTGGGATGTCAGGTCAAAAGCTCTAAAGCTCTAAAGTCAATGACTATCTCTAGAATTTATTTTTTTTAAAAGGCAATTTTGAAAGAAATTTTAAAAACTAAATCTTGGTATGGAATATTGTATGATTTCTTTATTTTATTAGAATTTTACCCTTTTGCTGTGAACAAAAACATTTTCATATATTTGTTTGCAACTGGCTTAACTTGGACAACTTTTCAACAACTGACAAATGATCAGCTGAAGCTGCCCGTATTGTTTTGAAAATATGATAAATATGACTGTGTCAGATTGTATTTTGAATCTGAATCTGTCTATATGATTGGATTAAAATGAATGAGAAATACACTATATTGCCAAAAGTATTTGCTCACCTGCCTTGACTCACATATGAGCTTAAGTGACATCCCGTTCCTAATCCATAGGGTTCAATATGACGTCGGTCCACCCTTTGCAGCTAGAACAGCTTCAACTCTTCTGGGAAGGCTGTCCACAAGGTTTAGGAGTGTGTTTATGGGAATTTTTGACCATTCTTCCAGAAGCGCATTTGTGAGGTCGCACACTGATGCTGGACGAGAAGGCCTGGCTCTCAGTCTCCGCTCTAATTCATCCCAAAGGTGTTCTATCGGGTTGAGGTCAGGACTCTGTGCAGGCCAGTCAAGTTCATCCACACCAGACTCTGTCATCCATGTCTTTATGGACCTTGCTTTGTGCACTGGTGCACAGTCATGTTGGAAGAGGAAGGGGCCAGCTCCAAACTGTTCCCACAAAGTTGGGAGCATGGAATTGTCCAAAATGTCTTGGTATGCTGAAGCATTCAGAGTTCCTTTCACTGGAACTAAGGGGCCAAGCCCAGCTCCTGAAAAACAACCTCACACCATAATCCCCCCTCCACCAAACTTTACACTTGGCACAATGCAGTCAGACAAGTACCGTTCTCCTGGCAACCGCCAAACCCAGACCCGTCCATCAGATTGCCAGATGGAGAAGCGCGATTCGTCACTCCAGAGAACGCGTCTCCACTGCTCTAGAGTCCAGTGGCGGCGTGCTTTACACCACCGCATCCGACGCTTTGCATTGCACTTGGTGATGTATGGCTTGGATGCAGCTGCTCGACCATGGAAACCCATTCCATGAAGCTCTCTGCGCACTGTTCTTGAGCTAATCTGAAGGCCACATGAAGTTTGGAGGTCTGTAGTGATTGACTCTGCAGAAAGTTGGCGACCTCTTCGCACTATGCGCGTCAGCATCCGCTGACCCCGCTCCGTCAGTTTACGTGGCCTACCACTTCGTGGCTGAGTTGCTGTCGTTCCCAAACACTTCCATTTTCTTATAATACAGCTGACAGTTGACTGTGGAATATTTAGGAGCGAGGAAATTTCACGACTGGATTTGTTGCACAGGTGGCATCCTATCACAGTTCCACGCTGGAATTCACTGAGCTCCTGAGAGCGACCCATTCTTTCACAAATGTTTGTAAAAACAGTCTGCATGCCTAGGTGCTTGAATTTATACACCTGTGGCCATGGAAGTGATTGGAACACCTGATTCCAATAATTTGGATGGGTGAGCAAATACTTTTGGCAATATAGTGTATATTGGATATTGGGAATGGCATTAGTAGTACACAGGGGTTAGGTGATTCATTTTAGATTTTTTAAATATTATATACACTAATTGCACACATTTTCATATATATATATATATATATGAGCTTGAGCTATCTCTATAGTTATGTTGCTATACGCTTAGACTTCTGGAGGACATAGGGACCCCTATTTCATAATTTTGCTTTATTCTATCTCTATTCTTCCGCTATTAGTTTAACTGTAACGTTCTGCTCTCTCTGCCTTTTCTCATAGTAGCTTGGCCTCTTCTGTTCCTGTTTGGCTGTGATACCACCCTGGAGAGAAATATCAGCTGTGCTGCTGCCATCAACACCTTTGTTTATAGATGTTAGAGATCAGCCTGTTTTTCCAGTGTAGTCTTGTTTCTCTGATTGTGACTGGCTGGATGTGCTCTCTTCATCCTCTGACATGGGAGTTGGTGCAGAGCTTGTCTGCCTGGCTGTGTGTTTCCTGGACAGGGCCGCCTTTAACAGTTGCTTTTTGTATCTCTGCTTCTGTCTCCTTGACCCCCAGTCGGCCTCTGCAGATTGGCGCTCATACTGAGCCTGGTTCTGCTGGACGTTTCTTTCTGTTCAAATGGAGATTTTCCTCTCCACTGTTGCTACTAGCATGCTTAGTGTGAGGGATTGCATCTGAGTCAATGAGGCAATCAACTGGTTGAATCAATCTGACTGTAAGATCTACTGAACTGTAAAGTGCCTTGAGTGACATGTGTTTTGAATTGCTGCTATGTAAATAAACTGAATTGAAAATATATATATATATATATATATATATATATATATATATACACTCACCGGCCACTTTATTAGGTACCCCATGCTAGTAACGGGTTGGACCCCCCTTTGCCTTCAGAACTGCCTCAATTCTTCGTGGCATAGATTCAACAAGGTGCTGGAAGCATTCCTCAGGGAGTTTGGTCCATATTGACATGATGGCATCACACAGTTGCCGCAGATTTGTCGGCTGCACATCCATGATGAGAATCTCCCGTTCCACCACATCCCAAAGATGCTCTATTGGATTGAGATCTGGTGACTGTGGAGGCCATTTGAGTACAGTGAACTCATTGTCATGTTCAAGAAACCAGTCTGAGATGATTCCAGCTTTATGACATGGCGCATTATCCTGCTGAAAGTAGCCATCAGAAGTTAGGTACATTGTGGTCATAAAGGGATGGACATGGTCAGCAACAATACTCAGGTAGGCTGTGGCGTTGCAACGATGCTCAATTGGTACCAAGGGGCCCAAAGAGTGCCAATAAAATATTCCCCACACCATGACACCACCACCACCAGCCTGAACCGTTGATACAAGGCAGGATGGATCCATGCTTTCATGTTGTAGACGCCAAATTCTGACCCTACCATCCGAATGTCGCAGCAGAAATCGAGACTCATCTGACCAGGCAACATTTTTACAATCTTCTATTGTCCAATTTCAATGAGCTTGTGCAAATTGTAGTCTCAGTTTCCTGTTCTTAGCTGAAAGGAGTGGCACCCGGTGTGGTCTTCTGCTGCTGTAGCCCATCTGCCTCAAAGTTCGACGCACTATGCGTTCAGAAATGCTTTTCTGTCCACCTTGGTTGTAACGGGTGGTTATTTGAGTCACTGTTGCCCTTCTATCAGCTCGAACCAGTCTGGCCATTCTCCTCTGACCTCTGGCATCAACAAGGCATTTCCGCCCACAGAACTGCCGCTCACTGGATGTTTTTTCTTTTTCGGACCATTCTCTGTAAACCCTAGAGATGGTTGTGCGTGAAAATCCCAGTAGATCAGCTGTTTCTGAAATACTCAGACCAGCCCTTCTGGCACCAACAATCATGCCACGTTCAAAGTCACTCAAATCACCTTTCTTCCCCATACTGATGCTCAGTTTGAACTGCAGGAGATTGTCTTGACCATGTCTACATGCCTAAATGCACTGAGTTGCCGCCATGTGATTGGCTGCTTAGAAATTAAGTGTTAACGAGCAGTTGGACAGGTGTACCTAATAAAGTGGCCAGTGAGTGTATATATATATATATATATATATATATATATATATATATATATATATATATATATATATATATATATATATATATATATATATATATATATATATATATATATATATATATATATATATTATGGAATCGTTAAGCAATGATACATTTTCATGCTAGTTTTAAGATTTTTTTTTTCGCGACAACACTGTGTAATGTCACAGCTCTGCGTAGAAAAAGTGTCTAGGTATTTATATGGAAAATAATAGCAGTGTCACGTCCGTCACGAAGTGTGGTTGGAAACAGTTGTACGGAGCTCCTTGCTTCGTTTGGCCTACGCGCTGTCGTCACAGCCCTCTCGTGCCAGTGGCCTCCTGCCATATTTATCATGCCGGGCAAGATGGCGGCTACGCGGACGATATGTTCCTACCAGTGAACACATAAAAGGCGATTTATTAATTATATACAAACGAAACGGATTCCTTTACACGTTTGTCTGGATTGCGTGTGTACTCTTCCTTTGGCTAGTGTCGAAGTCGTTTTTGTTTTTTCAAATTTTCGACGTTTTTTTTCCTCACAAAATGTTCCCGTTGTGAGTCGCTCGCTAACCGAGGCTAACAGAGCAGTTAGGAGCTAGTTAGCTCTCTATCAGAGTGTAGAATGGGGGAAAAGCTGGAGCTCAAGCTCAAATCGCCGGTTGGAGCGGAACCCGCGGGTTATCCCTGGCCGTTACCAGTATACGTAAGTGATACCATTCAGCATCTAGTAAGGACAGATTTTTGTTTACCCTCATGAGGTTGTCTTTGTTAGCTCTGTTAGCCGTTGGCTAGCTGGGTAACAGAAGAAGATAGTACTCCTCCGGGGAATTGGTTAACAGCAGACTGTCAGCTGCAGATACAATTTTCTCCTTTTACATTTTAGAATTACACAAAATGCCACGTGCTGTATTATGTGATTAATATTTGTGCTTTTTCTGACGAGATTGTGGATGTTTAGTAACCAGTGGTATTCAGGTCAACACTTGGTTCAAAAATATTGTTAAAAAAAATTACGGAAACAGGCCTGTTGGTCTCTTTATATCAAGATTTTTGTATCTATTCTCTGTTTCCCGTATTTATTACTTATTTATTTATATGCATGCATTTGTATTAAAGTGGTGTCATTAACGGGCATGCGTGTTGTAATGTTAATCTAATGTTAATATCCATTTTCCAGTTTGTGACATTGTTTGACAAACATAGATCGTGCACATCCTGTGTAGACCAACCCAGTTGTAGCCATTGACTTCTGCATTTGTTGTGGTATTTTAGCCAAAACACCCCTCCCCCAGTCAGCTAACCATCAAATGAATGAGTGGTGTGTATGGCTGTGTATGTATGCTTATTTTCTAATGTCTATAAACAATTTATATATATATATATATATATATATATATATATATATATATATATATATATTACTGATGCATTTTTTTTCTTGTATCGGTATCAGTCGATGTGTTGCTGATTCGTTTGTGCATCCAGCAGCCATGCCTTGAAATCACGTGATAAGGATGCGTCGCTGCTCCCCCTATTTGCTATCCATTTTTAATGTTTCCTTTTATTTTTTACATGTTTAATTTTGTGTTTACATTTCTTTATTATTCTTTACTGCATCATTTTAAATTCCATTAAAAGTTGTCTGTTATAATCTTAATGGTGAATTAAAGCACCTTTCCCCCCAGGGAGCTGTAAAACTCATCTCAAAATAATCTATATTGGCATTAGCCTTGAAAAATCTGTTTCGGCCGATCTGTACATTTTTTTATGTATCGGTGCTGTTGTTGCATTATTTAACTGCAAAGCATTCCTTTGAGTAATAGCTGATGACCTTTTCTGTTTCAAACTTAAGGAACGTTGATGTCTCATTTGGTTGCTCTTGATATGATAGTTGAAGGCCTTTTATCTCCGCTGGGCTTCCTTGTAGCTTTGTGCATGTCTGAAGCTGATAGCAGCTCCTTCATTTAAAATAAGAAAAAAACAAACCCAATAACAGCTGTGGTGGTGGGGGTTTCTGTTTTTTTCCCCCTCTTTTCTTTGGGGCATAGGTTCTCATTTATAATAATTATAGCACCAAATTTCTCTGAATGCTTAAGTTTGGTTTCTTTGAAGTTTGTTTCTTTGAGACAAACTACACCCACACTGAAGTCTACCTCGTCAGTCTTGTTCTTTCAGTTTTGTCATTTTGTCCGTTTATTTCGTTATCAAAATATGTACTGAATGAGTGGTTTTGGTTATTGAGTCACTCACAGTTGCTGCCTCCAGGTAAACAGACTTGCACAGTCTCGTGAACGGGAATGGAGAATGCCAGGAATTTACTCTGTCTGATCATTGTGATAGCTGTTTATATTGAGATGAGCGTCATGGGTAGAATTAGAAACAGCTGATCAAGTGATCATCCTCTGGTTTTAGAATATAACTCTTCATTCCTCTTCCCTCCTTCTTCTGATGATGATTCTATATTATTAGTATATAACTACTAACTCTGGTATGTAGAGTTTTAGGCAATCAATGTTCTTATAAGCCTTTATGTAATCCAGTTTGTTCATGTTGACTGAAATAGACTCTTCTGTAATAACATGTTCCACGTCCACTTAATTTGAGACTGCTAATCTCACTAACAACAAACAAATTGCCGACTGTTTCATGCTCAGCTTGTTGAACAACAAGATGCATGGTGAGAACTAAGGGCAGATAAGCATGTTTTTGCTAAGCTAGCTGGTTCATCCTGTCTAACCCTAGTTTCTTTTTTTCTTTGTTCACTAAACCCCCATATGTGTGCATTTGTAAGTGCTTCCATATGAAGTCCACCACCTCTGAAGTTGCAGTTCCTGCTCCATCTGGTTTTGGGTGGAGGCGTTAAGAGGCCTCAGCCAACACTTAAGAGACACCAGTGCCTCATTGCTTTTAGACAGTACTTCTCTTGTTGGCTACTCAACATCCCCAACCCCCTACAAAATATTCATGCAGATTTTTACATAAATTAATTCTGTATTTAATGTGTGAAACCAACCCTTAGATGTCATTTAAGTTCCTCATATTTGTAGGCGTGTCAGTGGTGACAGAAGAGGTGCTCATTAGCTCAATGTATTCAAATGTGCTTGTTGACGGACCGTGCTGTGTGTGGTAGGTAGTCGGTGTAGTATTCATGTGTAAGCCTGTCTTAGTCATTTGTTTTTGGCTGCTGAGATACAAAGTGGAATTGTGTCGTGTAAAGCCCCCATGCCCACTGTGCGTCACTGTGATGTGACAGGAGATTGACTGAAGTCTTTGCGTGCACAGGCAGAATCGTACATGCATCCGTCAGCACCACAGCTGAGACTGTCTTCTGTTCTTTTTGTCTCGCTCTCTCTGCTTTGTCAGAGCATGTTTATTTTTAGCACCAGCCTGCTGCTGGTGTTGCTGTGTGCTGTCCTCATTTTAGCAGGTGACCTCCCCCCACACTGCTCTTCTCTCGTGCACTAAGTCATTTTCATGTCTTTGCATTGCATAGCTTCCTGAACATAAGATTTAAAATTTACTTTGCAAAGCAACTTTTTTCAGGAAAGCTTTTAGACTGTTGCCTTTTTAAACACGGAGCTTGCACCTAGCTTGATACTGTTTCGATTTTGTGCTCCCTAACATGCACATCTAGTATGTAGATGTCAATAGCTACTATAAATTTTTGCGCGTGCATGCATTTTTTGGGGTTTGGCAGAAGTTTGCATAGTGGAGGCGGGCATTATTGAACGGGAAGCTGGGAATTCCTGGCTCTTAGCTCTTGACTGTAGCTGCTTTGCCAGACCGCAATATCTAAAAACAACCTCTCAGCCTTTCTGTAGCTCCTCAGCTCTGCCTTATAAACTTTGCATTTTTTTGTTGCATTTCTCTCATTCCTTCTTTGAATATCCCATATTTTCTTGCTCTCCTTGCCAATGTGTTGGAACAGGAGACAAAAAGTGGGTCAGTGGGTCAGCACAGGGAACAGGCTCAGACTGGCTGCATGCTGGATGAAACCTGAGTGCTGTTCCTCCTACAAAAAAACTCGGATCCTGCTAACACTTCTAATTTTAGATTTCCTGCATGCATCAAAAATATTTCAATTTATTTTTTACCCTTTTTGAAACCTTTTCTTTTTTTAAAGATCATTTAAAAGTTAATTCGACAGCTGGTGTTCTTCAGCTGCATACACAGGTTTTCCGTGTGGGAGCTAGGGGTCAACCTTTTTTTTTTTTTTTCAGAAAGAGAGCAGCAACCAACTGTTTGAAGATTGCTGCAGAGTAGGTCGTGTTCTAATGAACTGGATTGATCTAAATTGCAAAAATTCTTTGATAATGCAAAACCCAGTATGAACTGGACTGCAATAAATTGGATGATCTATTAGTTAATGAATTCCTTCCTCAGCAGAGAAATGCAACTGCCTGATTGTTTCCTAAGGGCATATACAGTGTATGCTGACTGTTTTCATAAACAAATCCTGTTGATCTATTCATTGCTAGAGTCAACAAAAAAAGAGGTTTTCTATTTGTAACACTTATTTCAGATTATCTGTTATAATCTGTTATTCTGTTGCATCCCCAAAAGGCTCTGAATATATGAGAGTAAATGGTAGGGATGTTCTGCTCTATCGATATTTCAGTTTTTAGTATTAATTTGATACCATCACCAATCATACACACTTTTATTGCTAATTTTGTAATGTGGAATTTTAGAAAAGGCTCGATCAAGTGATATTATCTAAACAGAGGAACACTAGTCAACAGTAAATATGAGAACAACTGACCCATTTATTATCAACCCATGGGTTACAGTTACTTGAAACAGAAGCAGAGTGTTTCTATCAGCTTTTTTACATCTGTGATTTTCAGACGTAGGCTGATGTAGTCCAGTGTTGGCTTCTTGGGGGGCTGATATCCGATCAATTTCTGATAAAGAAGCAGCAAAATGTGTTATCTTCAATCATCTCTCCAAACCACATTTTTTTTAGTAGTAAAAAAATGTTCCTATGACTAATGAGGTTTACAAAAAGCTCAAAGTCCTCCCAAGCAGCAGTTTCATACACCTAAATGTGTTATAGAACAACAGAGAAATTATTGCCTAAAAGGTTCACAATGACTCCCATTTTCATTTATCCTGAAAAAAATGTATTCCTGCATTGGATGCCATCTCTCTATACCATATGTATTTAGTTTTTCCATGGCTTATTTCATACCAAGCTTTCACAGCTTTAATTCAAGCTGGTATAATATTCTTTTTTTTCCCTTCATAATAAAGCTTGTTTTAAACATAAGAAATTAAAATGCCAGCACTGACCTCCTCTTTACAGAATCCCTGACACATTTCCATATGGGTCTGGTTAACCATTGGCAGACAAAACTCTTAGAAAATGTTTCTCTCCAGTTTTATAAGTGTATTATTTTGCTTTGATCACTATCACTTAGGGCTGGGCCTTAAAATCTTATTGCGATATCTTATTGTACTAAATTGACAATAAATACACTTCTTAGGTAGCTATAGAGCTTTGAAAGCATGGCACAGCAATCATAGCCTCACAATCACATACATTACGCTTAAAAAAATATCCACATTTAAAATGGGCTTCTTCGTGGCACATTACATGAAGAAGTGTGATTTATATCACTAAACATCCAGTAATAACCACATTTAATCTTATTCTTTGAAATAGCCAAACCCATTTTTGTTTTATCATCATTAATTCTAGTTCATTGTTTAGAAAATAAAATTATCATGACTAGAACTGGCGATAACAATAAACGAAAAGCCTACTATAATTTTTAATGACAAGTCAGCTCTGCTGAACCTTTTGCCATTTCTCCTATTTGAACAGTTTTGTTTGAAGACCGGAGATTTGGTGGAAACAAGCTTTTAGCTGCATATAGCCACCAAATTACACTCGTAATTTCAGATTCTTTGACGTAGGAAGCAGAATATTTGTCAAATCAAAGATTTTCTAGACAAACTAATTACTTTGTTGGTTGTGATGCCATTTTTTACACTGCTCAAAAAGAACGGTAGACTAATTTGTTTAAAACTGAGCGCAACACATGACTCAGGGAGCATGTCTAAATCTGTAGTTTTTTAAGGCATCCTCATAATTAAGAACAATTAAGTTTTTTTGTTTTTTTTTTATTTATACTTTTCTCTTCCCTTTTGATATTATTAATTTTTTTTCTTAGAAAACAAAACTCCTTCAGCTGCTGGAACAGTTCAGTCATTACAAAAAAAAAAAAAGTGAAGCTGCCAGCAGTTGTTTGGTGCTTTTACAGGTGTAAGTACACATTTATAGTAACTATAGTGAGACAGTCAACACTGACTGAAAAGTGCTGAATTTCTCCGAATGCCTGAGTAGGGTCTCTTTGTCTGTAGTTTGTCTCTCCACCCACGCTACATTTGATCTTCTTATTCTAGTTCTTTCAGTTTCCTCAGTAAGTCCTTTTATTTCGTTATCAAACCAAACTGAAAGAGGTTTTTGGGTCACAAAGTTACTCACATTTTTGCTTCCACAATACAGCTAGGGTTGCGTGATTATGGCTGAAAAATGTTTCAAAACGTAAGCCAATCAAATCAGTCAATAAAAATAACAATTTTTGTTTATTTTTGTCGCTATTTTAGCTAATTTAGATTGTTGCTGTTAGCTTCTTTAAGTGTAACCTTTAAAATTAGGTCAGACCGACTACCAACTCTGCTTAGCTTGACCATAAAAGGTTAACAGATCAAATCATTTTATCTGCCTCCTACTTCCAGAATGTTGTTGCTTTCTGGATTGGAGTTCATTGAAATTATAAAACATTTTATTGAACATGTTTTTTTATAAATTTTTATCAGATGTCTTTCACAATAGCCTTTGTTGTTTTTATTGCCCAGCTTACCGGCATTCCGTATGGATAAACTAAAACAAAGAATTTCAGGAATTTCATATCCTGGTTTGTCTATATCTTAGGAGCAGCTGATTCGTGTGGATAGAAAATATGGGGTCAGCACCTCTCCTCCTGTTTTCAAAGGGAAAGGCTTCCTCTTCCCTCTCCCTTTTCTGTTGTCCATATGGTCAGGTCTCTGCAGGGAAGAAGTAGTTGATCTGTGATCATGTTCTGCTACTTTCATCAAGTAAAAATGCTTGCACACATATCTGAATTAAACGTGTTTCAGTGAAGTGTACATGTATGGGTTTTTAACCTTGTCAATAGTGTTGCTGCTAATCAAGGAACTTTAAAAAAAAACATGTTCCACCCACACTCACAGTAGTTAAGATTAGTTATCTCACCCACAGAGTATGAACACTTTGCTGCCTGTGTTTTGATATTATTATTGCTCGCTCTTATGGCCGATGAATTAAATGTGGTGTTAGAACCAAGCAAAAGCACTGAATTATTGATCTGGTTCATCTAGTTTCATCCTGTTTGCTTCCCCACCCCTTGTTATCCTTATGGGACCTTTTCATTTACCCCTAGCTATATTTTGTCAGCTTAGGCTCTCATATTTATTTTTGTCCACCCCTCTGTGGCAGCCCGTAAATTACAGCCCTCTTAGTCATTTATCATTTAGACTGAAGAAAATCTAGAAAATTTAGATTTTCTTCAGATTTTCTATAGATGACATGATTTATAGACAAATTGTCTATAAATCAGGTCATCTATAGTTCACAATATTGATACAATAACAAGTACTTGATAATTGGCAATTTTCTCCAAAGCCCTTCAAGCGTTTTCTCGTCTGGATCTTTCCGTAACACGAAGGGTTAATTTTCTTTTATAATATGCTGAGTTAAAAGTTATTTTAAACCATTATAGTTTAACAATTTGTTGTGCTAGCTGTATTAAATACTAAATAAACAAAGTTTTCTGTGTTAAAAAAACCCAGAAACCTGCTGAATAATATTAATATTTATTCAGTAAAATTATTCAATATATTTTCAGTAATGTATTGTTACCAAATAAAATCTGTGAAACCCTTTACATTTTCAATGAGCAGAAATGTTAGACTATTGTTAAAATACAGGGTATGTCACTGATATGCTGGCTGAGCATTTACCACTTAGTTTCGATAAAGTGGATTGTGATGGGTGTGGGTCTGGTTTTAGTATAATCTAACAATCAGTGGTGAGAGATACTTTGTGCTGTAAACGGTGCTTATCAACAGATGGTTCTCAGTGGGATGTTATTGCTGTCTCTTTGCTATATAGTCTTTTTCTATCATGTTATTATTATCGTTAGAATGGCGGAGAAGTTGACGCTGCTCCACCATGCAGCACGGCTAAAAGGAGGGCTGATTTATGTGATAGCTTGGGGAGTATATGGAGTTTTTATATTTACAAATAGAACCACATAAAATGCATTCTACATTTCATTTGTCTTTTAACAGTGTAAGTAATCCCAGACAGGATGGCTTGAAATGAGTTTAGGCCTCACATTGTTTTAACTGTGTATGCAGCTGCAGGGTCCTAAACATCACATTAGTGGGTTTTGCAAAGAGTTACAAAATGTTTACACTAGATTTACAAGAATGCCAAACAGCGTTTTAACCAGTCTACAGTCTGGTTGTGATTGACATGTATATAAGTGTTGGGGTTCGGGATCATATCCTTGTATTTACAGAAAAAATAAAACGTGTAGAAAAGATGAGCTTTTCAATCACACCTTTTAGGCCATCTGATAACATTGATGCACAGACTTGAGCCTAGTATGTGGCGGTATTGCCAAAAGGTTCACATGCCAGCCACCAAGATAAACCAGTATTGTACAGATAGAATTTGACCTTTCCATGGCTGACGTGCCTCTATAATTATTTTGATTAACATTCTTATAACGAGTTAAGAGTGAAAATAAAGCAACCAATCAGAGCCTTTCATACTTTGACAAACAGGCTTTTAGGCTGGGAAAGGTACAGCTTTATAGCCTAGTAAACTAGCTACACTCACAAGCGGCCAAAATCATTTTATCCTGCGAGTTGGTCTAGCCTCAGTGCCCCGGGCCCTAAATCTGGCGGGCCAATCACAACGCAGAGATGTGGTTTGAATGTCTGGATGCAAAGCGGGTTTTGAGGGCATGACAACAAAGCTGGAGAAAGCACAACAGTAGCATGCACTGCGGCAGCCCCCGCTTTCAATGATGAGCTCCATTGAAAGTTAAAAGCTCTCTTTTTCTTGCTGTTTTCTAATAAAAGTATGTTTTAAGAAAATTTGAGACAAGAATATTATACTTTAAAGCTTCACTATATGGTCCATTTACCGATTTAATGCGTAATTTAAAAACAATATTTCCGTGTTGAGAGGACTGTGTCGACCAGTGGGCCTCCGAGGCTAACTGCAGCCCGTCTGCAGCGGCCCTCTCTCGGCATAGTCGTGTGTGAAGGACCGCTGGCTCTGATGACAATTTTTGACTCGGCTTTGGAATCAGATTTGGGGTTTTTCATTGAAATGTGAGCAGGAAGAGGCTCTACGCTCATCCATTTTTAAAAAGGACGTATTTGCCGTTTTATAGACAGGCTGTTTGTTTACACTGCCCCACAGGCTTCCTGTCGGGCTTACTACGTCACAGTCAGTTGCGTTCATTGGTCAGAGTGTTGACTAATAGGCACAGACAGCGGTTTGAAAAACAACGGGTTGTTCTCATTTACAATTCTCCGACGTCTCATTCATCGGGGCCAGACTAAATAACACCTTTCATCTTCCATTTAGTCTGGTTTATCAGGCTAACAGCTTTGATTTTCTGAGCATTGTTTGTGCAGCTTTGGGTTTTGTTTTTGTTGAGCCATTCCACATTTATAACTCGGGTTAGGGGGGGACGCCTTAGAATTTCAGGGGAATAAAGCCCTCAGGAACTTTTTAGTTATGTCTGATGTGGCCGTGTTTTCTGTTAGGAGTTTCTGTAATGAGAGGATGAATCGGACCTAATGGTTGTTGTGGGCATTTCACTCTAGTTGCAAAAAGCTATAATCAACTTCCCATGTTTTATATAATGAATGCCCTTATTTTTGTTTAGATCATTGTTTCTTGAGCTTTTGATTGTTTTCTGCTTGTTTTAATGTTAGCAACTCATGATTCTATTAAATGTACAGCCTCTGGTTGAGTCATTTGTTATGTTCGTGGTTTAAATACGCCTTGTCCCTGTCTCATTTCAGGATAAACACCATGATGCTGCTCATGAAATCATCGAGACCATTCGGTAAGTAACATCACCACCAGACTCCCACCCCACCCACAGAATACTCCACACTCTCTTGATCATGTCAGATGTCACGATCAATTAAGTGATTATCTTGTGTGGGTGTTTTTTTTTTTTTTTTTTTTTTCCTCTAGGTGGGTGTGTGAGGAAATCCCTGACCTCAAACTGGCCATGGAAAATTATGTGCTCATCGATTATGATACAAAGAGGTTAGTCCTGGATTGCGTCACATTCAGAATTTATGTTGAAAGAAAGAAACATGAAATACCAAACATCAGAAGAGAGGCTGAGGTGAACTTTATGATCTCTCCATCATATGCTGACTATCTCATTGATGTTGTTCTTTCAGCTTTGAGAGTATGCAGAGACTTTGTGACAAGTACAACAGGGCTATTGACAGCATCCACCAGCTGGTGAGTCCACACACAGGAGCTTTCTCACTCCTCTGTAGGTGGAGTGAAAGTATTAGTCACAAGCAGGTGGGGAATTATGGGTCTATGTGTTATCCTTTCTTTCGGTCTTGGCGATAAATGAGTATTATCTGATGTGTTTTTCAATCAATGTTTATTCAAGCTTTCAAATATTAGAGAAAAAACATCCTGTTTTTTAAGTATTTGTTCTTTGTTTGTCTTTACTTTGTTTAGAAATCACCTAAATGTGTTTCTTTTAATTCTGTGTTTTTACTTCCATGTTAATTACATATTCTTTAAAGTGATGTCTGAGATAATTGATGCAGTAATGAGATAAAAATCTCGTTGCAGTGGAAGGGGACCACCCAGCCCATGAAGCTAAACAAACGTCCCTCCAATGGGCTGCTGAGACATATCCTACAGCAGGTGTACAACCACTCAGTGACTGACCCCGAGAAGCTGAACAACTATGAACCCTTCTCCCCTGAGGTTTATGGGGAGACCTCATTCGACCTCGTGGCTCAGATCATTGACGAGATGGAAATGATGGAAGAAGACACATTTGTTGACCTTGGCAGTGGTTGGTTTTCCACCTTTGATATTATTTCATGTATAATGAGCAGCCTGAACCTTTGCTAACACCTTGAATTGTCTTGTTTACAGGAGTAGGGCAGGTGGTACTGCAGGTTGCAGCAGCAACAAACTGTAAACACTACTATGGTGTAGAGAAAGCAGACATTCCATCCACTTATGCAGAGGTAACTGCTATTTACTGTTTGTTTACTGTTTATATAAGCAGCAGAACTGTGGCCGAAATGCTTCTCATTGTAATAAGTTAGTTGGTGATAGATTTTAATTCAAAAGGTAAAGCTCCAATTATAAAGCTTTGTTTCTCAAAATATCACATATTTTAATGTCTTTTAATTTAGCTCTTTTTTATTTCAGAGCTAAAACCTATAATTAACTTTCTGAGAAAAGTGCAGTATAGCAGTAGATCCATAAGAAGTAGATCTGTTACAGAATGAGAAGTGTGTTCATGCACTAAACATGAGTTCCTGTCTCAGTGTTGTATCAGATGAAATGATAACAAGCTGTTAAAAACTCCTGGTAGAAGCAACACCGGATAATGTACATTATCGTTACTGACTAGAATCTTCTAATGGACTCTAAGCAACTAAAATTGTGTGATTCTCTACTCTTGTCTCTGACTCTGGGACTGATTTCCAAATTAAAATTTGCCCTAATCTGAAAAAGGGAAGTTGGTACCGGTAATCGAAAAATGTTACCTGATGACATATCTGTTGTTTCCGGCTCATGTTTAGCTAAGCAGGATGCGGGAGATGTTTTTCTTTACCATGTCCTGGTTATATCTGTATGTGGTGATTATTATAGCCTCGGTCCACCCCCTCTGAGGTTTCCCCGTGCTATAGAAATTATTGTTTGTGTTACCATCCTTTCAAGGCTTGCTTATGAACATTTCAACCATATTTTTTCCCTTCTGCTTGATTTTATATTATTTGCTTAGATACAGGCTTCATAGGTTATTTTCTTCCAAAGTGCTCTAGCACCATTGTTTGTTTGGTCCAGTTCCTTATGTTTCATTCCATCAAAAACTGTGGAAAACTGGTTCCTTCAAGGTAACAACTCGGAAATGGGCCAGAGAAAAAACTTTTTATAAAAAGCTAGAGGCAGGTTTATGGATGTCTGTAAAGAACTTGCTATGGTTAATTAATTGTTTGATTTATTGCTAAGACGTAAAATCATTGTAGTTAAAGAAGAATAAAGCATCAGATTGGTGTCAGAATTACACACGCTCACTCTATTATCTTCCTGCTGTTTGTTTTTGATGTCACCCATTATGGATCTTTGGGAGGTCAGAGCTCAGCATAAACCTGTTCCCACAGCTGATAGATTGTTAAACACTATATATATTTCCCCATCAACTGGTGGTGTTAATGAACCTAGCTGTTTACGGCCCCGTCACACCTTGCTGATTTAGACAGTATATGCCTGACTTCCCAGAATCTCCTGAAACACTAGCATACGCTGAACTTTCGATGTATTTTTAAAATTTTGGGCATATACATAGAGTATTCATAACAAGACCAGAACTTATGTCCAACGACAGCCTAACTTAAGAATAATGAACAGCAGCGCAGTGCCCATAAATGTTGCACAATCTAGTGTGCTGAGGGAGGGCAGCAATGCGCCCGGAGGCGCCCGGCCTGCATAAAAAGATTTATTTGATTGTGGTTGCTAGCTACTGTTTACCACCCCGAGAAAAAAAAAAGAATAAATAAAAAGAAAAAAGAAAATTTGCAGTCACAGCAGATTCAGCATCATGTCTGCTAGGAGTTTGTTGCTAACGGCCGGGTGCGTGAACGCAGGGAGGATCCATTACACTCCTCTCGCTCACCCTATGATGGGGATGAAGTCTGGAGGAGTGCTGACTGTTTACTCCTGTGAACCCCCTTTATACCAATACGCTACCAATACGCCCATTATACCGTAGCTGTAAGTTAGAAATACGTTCAGCGGTCGTCTGGAACATGTTAAATACGTTGATATGAGTTGTAGAT
The DNA here is from genome assembly GCF_016077235.1 of Cyprinodon tularosa. NCBI lineage: Eukaryota > Metazoa > Chordata > Actinopteri > Cyprinodontiformes > Cyprinodontidae > Cyprinodon > Cyprinodon tularosa. The sequence goes on from NW_024038298.1 coordinate 986,182, forward strand.
AAGTTCTTGATAAGTTATGCATAAGTTATTCACACGTTACTCATAGCTTTTTGATAAGCTGGACACCACGACTTATCAGATGACGGGTCTAAATCATCAAGGTGTGACCGGGGCTTCCTGTTCTCAAGTGAGAAATTAGCTAATTTGTTTTGGGAATCGTTCACAAACATCCACTGTTGATTGTGTTCAGAAATGTATATTAAAGACTCTATCCGCTACGATTCTCCAAAACGATTTAACAGATGTTTTCTCTTGGTTTGGGGATAAAATAATTATTTTTAAAACAATGAGTTAAGTCCTCATTCTAACATCTGCTTGCTATACAGTGAATTCTGAATAAATCAAAAATTTTGAACTGTCAGCCTCCCAAACTGACATCTATTAACAGAATATCGAATCTCAGAATCATGTATTATGTCTGTAAATTATTGTTTTATTTTGTCTAAAACATTGGAGATTAATGGACTCATGTTTTTTTTTTTTTTTCAGACCATGGATAAAGAGTTTAAAAAGTGGATGAGATGGTACGGGAAGAAACACGGGGAGTACACAGTAAGCTCACTCTTCACATCTACAGGGTTAGAGTTTTTCACCAACCTGTTAGTTTTTTTTCAGATGGTTCAGTCATTTTTCTGTGTTTTCAGCTGGAGAAAGGGGACTTTCTGTCTGAAGAGTGGAAAGAAAGGATAGCCAACACAAGGTAGCACTCTAAACGACAGTTTCACACACGGATTTCATTTATTCAAATTAAGTTAAATTTCATCCTTTTATGTTGATTTCAGGTTTTTAAAAGGTTAGGGACTGAGATCACTGAGATAGAATATTACCATTACACACAATAATTTTTTTTTAGATATTATTTTAATATTTTATCGTTGGTTAAATCTGTAATTGTTTAAGTTTATATACATGAATGATTGCATGAGGCCAGCAGATGTTAGACTGAACATGTTTAATTTTCTTTAGTTTATATAACCTAACTGCTTTTCCTTCTCCCCTTTCTATGGTTCATTAGGTTAAAAATAACCTATTATCAGTGTGATATTAAAGTAGATTTGACTGTGACTGTACTCAGAAATCTGGGGAAGTCAACATTGTTTTTCATTCACTGTTAATAGATTTTAGGAAATATTGATTTCCTAAAATCTTTTTCTTGAATGAACAAATGTAACTTTTTTTGTTTTGTTTGTATGTCTGAACAAAAATACTAAAACATCTACTTCTCTGTCTATTTTCCAGTATTATTTTTGTGAATAACTTTGCCTTTGGTCCAGAAGTAGATCACCAGCTGAAGGAGCGCTTTGCTAACATGAAGGAAGGTACGTAGTCATTTAATACTCTGAGGACAATGATGAGCCAGCGCTTCCAAACGCAACGTTTCTCAACATTTATTTCTTAATATCTGTGCAATTATACTGAAAATACCATCGGAAAGCCCAGAAGATATTACATAGCCAAGTGCGAGCCAGCAAAAGCCTGACACCCCTACTTCAACTATGCCCACGTTTGCTATCGATTAAACAAAATATCAGATCTTTTTTCAGAGACTTAACACGTGGTTATTACTCTAAAATACAGTTTGCGATAACTTCCCGGGGTAACAGTAGAGCATTTCATTATCAGTGGTTCTGGAGAGCAGTAAGTAGGAAGATCTTCAAGGTTTTGGTTCTTGCGATGAGAAGGATTTTGACATCAGATTAGAACGATGTGAAGAAGGGGTAAGTTAATTTATTTTACCAGAAATGGTTTCTAAGCCCATGCCCTGTGTAATCCTGCTCTGATCGGGGCTTTTGGTAAAGCTATCTGGGCTGACTCAGCATTAATCTATAAAAGATTTTATGCACCTGTAGACACTAAACTAGACTGTCTTTTAGTATGTTTGTCTGTTGTAGATGCTAAAACTATGCATAAGAATGGTTCTGTGGCCACAAACAGGATAATATTGTTGCTTAGATAGAATGTGTCTAATAAGTTGTGTGTGATTTTTGTATAAATCGCAATTTTTGATTTTTTTAAATGTATATACATATTTTTTTTTATTGTCTAAAAGTGGAGGTCACAGCTATACGCTGGTAGACCAGGTCTCTGATATTTTAGTTTTTTTTTATGTATTTATATGTTTTACTTCTTCCACAAAACTGCAATTCAGATAAAGCCGCTTAGAGTATTAGAAACAATCTGGGCAAAGGGTAGGAGATTAAAGATGAAAATTAGAAAAGGTTTACAATGACATCTTTTATTAAGCTAAATCCATTTACTCTACCTTCAAAACGACACCATGTTTACATTAGGCACTATGTTCGTCTACGATTCCGTCAATAAATACTAGTAAATATAGCAACACATACTTATGATTTGTAAGGCGAGTGAAATCCTATTCGGTTACTAGATGTTTATATTTTATTTCCTCAAGGGTTTGCGGTTATGCGGCGCTTGGTTTTCTTCCAACAGGGACACTATCTTAGTGCCTGCGTTGTGACAAAAATTAGTCTTTCAAAATGGCAGAGATACTAAAGGATGTGTATGATGTTAAATAGAATAAAATACCGTAAATTCTCTAATATAGGCCCGGGCCTTTATTTCACTCAAGTGCATTGCGGTCCAGGCCTTTATTGGATAGAGGCCAGAATTAGAGACAGGCCTCTATTTCTGTTTGAGCAAAACAGACTACCAGTGGAATGAATAAAAATGAGATTTTGTGTCTATTTGAACCTATAAAACACTAGGTTCATTTATTGAAAAAGTACAGTTACCATGTCTCGCTTGGTTTGAAGTAAAAAAAAAAAAAAAAAAATCCTCCAATTCTGTTTAATTCTCCTCCTCAGTTTTTCTCCTCCTCTTCATCTCTCCCTATAATCTCCTCATCACTCGCGCTCCTCATGTTCTGCTGCGTGTCTGTTCTCTTCCTCGCGCAGACGGGCAGCAGTCAGGGCCTGTCGTCCAGCAGCGCAGGGCTGTGGTACTTGTATGTTACTTACTACCACAAGTATAATGTTGAGGTATGCCCAGAAAAAACGTTTATAGCCCCGGCCTGTATTAGAGACCGGCCATTATTTACCTCCTCTGACAGCGAGACCGGCCAATGTTAGAGTCCCGGCCGCTATTGGAATACAGGCCAATATTAGAGAATTTACGGTAAAAATAGGCCAGTGGAACTCTAAGTGAGTTAAGATATCAACAACAGATTATGTTTAGTTTATATTTTATGTCAACAATCCTCTTTGGTTTTATGCAATGTGTGAATATTGTCTTGGTTGTCGTTATAATCACCAATTTCTTTTATGTCTCCAATCCAGCATAGAGATGAGGTGTTTAATGAAATAAATGTATTGAAGTTTCTTTTTTTTTTTTTCCAGGAGGCAAAATTGTGTCCTCCAAACCTTTTGCACCTTTAAATTTTCGAATCAACAGTCGAAACTTGAGCGGTAAGATTTCTACACAAACCCTTAATTTGTTCTGTAATTGTTGTTTCCTGTTTTTGGCTGACGCTGTTCCTCTCTGTGCTGCAGATATTGGCACGATAATGCGCGTGGTGGAACTGTCTCCATTGAGGGGCTCGGTATCATGGACTGGAAAGCCTGTTTCCTACTATCTTCATACCATAGACCGCACCATAGTAAGCATGGCATTTGTAATTGCAGTGCAGAGAAGTTGAAGTTGAACTCTTACCACTAAAGCAGTAAATAATACATTAAAAGCCAAGATGAACTGAAGCCAGTTAAGAGCCTGTCGTTAAAAAAAAACTTGTCATGATTTAGTTAGAATAAAAAAGGCATGGGAATGCAATGGTTTTCAGGCACAATTTCTGATTAGAAAGCTCTTTTTTGGCCATTTCAGCAACTTCAGAAGACTTGATAAGGGTTAGGAAAAAGCTGTTTTTGTAGGCTTATAACTGGGTTACTTGGCTTTAGTTGTGATTCAGGTCTTGCCTTTTTTAAAGCTTATAGAAACACTGCTAGAAACATCTATATCGTGTTGAATATTACCTATGTAATTAAAGACAGCATATTCATCCAGTATCAACATTGTCCCTCTGTTTCAGCTTGAAAACTATTTTGCCAGTCTAAAAAATCCTAAACTCAGGGTAAGTTATTCTCTACTTTCTACGTGTGTTGGTTTTGTATCTGTATTTTTGTATAAAACTGTTAAACCTTTGGGTTTTATGTTAGGAGGAGCAAGAGGCAGCTAGACGTCGTCAACAAAAGGACACAAAGGACAGCAAAAGCAATAACACCACCCCTACCAAAACCAAGGAGCAAAACAAGGTGAGCCATGTGCAGGAGACCCTCTATATTGTCCAAATGTTTTCACTCAGCCACCTGTGCATTAAATGAAGCAGGTTATCAGCTCCATTTCTGATGAGTTCATAGCTGCAGATATGAAACCTTAAAGTTTCCTTAAGATCAAGTCAACAATTTTGCAGCCAGTCTTTTAAGAAAGTGGTTTGTATGGAGGAGTGGCTGCATTAAGCTGCAGCTACAGTTTACTTTACAATCAGAGACAGTTAACAAGGTCTACTTTCTAACATTAGTATGCAATGTCATAAAAACACATTAATGCAACTCCAAACTATGTGAGAAGTTAAAGCTGTGAAAGTAGCCCACGGCATTGCTTATACTCAACCATATAGAATGTATATCAAGGCAGGTTGGCAATGCAGTAAATTTAAATCAAGTCTCCTTCTCTATAAACACTTTCATGTGTAAATCTTAAGCTAGTGTAGCGAACATAACATGAATCTTTGTCTTTACACAGCAGCAGGACTCTTGTGGTGAGGAAGAGCGTCCTAGCTTGGTGACCGTGGTCAAAGCCACTCCTAAGCCCAGGAGAAACCGGCTGTTAGCCAAAGGTCGCAAGCTAAACAATAAGAAACGTGGTCGACCCAAGAAAGCCACCCCTGCTGTGGAGAAGAATAAGAAAAATCAGAGCGCATTAGATCTGCTGCATGCAAAGACCCTTTCTGCAGCGCCACCTCAGGGTCAGTAGACTCACACTTTTTCAGCGCATGAAGAATGCTTTTAAGCAGAAAAAAATACATAAGCTGTAATGAGATATAAATATGTAAATGCTCTCGTTTATAGATGCATATCGGTCGCCTCAGAGCCCCTTTTACCAGCTACCTCCTAAGGTCCAGCACTATAATCCCAGTCAGCTGCTGCTGAGCCCAACTCCTCCGGGTCTGCAACAACTACTTGGTAAGCTAACTCCAGACAGAAACACAATGATTCATACATTAGACGGGAATTTATCATCTAGATTTATGATAATAATTATTATAGATACATATAAAGACGTCTTTACAAAACTTAATTTCAATCTTCAGATTTCCAGTATGAATAGTTAGAATATATGAGCTTAAATCTCTTTATTAACCATAAAAAGTTAAACTTGTTCACCTTGTTATAACTAAAGTTTCAATCATTCACACTAATTTTATTGTTTAAGTCATATTTATCAAACTCCAGGCAATGTATTTGTCCTCCAGGTGCCAATAATGCATAACTTTTTTATTTTTAATTGCATTAAAGAGAATAGTGGCTCATGAAATATTGGTATTCATTATTAAAAGGGTGCAAAGTGGCTAAAGTCGATAAAGAAAAGTAAAGTCATAATAACACAACAGTGGTCTTGGTAAATAAGAAATCAAAATTTCCAATGATAAAGTTGCAACCAGCCCTTTTCAAGAATTGATATTACTGAAAGGACCTGTTATAAAAACTTTATATCGGGTCCTTTATATCACTCCCTTTCTTGTTCCTTTTTTTGAGAATAGATCAAGTATCTACGCTATTTTAAAACACTACTATTATCCACTATAAAAAAACAACAATTTGCCTTAAAAACAAGGTTGAGTAGTTGTAAATCATGTGTGAATTTCCTAAACCAAATAAAAGAATAAAATAACTCTTTAATCTTTTTTTTCTATCTCCATTGTCCAGATAACATCAAAGTCCAGTACCTCCAGTTTATGGCTCACATGAAGACCCCTCAGTACCGCTCCAATATACAGCAGCTTCTAGAGCAGGAGAAGGTGATTGGACATGTTCTGCATGTTTTCATTGCTGTCAACATTAACTACTACAGTAATGGTTTAGATGTCAGTGTTTCTTTGGAGCTCAGTTTTGGTTCTACCTTGCTCTCTTCCTCCAGAATAAACACAGGGATTTATCAGGACAGGCGGAGCAGCTTCATTTGGTCTGTCAGTCTCACAAGGACAAGATTAAACAACTCTTTCAAACCAAACTGGACGAGGTGAGAAGATATTTGAAATGTTGTTTCTCCACAGTAATTGGTATAATAGGGAGGTCTCTTTGATCCATCATCTTTAGGAGGAAAACTTGAAAATAATGGAAAACTCTGTGATTAAATATGTGATCTGTTTGTGAACAGCTTGGAGTTAAAGCCCTGACAGTGGAGGACCTCATCCAGGCTCAGAAGGAGATATCAGCCCACAACCGTCAGCTGAAGGAGCAGACTAAGCAGCTGGAGAGAGACATGGCTTTACTGAGGGACCACAGCCTGCTTCTGGTGAGACCCTGTTCTAGTTGTTTGAACTTCCAAAACTTTTTAGACGATCAATTTTCACTCTGTGTAATTAGAGGAGCTGATTGTCTTTGCCAGAGGAAAAAATAAAGAATCTACTGCTAACTGATTTTGCTTGTTTTTAGCTGAAGTCCCGATGTGAGGAGCTGAAATTGGATTGGGGATCTTTGTGCTTGGAGAGTTTGTTAAAGGAGAAGCAGGCTCTGCGCCGGCAGATTTCTGAGAAACAGAAGCACTGCTTGGAGTTGCAGGTACACACCACACCTCAATATGGGAGTTATTTTCATCTGCCTGATTAATTAAAATGTATTTATTCGTAAATCCATGTTCATGTGACCAGGCATTCATTAAAAAAAAATTACTCTTCAAGGCTACTAAATTGATTTTATATAAAATGAGCAAATCAAAAAGCTCAAAAGATAACCAGTTTAATTTTAAAAAATGTCAGAACTTTTTCAAACTCATTGAACTAAAACAAACGTCTTAAGACCTGGTATTACTACACATTTGTTGCTAATCACTGAATATATTTCATTTAAGCATTTAAATTCTCACTTTAAAATAAAAAAGCGTTAAAATAAAGTTTCTTCAAAAAGAATCCACATAAACATCCCACCGGTTTTTACCTGAGCTGTGGTTCTTATCTGTATCTGCTGTTGATGAACGCCTGTTTTCCTTTGTAATGCTTCCCTCTGCTGTCCGTTTACAGATCAGCATTGTGGAGCTGGAAAAAAGTCAGAGGCAACAGGAACTGCTTCAGCTCAAATCCTACAGCTCTCGTGATAGCTCCCCCTATAGGAAGAGTCTGGAGCCGCGCAGTTCTGCAGATATGGACTCATCCAAGCTCAGCATGTCCTCGGCCCCAGCACTAAATGGCATTAGCCCAGAGCTCTCAGTCAATGGGACCAGCTCGCCATGTTTTGACCGGGTTAACACAAAAGTGGAACTTTCTCGCTACCTTCCCATTTCTCCAGACCACGAGATGGGGGCCAGCACCCCAGAGGCTCGACAGAGGCAGCAGAACTCTTCCCAACCAGACTACACTCGCTTATCTCCTGCCAAGATTGCCTTACGGAGGCACCTTAACCAAGACCCCAATGCCTCTGCTCACCTGAGGGGATCGGGCTTAATGATGAACAGGTGGGCTTCTCCTAGAAGGCTATATGAAAGATGATGGCCAGTTTCTAAAGTCTTCTTTGTTTGTTTTTTTGTTTTGTTTTGTTTTGTTTTGCTTGTCTTGTCTTTTTTTTTTTTTTTTTTTTCTTTGTTTTTTTTTTTATGTTTCTTTTGTTTTGTATTTTTTTTTTTTTTTTTTTTAGGGAACTTGGAGGTGTGAATTCCCCTCATGGAGCCAAGCAGAACTGTCCCTCTCCCGGTGCATCTGATGTTCAGTGTAATGGAAAAATCTCTGACAGGGTAATCACTGATTTTTTTTTTTCCCCCTTTCAGTTTATCTGACTGATAATTTATTTGATGCTTTTCAGTATTGACACATTTCTCTCACTGGTGCAGGATTTATCCAAATATGAATTGATGCCTTGATAGTATAATAAAGTCTCAGTTAAATGTAAATCTCATGTTACCTCTAGTGTCTGATCAAATAAGTGAGATGTCCTCTAGACTTTGTCACAATCGATCATTAAAGGAAGAGGACAGGGAAAAGGCCTATATCCAACCTATACCTCTTTATCCAAACACAGCCTGTAAACAAATTTAACTCTTGGAGCAGAAAATGTTTGTCTCACTTGTAAATGATGCCATCTCATTAAAGGGATAGTTCGGTATTTTTGACATGAATCTGTATGGCATCCCCATCACCAGTGTCATGCAATCACACTGACTTACCCCTGGCAGCGTCCTGTGAGCAGAGTTCTCGTCCAGTTTTGGTCAAGCCGAAAGTAGTCCGGCAGGTTTGCTAGAGCCAGCGAAATAAAACGTTTCTCTTCCCAAAACATTATGTTAAAAGAGTTCAAAAGAGTGATATTTTTGCATCCCAAAAACGTTGTAGTGGAAAAAGTCACACGTCGTTATCACTTGGTCCTATTTTCACTCTGTTCGTATCAGTGCGCGCCGTCATTCAGACAGCTAGGGCCTACTAACCTGACAACAGCCAGATGCATGCAGCTAGGAGCTAGGCGGAGGGAGACATGCATCTGGCTGTTGTTGAGCTCGCTGTCTGAATGACGGCGCGCACTGATACGAACAGAGTGAAAATAGGACCAAGTGATAACGACGTGTGACTTTTTCCACTACAACGTTTTTGGGATGCAAAAATATCACTCTTTTGAACACATCATGTTTTGGGAAGAGAAACGTTTTATTTCGCTGGGTCTAGCAAACCTGCCGGACTACTTTCGGCTTGACCAAAGCTGGACGAGAACTCTGCTCACAGGATGCTGCCAGGGGTAAGTCAGTGTGATTGCATGACACTGGTGATGGGGATGCCATACAGATTCATGTCAAAAATACCGAACTATCCCTTTAAAGCATTAGAGCTTTGGCTTCATTTTTAGGTGGCTAAAGCTAAAGGAAATACCTTGATACAATTTTCGTTTTTAAGCCACTCTTTGTGTCAAGAAGAAAAATTCAGATCACTCTGTCTATAGAAATATTACTAGTCAGAAACGGACTTTAGTGGATGAAAATAAATCTATCGTGTTGGTTTTTATCCAGGGCGGTAAGGAGAAGAGTCAATCTGTTCAGGGTGACAGCATCACCAGCCTTCCAATCAGCATCCCTCTGAGCACAGTCCATCCCAGTAAATTACCAGTCAGCATCCCACTAGCCAGCGTGGTGCTGCCCAGTCGTGCTGAGAGACATGTGAGTTTACTCATTCCTAAATTACAGTATCTTGACAGCCTCACCTGCTCTAACTATGTGTTATTGCTGTGTTGTCAGACATTATAATTGTGTGGTAAATAGAAGAGTTAAATTGCTGCCATTTCTTTTTCACTTTGTTTTGTAAAGCAGGATTTTTAATAGTAATGTCTGATTTTATTTGCACTGATCATGCAAATAGAAACACTCTAATCTGGTTTTACATTATATGACTATGAGGATCCTTTGTTTGAATTGTCTTTTTATTTCGCTTCGTGATAAATGTTCTTCTTTTATAATTTCAGAGAAATACTCCCAGCCCCTTGTCTCAATCGGGTTTGACCAACGGTAAGGAGGATTCAATACTTTTTTTTTTCAGTTTTTTTTTTTTTTTTTTTTTTATGCGAGTCAGTGTATTTGTCTGTTGTTTAAAAAAAAAAATCTCACTTAGACAGTTCTGAGATGGTGTCCTGTGACAGCATGGCTTCTTTTTCTAACCAGAAGAATCTGGTACTAAAGGACTTCAGAGGTACTGTAGAGAAATGACCATTACCAGATGAAGTCCAGCTGTCTGTCTTGCAGTCTGAATGGAGTTAACCTGTAGAAAGGTTTCTGCCAAGTCTTACTATAAATCTTTTATGGATGTCCCAATACAGCTTTCATGTCCGATAGGTTACCAATATTGCAGCTTTAAGTACCAATCGTTATTGATATTTACACGATTCCAGGATTAATCATACAGCTTTTCATTACTTATTGTGTGGAACAAAAAAAAGGTGTTAGACAACTGGCCAATTTCTTTCAATTTTAAACTTGGTCTTAAAAGCATCATCCTTCTTAATGAATTGTGATTTGAAATGTCTAAGCTGAGAACCTCCATTATATTCAGTCTATAAGGGCAATAATCATCTAGTTTTAGGCCCTGTTTTTAAATTTAATGGCTAATAAATTTTTTTTCCAGTTTTATGTTGTTTCCCATGTATACATTTGGATATTGTTATAATTTCCTTTTTCAAAAAGCCTGCATATAATTTTTTAACCCAGAATTACAGAGATAATCAGAATAGATCTACATCTGAATCCACAGCTCAGATCTCAGTGTAAACCTTCAGTCAGTATAGGCCATTAAAAGGCTGGTTGGTTTATCGCTGATCATGCAAGGAATTCATAGGTTCTCTAAAGGCAAATTTATACTTCTGACGCATAGCCTCTGCAACTGTCAAATCTGTCTCGGTGCCCGACCACACCCCCCGCGCAGAGGTTCTGCAACCATCGTCACACACCTCAAAAAATATCCTGACTACACGTCGGACGGTCGCAAATCTGCGCAGACCTCAAGCGGAAGTGCGCAGACAAAAAGCAGCTGTGATTGTCATGTCATGTTTGGTCGTCCTTCTCGATTTGGTGCCGGGGCACGCCATTTTTAAAAAACAAGTAACAATGAACTACGACGAAGGATTAATCGAGGAGGTTTCGGAAGTAGAACCACTTGTACGACGCCTCAGACAAATTATATAAATAAATATATTCTCTTCAGTGTCTAGCAACTCTAGATCCATCTCAGTGACATCTTGCAGACGCACCATTGTTGTTTCGGAAGATAAACACTCCCGCCGGCGCACCCGAAGTTCTCGCGACTTCTTGAATAGGCTCCCCCTTGCAGTTTGGCGGGAAACTGCTGTGCGTCCCTAGAAATTCCAGACCAACGGTGCAGAAGCATACCAGCAAAACTGGTTCACCACCAGACCCAAGCTAAACTTGATGTGTGCCGTTGCAGAAGTATAATCTGCTGTTAACCCTGATCATTTCTGCTCCTTAAACACTTTAAACCCTGTTTTAAATTGCGTCTGACACCTACTGTGCTTCTTTTGTCGAAAACTCATTTACAGGCTGTTTTTCCTTATCTTTAACCTCGACTTTAAACTGCTGCATCTCTCCAGGATATTCATGTAGCGCAGGCCTGATGAATGGAGGTCCACACCATGAGGACCACAATGGTGCTTCTTTATCACCTCTTCCACACAGCAACAGTCCTCTGACAGGACCAACGGGTCGAGGTGGCCCCATCCAGAGCCCCTCCTTGAGCACCGGAGGCGTGCTTCAGTATGCCGACGGACCGCCACGGATTCTCCCCGAAGATGGAGCGGACCGCCAAGGTGGGGATTCAGACACAGAGCTCCAAGAAAGGGAACTACGGATGAAGATTTTCTTCTCATCTTCCCCCTCTTCATCTTCGTGTTCCTCTTCATCAGGCAGTGGAAACTGTGCGACTGGAGCATCACGCCTCCATCATCATGCTGGCTCAGCCAAGCAGGGATACCACAGTAACCATGGAAACCACCACCACCAGTCTCCCAGCACGCAGCACGCACACACTCCCACACATACGTCATCCTCCCACAGCTTCAGCTCTCAGGAGCGGTGTAGGCGTTGGAGGAGGAAACGCAGCTCCACAGGGGCAGCGGCGTCCAGCACCTCCCCGAAGAGACGCTCGTTTTCTGGGGTCGGCTCCAACAGCCACTCCTCTGGATCGCCTCTCAACATCAACTCCATGGTGGGTCACTGTGACAGAAGGAACGTTGAGCTGTCATCCTTATCTTGTGAAGAGAAAATTACAGCAGAAAGATTTTCAGATAAAGCGATAGTTAATCAGATTAGATTATTGTCTTTATAAGCTGTGAAAGTTTTTTTGGACTGAAGATAAATGTTCTGTTTAACCTCAACAGGTGAACAACATCAACCAGCCTCTGGAAATCTCCGCCATCTCTTCTCCAGAGGAGTCAAGCCGAAGCCCCCACGGTGCCGACCGGGACCAGCCCCCCATCTTAAAGAGAGAGCGCCCCCTGGAGTTCAATGGTAACGGTCGATACTCGACCACCCCCAGCTCTGATGACGAGGACTCAGGATATCCTCCGGACAGCTCCAGTTCCCGGTAATTTAGCAGCAAACACCGCCTGAACTCTGTGTGGTGCAGGACGACTTTTTCTATCGTTTTCAGCTTTTGAAATATTGTGTAATTAAATTCTCTCATAAAAAAATACGTTTAAGTATATAAAACCTCAGAACCCGCCTGTTTTTAGAATTGTTTGTTTTTTTCTTTAATACAAGCTGCGTCATTTGGCTCACAATAGCTTTGTTCTTTCTAGCATCGAAAGGAAAATAGCCACTATATCATTGGATAGCAGAGATGGACATAGACTGGTTGATGGGGAACGAGGTAAGAGAAGAACACTCCACACTTTGGGAAATTTTTCAGTCTTTATTTTTGCCTCTTTTGGTGAAGAAATCCGTTGTCTTCTTTCTAAATAGGAAGGAAATCTGGCAGCAGCAGTGGCAACAGCACAGGCAGCGAGGCTTCCTCATCATCCTTTTGCTCAAACAGCAAGTGGAAATCGACCTTTTCACCCATATCAGACCCCAAGCAAAACAACTGTGACCTCAGTCAGGGGGGGTCCCCTTTCAGCAGTGGGGGGTCGAGCCGAAGCACAGACTCAGACTCGGACTACAAACAACAGAATGGGAGGAAAGGGGGCGACGGGGATTGCTCCAGCTACATGACCCCTAACCCTTTCCTCAGTCAGGAGACAGGAGCGTGGGTCGCCACTAATGGCTGCGGTGTCCAGGGAGGAACCGGTTCCGACCAGCGCCAGGTCCTCCAGAAGCAGAAGGGTCCACGTGACTGGGAGCTGAAGAACGGCAGCAGCATGGCCAGTCAGAACCTCTTCATCGCCGCCGCTGCCGCCAGCAGTGGTGGAGGCATTCTGAGTGGGAAGGTTGGAGGCAATCCCAGCGCAGTGTCCTCAACCACTGGGCCATCTATGGGGCAGTACCTGAGCTCCCAGTTTCCACTCACAGGGACCACGGTCCTTCAGTCCTTGTTCGGGGCCCAGACGGGTGTCTCAACTGTGAACGGGACCTCCAGGCTTGTAAACGGACATCCTGCCCTGGGAAGCTTCTCCAGTGCAGGGTTGGCAGGTGGAGCAGCAGGAGGTGAGCATCACTGATAACGTAGGAGTTTGGTATCCAATATGGGAACAGTCAGAGTTACTGTAGGTCTAAGTCTTATTCAGTAGTCGGAGCGAGGCTAGGAAACAGGTGAGTGGAAACACAAGCTTGTTCTTTTGGTGTTTGAACCACAGACGCTCTGTGCTGCTTTGCTTCTGCTGACGTGGATCGGCTGCCAACAGAAACACCTCTGGACAATGCTGTGAAGGAATTGATGCTTTAACAAAACAAAAACAAAAAATGGAAACCTTGTTAACAAATTGACTTATTTCTCTGTCATTTCCTGGGGTGTTTGCGTTGTCTCAGAGTCTTTTCAGCAGATTCTCTTCAGCCATTGTTTGGTTCCATTGCTGTCTCTGCAGGAATCACTGTCTGCTTTTTGTGTGATTGTCTCAGACATGCTTGCCGCTTGTGCAGAACCCCGCTCAGTCGTTGCCTCTTTCTTTGTCCCCCTCTCCTGGCTCTCTCTCCGCTGCTGTCATCTGCTCTGTCTTCCTCTGCTCTCCACTCTCTCGCCCCCTCCCCCCCACTCGTCCGTTTCTGCTGTATAATTTGCAGGTATTTTTCACCATGTGGTTCCCTCAGCGTCCTCCCATCAGTTTGGGGTGACACTGTCCACCTCTGGAGGCCTCGGCTCCCTGCTCAGTCACTCCTCCTCTTCCTCTGCCTCCTCCCAATCCCAGCAGCGCACCACTCCTCCACCTGCCTCCACGCGCCTGACCTCTGTGTCCCAGTCTCTCTCGCTGTCCCAGGCCCAGCACAGCCGCACGCAGTCAGTCCTGCACAGCCCCTCTCTCTCGCTGCCCCCTCCACCACCCCTTCATAGTCTCTCCTCCTCCTCTTTAGCCTCCACACACTCTGACATCTCATCGTGTTCTAAGTCTGACTCCCTCCACTCCTCGCGTCTCTCCCAGACTTCTCTCCATCACCAGAGAATACAGTTATCTCTCTCGCTTTCCCTCACCACCTCCTCCACCACTTCATCCTCTGTCCCCCCTGCTGCTTCTCCCTCCCCCTCCACCTCTTCGTCATCCCGACCATTCACAGTGCACCCCCCTTCCAGGCTGCCAGTGCCTCTATTGGGCAGCAGCTCAGGCGGTGGCATGTGGAGGACTCAGGGCATGCATGGTCCACACACCAACTCCCAGATCCTCGGCCCCCGACATAGATAGTGTTTGGGCCGAAGGGCAGTGGGGAAGAGGGGATGGGCGCGGGGGAATCAGAGAGTGGTTAGAGAAAGATAGGGGGAGAGAGAGAGAGACAGGATACCTGTTTTCCATGTTTTTCTACAAGCTGTTGTTCAAAATGAACAAGGTAAGAGGCCTGACGACTATCTTAGGTGTGTCTCATTTTACCTTGTTACTCATGGAAGTTTTACATCGCACAAGCAGTCACCCCCTTAGGCTTTTCCACATTGTGGCAGCAGGTTATGGACACACATATCAATGTATTTTAATGTTATTTTATGTGGTAGACAGAAACAACTCAGTGCATGACTGAAATGTGAAGTAAATGATTAATGGTTCAAAACTGGATCTGATGTAAAGACCTGAAAAGGCTTAATGTGAAATTTGTTTTCTGCCCCCTTTTGACCCCAGAACCACCATTTTCTTCAACCATGCCTGCTGTTCTGTTGAGGTGTCTGTAGATGCTTTGCTCACCTCCACACTGCTCTTTCTGACCATCCTTCTTTACAATATGTAAAGATGCAGCTCGAGTTCTTGTGAGCTCCTTTCAATGCTCTCTTTCTACTCCCTGGACATAATGGCTGAATTCCCCATCAGACGTTCTCCAGATCTGCCTGGAATCCAGGCCTTCCCATACGTGGAGCAGCTTTTGAGGCCTGTGCTTTGGCACCCCTGATCTTAACCCTCCCATAGCTCAGATCTATGCAGACTAGCAGATTTTCTGCATCTTTTATAAAGTTCATCATCCATTTCTCTTTTAATCAGCTTCAATTGAACTCGATCAGTTATAAAACCGTCTTGTTCAGGTTTGTTCTGCTCCACAAGTCCTGCTTCTTTTACGCTCCCTCCCTCGTTGTCACTTCTTGAATCTGCAACTCCTTCTGAGCTACCATGAGCATCATGGCTTCTTCACTTTTCAAACTCTCCGTTCACTTGTTTCACACTCTAAATGACAAACTTGTGCATCTTTTTTCTATGACCTGACCCGTCCTCTGTGGTCATTGGTATACATTCCTGTCTGTTCACTGAGGTTCTTTAACACAGTTTTGAAGGCTGCTAGTTGTACTAGGTTTTATTTGCAGGTACAGGAGTGTTTATATAAATTGACTCTGGTTTGTTCCCCTCTAAGCTGTACACAACTTTGTGTTGATTTTACACATAAAACTGCATTTAAGTGTGTTTATAATTGGACAAAATGAAGAGTTAAACCGGTCCAAAATCTTCCAAAGCACAAAGGCTGCTTTGTTGTTGCTAATGAATGTTTCTGCTCCAAGTGACTGACTGTATTATTTTCTGTCTGTGATTGTTTCAGGTAATTGATGAGAACTACCTCAACAAGAAATAAACTATGCAAATGTCCAGGTGTGGACCAAGGCACACTCCTCTTTCACTGGTGCTTCAAACCGTCTGCACTACCCAACCGCCTCCAAGACCGGCTTTCCACTGGGACATCTGGGACTCTCACACTAAGGACCACTGTGGTCACCTGGAGCATCTGTTTTTAAAAGTCATGTTTATGTTTGATGTATCAAATGTCTGTGTGAAGATTTATAATCTGGACTTCAAGCCCAAGGAAAATAAATGATTGAATCAGTGTCAGCTCAAATCGGATTGTGGTGGTTAAGTGGAATTACATCCTGGAGCGTCCATCTTGTGAATCCTATCAGGTGCTCCGCTCCTCCCAAAGCTTCCCTTCATGTGTGTTTGAATACTGAAACACAGAGAATCAGATATTCAAACAGCTCTCAGATATTTTGCAGCTTTTCCTTACAGCATGCTTGTTCACCTAACCATGTTTCCTTCCCTCTTGAGCATGATGAGGATCTCTTGTCTGACGTCACACTGGAATTAGGATAAAGATGTCCCAGTCTCAGTGGGTTCTTTTGCACCACATTATTTTATTTTATTTTTTAAAATACCAAAAAGAAAATTTTGAGTTCCCTTTCCATTAGGTGGGAATTAAACTTCAATTTGATTTGAATTAGAGTTTGATCTAATATCAAGTATTCAGCAGTATCACTTAAAATCTCTTTAGTTATGCTTTTTTTCAGTGTTTGAAAATTAGTGGGAACATCTGCTAATCTTAAAACATGATTCTTGTTTTTAGACCATTTGGTGACCAGCAGTGTGTGTTTTAATCTAAAAAGATGAACTTATATTCACTAACTATGTTTTATTTTAGTGGAGGTTTAAGGACTGGCTTAGGATCGGGTGTAGAGATTTATTGGAGTCGGTTAGTTTGGGTTTTCTGTTCTTGAGTCAGCTTGGTTAAGTCACACTACTACTTGGAAGGATTTCTTTTCTGCAACCAAGTTTTTAAACTGGTCTTAAGCTAAATTTTGCCCTATTTATATTTGCTGCACTTGGTGAATACAACCACGCACACATAACACAGAGGCAAACATGCAAAGCCTCGCACACTGGGTTAAAAAAACAAAGCAAAATTTACAGTAACCACAACAAAACTACTGGACTACCTTCATACCTTTGTTTGCTTGTCATTTTTTATTTTTTTTGGTAAACAATGTATGTACTGTGAATGTGATTCATTCTCCGACTGTATAGTTGTTGATAATTTAGAAGATTATTATTTATGCTGACCGTCTGTCCTTTTCCCTTGGTGTACGTTTCTCACTTTGAATTGTGTTGACAAGTAGAATGCAATGGTGTGTGTGTGTGTGTGTGTGTGTGTGTACTTGACTCACAGTCTGAAAACAATGGTGCTAAGTTTGGACTTTGCCTGAATTTATTTATTGTAAATTGAAATCAGAAAAAAAAAGAAAACAATTTCAATTCTTGGTGCTCTACACAGGGACATTCTTTAGGCCATTTTTGGCTTTTTTTTCTTCTCATATTTAATATACTGTTCCAGATTTTAGCCTAGTGTTCAACAGTAGACGCCGCCTAATGATGATAAAACTCTAGTAGCTGCCTCAGAGTTTGAGTAAATAGGTTTTGATGTTCTCCTAAAGAGGTTTTTTTCCACATATAGACTGCTTTTTCTCTCAGAAGTGAACTTCTTATCTCTCAGTGAATAAGAAACACTGTTTTTATATTGTTTTTTGTTTTAAGTCTCCCATCAAAGTTTTATAAAATATGTATCTATTTACATTACGTCTATAAAAGTAAATAAATATATATGTATATAGCTATATATATGAAAGTGATTAGGGATGTTTGGTGCTCACATTCTGACCCTTATTTTCAGCCTGTTTAAACAGGAGGCTTGAAGCCAAGCTGAGCAAAGCAAAGCATTACCACCTCGGGACCTTAACACGGCAGCACCTGAAGCTTTGTGATGTAAGAAAAACAGGACTAGATACACAAACTGTG
Organism: Cyprinodon tularosa; assembly: GCF_016077235.1. Taxonomy (NCBI): domain Eukaryota; kingdom Metazoa; phylum Chordata; class Actinopteri; order Cyprinodontiformes; family Cyprinodontidae; genus Cyprinodon; species Cyprinodon tularosa. The sequence continues at coordinate 1,004,067 of NW_024038298.1, forward strand.
TTCCTATCTAAACACACGGCGGTGTGGTAGCTCAGACACACGTAGAACCCAGCACTAGAACTGTTCTCACTTAAATCAGGTGTTTTCAGCTCTATTTTTCTTTTGTTTTGGATCCGCACTCTGCAGAAAGAAAGAAAAAAATAAATGGTGCTTATGTTTCAATGCAACCCGGGTTCGGTTTTACAAACTAGATCTTAACTGGTGCATATAACGCCATGTCGGCGTCTTTTTCATGTTTTTTTTTTCTCCCCACACGCTATCTTCCTGACGAGGCCGAATTGTCAAGTGATCATGTTGTGTAACGGCTTACAGACATGCTGATGTAAAGTACTGTTTTGATGATCGAGAGCAGCAATGCCTCCTTTTAAACCTGCTAGAGGAAAATGCATTTAAGCTCAGTTATGTGTGGGTGCTGTATCTTTTTTCTCTCCCAACTCTTACTAGTGCATATCTAAGGGAAGATTAGACTAAAATGGAAAGCTTTACAGTCAAACCTCCTGTCCTGTGCACTCCTCATGTAAACAAACATTCTCCTCACCTGTGCGTGTTAAAACGAAGAGAAGAAAGTCATTTTCAGATGTAGTTAGATACTAGTCCATTTGTTACCAGCACTGAGAGATATTTTGTAATTATTGTTGATGCTGTTTGGATTATTTTTCTTTCCTATTCTTGGTGTTTGATACAATTACAGTTACATGTAATGCTTTTTATGGTGTATGCAGATTCCTGTCAGGTTTTATTACTACTATCCAGATGGACAGCACGGTGCTCTCCTTTACTTCAGATATAAAAATGCAGCTTTTGATAGATGCTACCCTTCTATTGTGCTGCAGGGTTTTATGGTTAGAACATGTTTAATCTGAGCTCGCTTTGTGGCTTTCCTGATGGTCCAAACTCTTGGATCTTTTCTTTTTGAGGTGATTTGGTGCATGCACTGCTGAGAAAGGTTTGTCTTATAAAAGGTTAAATGTGCTCATCACAGCTTTTAGTCAGATTTGTAGTTTTTTTGTGCTGTTTTTTTTTTTTTTTTTTTTTTGGAGTGTTATTTGCAATTAAAGATTTTTTTCAATATTCCTGGTACGTCTTTGGTAGATTTGTGAGTTTTTGCACTCTAGGCTGTTTACTTTAAATCCTGCCAAAGGTCTTAACTCAGGAAGCTTCCAACAGTTTTCTATAAACAGCTAATTTATAAATGTGGCATGATGGAGTCCCCCTTAGAAACTAAGCTCAGGACGAAGATAAACTCGGTGAGCATATTTTTTAAGCAAAAACCTGCCTGTGATGTCCTCAGACTGACTCCTAGCAGTGCATGCGCCGAGCTCCATGAGTCGCTGTGATCTCAGGAAAGCCATGAAATTTGCTCCGACTTCTTTCATCTCACAAAATGCCTCTGTCTCGAGATGTGTCGGCCAAGAAAGAGGTGCGGCGTCCTCTGTCCGGATCCCTTTAACCGTCGGGGCTGGCAGTGGAGGACGGCTGCTACCTGAGTGGTTGGTGTGCGGTCACCTGTGATTGGTGAAGCCAGGGCAGGTTTGAGGTGCAATAATGGCAAACCTACTTTCCAAAAGGCCCTGGGTTTTTCCTGAAACAATTGTTACTGTTTGATGTTGGTGCTTCTATCCTATGATGTTAACATGAGACAAATGGAATTAGTGTTTTGGGTTTTATTTCTGCCTCTTATGTTTATTAATAAAATGTTTCATATGATATTGGCATGTTTTGGTGTCCAGAGTATTTAATCCTGAATATATTTAAAGGTAGAGACCCGATATCGTTCAATGAAGTGAAATATTGAATTAATATGTTCTAAATGAAGGTATAAGGAGGGTTTCTGCAAGCATTGGCTGACCCTTTTAAATGAAGAGCACCACAGCATAAAATAATTGGATTAATTAGATCTACATTAGAACTTAAAAACATCCTTTAGTGCTCTTTCACTGATGCTGCCAGCTTCCACGTCCTACAGTATCCCTTAAGCTTCTACTGGTGAAGTAATAAGAGTTCCATCTATATTCACATTAAGGAATGCACAAATCATATTTTAGATGTGCATCATTGTTTTTGAGGTGAGAGATATGAAGGTAACTTTGAATTATAAGCAATTGTGCATTGATAATGTTGCAGAGAAAAATATAAGTTTTGTAATTTTCATTTTTCTGCAATTTTTTTTACAATTCAAATAATTTGGTACAAGTATCTAAATTGTTCTCTGAGTTACATAACCATATCTATTGTATTTATAGTTTTGCTTAGGGGTGTTGCCCTTAATTGTTTTTTGTCCTACCACCCAATTGGAGTTTCTATTTAAAACTGGAGAACTTTGTTTCCTCTCTTCTATCTTTCTATCTCCTGATTGCACAGAATAAAACAACTTAAACTTGGCCTCAATGACAAAGCATGGCTATCTTAACTTCTTAGTCTAAATTTGAACAAGACAGAAGTTATTTGGGGGAAGGGGCTCTTTCACCAAATGTAGATCTTGGTTCACGGTCAGTTTAACTCAGGTTCTCCGCCACAAATCTGTTTGTAAATCCAATCTTTTATTCGAGGAACAGATCAGCAGGTCTAAAGTGAAGCCAATCTTGGCGAGACTGGATCCAGAGAAATTAGTCCACACTTTTCTCATAGTTCATCTCGACTAATGTTGCGTTTTTAAACGGGCATTAGCCAGGCATCTCTTGCCTGTCTGAGGCTTGTACAGAACTCTGCTGCTCGCTTATTAACTCACACCTGCAGCAGTTTAGATATCTCCCCCATCCTGGCATCCCTTCATTGGCTCCCTGTTTATTATAGAATTCATTTTAAACTGTAAATTGTTTTTTAAATGCCTAAACAGCCTCACTCCACCATATCTATATGATCTGCTTCAGCCATACTGCCAACCATGAACACTTGGGTCAGCTGATCGCCTGCTACTGAACAGCTGCTACGTTTTGGAATAATATAACCTTAACTGTCCATCAGACCTCCTTTTCTGCTGTTTTTAAATCTCTTTTTGAAAACACATTTTTATTTCTTGGCTTTACTTTGATCTAGTTCTGTATGGCACCACTCCTGTTGTCACTCTGGTTATTAGTCTATTTTAAACTTATTTATTTATTCTTAACTTTATTCTTAACACTTTGGTGCAGTTATCAAGCGTGCTATAGATTGATTGATTACACTAGATCCTAACAGAAACAATTCACAAATACTTAGGATTCAAAAGGTGGTTGATTGCACACCCTACTTTTCAGCTTATTTGTTAAAGGAATAGCTTTCATCTTCCTTGTGATTCACAAATATTTTTCACTTCGTGTCAGCCTATCACAAAGAGGTTTAAAGAGGTCTGCCCTGAGAAGAAAAACTGTCTGTTCTGCCATGAATGGGGAATGCCTTTATCTCCTGGGACCCCAAGCTTCTGAACCGCCCTAAGACCTTGACTGTCTGCAAAACAAGGCTGCATCTGTGAGAACCTGTAGGGAGTTTACAAGGAATCATTTCTGCTGTCCGCTACAATTTAAGACACCCTGTGACCTATTGTGAACTATTTAAGCAACCGAAAATGGTGTTGCATTCTGTTTTAGCCTTGTTTTTGTTATGTTTATTCCAAATAAAGCTAAATTGTTGAAATCCTCTTTTGTATTCCCCATGTATTTGTATTATATATATAACACATATAGATATATATATAATACATATATATATATATATATATATATATGTATATGTGTGTGTGTGTGTGTGTTTTATATATAATATATATGTTTAAATTCTCTTTTGTATTCACCGTTATATGTATTTGTATTATATATATAATACATATTTGTGTGTATATATAATACAAATACAAATAAGCGGTGAATAAAAAAGAGAATTTCAACAATTTTGCAGAATTTGGATAAACACATATATATGTATATATATAATTAGTAAATGTCTCAGTCTTTAGCATAATGCTTAAAGCTAGTAAGTGCACAGTGTTTTGGCTATAGTGTGTCATTGTGCTCAGCAGTAGTAGATGAAAAAATAACTAATGAATCTGTTTCAGATTAAATCCTCCCTTTATTTTTGTTTTCTCTCTAATTTGTCAAAGTTAAGGAGATTCAACAAGCCACCCAACCTGCCTTCTACCTTTCTATTCAACAACCATTTCAGATCATCAAGGACGCATCTTTTTTTTTCTCCTACTTTGACTCCCCTGTCAGTGAGAAGGAAAGGTGGGAGGATGTTAACTCCCATCCTCTGGATCTTCACCCGAACCAAACAAGCAACTAGGAGACATGGGACCACACAGGTGTTCACCCCCACAGTTAAACATGTTGGTGTTGGTTCTGCTCTGGAGCAGCGTTGGTCCTACAGTAACAGGTCAGGATTTAATAGTGTTTCTGTTAGTCTTGCTTAAAAGAAAAGTTGCATGTATTTATGTGTATGCTCATTCTCCAGTTCCTCTGATTTATTCCACAGAGCTGCAGAAGTCTCCCTGCTTTGTGGATGACTTGGTTGCAGCGCTGCATGACGCCACAGGGAAAGATGGGGAACTTGTAAGCAGCAGCTCGACTTTGTTTGGGATGTGCAAGGATTCTGATAACTCATCCCTATCAGTCCTGTTAGAACTCAGTGTAGGAATACGAAGGAACAGCAGAAGAGGTGTGGAGGTTTTGGATCCGGCGGCAGGTATCAGTGCTTAAAAGCTGTGCAGTAATTTATTTGAACAATTTTCATTATTTATTTCTTATAAATAGTTTTGGTGACACATGATGGTATTTCTCTATTAGTGCTTGTATCAGTGGAAGATGATGAAACCATCATGGCAACCTTTGACCTCCCTCAGTCCCCGTTTTTCAAGTTGAAACCAGTGCTGGTGTTGGCGTTTGAAAGCCCCCTCCCAGATGGAGAGATGGAGGTCACTTTCTCTAGTACTTCTCTCAGGCCAAACACACAGGTACAGAAAAAAAAACACAGTTTGTGGTACAAAATGAGTGAAACTGGTTTTCATATCTAACTGGGGTCCTCTTCCAGTTAGACTAATCATCCATAACAGCACAAGCGTTGTTTTTTAACGTGGTTAATGTAACACATGAAAATCAATAGTTATATTTTGCAGAATATATTTTACCAGACCATAACATATGAAAATAAGGATTATTAGTCAGGGGATTTCAACATGCATCACAAAATGTGTTTGAAGATGCTAGTGTATACTCGCAGGCATTCATGTCATGTTACGTAGAAAACTTAATTAAAGTCAGCTGGGCTTTTTCTAAATTTTGACTGCGTAAAAGCAACTTTTGATTCAGTGCAATGGAAAAAAAACTTCTTAAATTAAGTGTATTTATCCTTAATTCAAGTAGGTAAATGAGATTTTGCCGATGGAATTTGTATCTTTACTCTTAAAATAATATAATATGAACTTGAAATAAGAAAATGCAGTTGTGTGTACATTGTCCTGTTGCATTGGCAAAATGTCGCTTTCACCTCCTCAATTCAAGAAAAAATCACTTTTTTAAGAAAGTATGACTTATCTAGATTTTGATTTTTTTTTTCCGGTGTATGTCTGAAATGTGACTCCTGCAGAAAAAGAAAAATCGGAAAACGATTCAACTACTTACATTAAGTCAGCAATAAATATAAAATTCTAACTATTTTCAATTAAGCTAAGTATATCTTTAAGTTTGAATAAAAAAGCATAATCTGTCAAATCTACTATTAACAACCTTGGACATAATTGTAAGAATATGTTAATTCTATATAGATGTATAATGAGTCTGAGGAGGGCACTATGCAGCAGCTGTTTGTTTGTGCCTTAGGATTCTGTTGATGGGATTCTCTAAATTTATTGTTCAAGTTTTCCTCATCTTCGGGTTTCACTCTGCTGTGACCACAGGTTTCTTTGCCTAGTCTGCTTGCATTTCAGGGGGAACGATGTACATACTGCTAAAAGGAAAACCATCTGAAGGAAACGTTGAACAGAAATGGCAGGTTTCTCTTCAGGCAAAATCCCCAAATATGAGTAAGATGTGTTTTTTTTATTTTTCCTACTCTTAATGTCTTGTGGTGTGTCTTATCTCCTTACGCTTCCTGTCACGCAGAACAAAACCTAAAAGATGTTCTTATGGGTGGAAATACAGGAAGCAGCATTCGCATGATTCCACTTCTGCTTTTTTCCGTAGAAACAGGAAGTGATCGGAGGTGGGTTTGAGTTTCATGTTCCCTCTTTAAACTGATGTGTTGGATCAATTCTGACTGGTATATCTCCCAAACATGTAAACAGGTCAAGTGAATCAGTGGCCTCCTTCCAGACATCATCTGCCTCCTTCCTCTGTGAACTGAGGCGCTTCCTAGATGCTGTCCTGCCTCAGCAACGCACCGAGCCCCCTCTATTGCCGCTCGGCTCCCTGCAGTCCCTTCCTCCTCTGGCTCTCGGCTTATCCACCAGCGAGGCCCTGTTGGCGGAAATCATTAACTCCTCTGCCCCCACTATCTTTTCCTTCGCCAGCTGGAGCTCCTGCTTCCCGGTGCGTCCTGGACAGCTGGCCCTCTCCCCTGCCCTGCTGGAGCAGCTTGGTCAGAGGCTGGAGAAGAATGAGCAGCAGATAAAGGAGTTGATACGGCAGGAAGCCATACCACCCAGATCATCAGAGAAGCTGGAGAGACTCAGAGAGCTCAGTGCTTTTCAGAGGCAGGAACCTGCAGCAGAAGGTGTTAGGAAAAAATGCATGGGCCTTTAAATCATGCTGTTTAAGAACGAAGATATAAACTGATCTCTTGTTTCCTGTTTCAAACAGGAGAGAGCCAATACTGCGCCTTCCTCCTCCTAAAGGCCCTGCAGACGGTGACCCATGCATACAACATACAGGGAAAGCTGAGGGCCACCAGAGCAGGCCCTTCCACCAGGGGACCCATCTGCGGGCTGGGTAGTCTCACAGTGTCCCTCGAACAGCTCCTCTTGGGCCCCCAGAGCGCCAACCTCAACAACTGCCGCGGCTCATGTGCTTTCCCGTTATCCAACGGCAACAACCACGCAGTCCTCCTGAACTATCACATCGAGAGGGGCAATGTGAATGAGCGGGGGCCCTGCTGCGTGCCATTGACCTACGACCCCCTGGAGGTGATAGACTGGAACGACGAGGGCAGCTTTCTCTCCATCAAGCCGGATATGATAGCCAAAGAGTGCGGCTGTCGCTAAAAGTTTGTGGCTTTCTGCATGCAGGGTTTATACAGTTATGGTAAATTCACATTATTTAAACAGATATGTATGATTCTTTCACATAGATGTTACAATGTGCATGTTTTATTATTCTTTCTGTCCTCATATGTATAAAAATTCAAACATTAAAATAATGCATTAAAATAACTATGATCAAAGACAGTCTGTACTTGGTTGTACTTTTTATTCAGGAATCCTGTGAATCCATCAAAGAAAACATTTTTTATGCTTCACTCTTTAGCTTTCGGTTTTAGAATTACTTTTCTGCCTATTGGCTTTTTTCTTCTCCGTATTGCTCCAAGCTCTTCGGATCCCCACCAACTGGTCACACTGTCCCATATGGAAAACTGGGAAAAGAAATAGGGAAATAACACCATGAATGAATAATGAAATGCTCTAACAATTATTTCAAGGCAGGGACACTTCCAGAACGTTCTCCAGGGGTCTGCTGGATGGGGGCCACTGATAATGACAAAAAAAACTAAAAGATATAACAGAGATTCAGAAAATGTCCCACTAAATGCCCTCTCCTAAATTAATGCATGTAAAAAAGCCTGATTATTAAAGGGCCAGAGTGTTTCAAAAGGGTGACTGTTGCCCTCCTGCAGCTCACTCACTTCAAAACCCTTCAGAAATGTCTTTATTGTTAAATCAGCTATAGAGTAATGATGGGAATTGAAATGAGTAGAATTTTACTGTTTTGACTTTGGAGATACATCACATTTCATGACGTTAAAGGGGAACACCGTTTTTTTTTTTTACATTGGCCCCTTGATTTTACGTTATTACATCATGTTCTACTCACCAATATGAGTTTTGTGTCATTTGGAGCCGTTCTGGAGATATTCCGTTAGGCTATATCCAAGTAACGTCTTCCTATGGGCAACGAGTTGAAGGCACAAACTAAACTGTTCATAATGTATTCTGTATGGTACGCCAGCATTCATAACATGTCTAGAAATATATAAATATAAAAAATATAAACGCGGATGTCTAGGGTACAGTGATTCGCCTACATGTTATGAATGCTGGCGTACCATAAATGATAAATTATGAACAGTTTAGTTTGTGCCTTCAACTCGTTGCCCATAGGAAGAAGTTACTTGGATATAACCTAATGGAATATCTTCAGAACTGCTCCAAATGACACAAAACTCATATGGGTGAGTAGAACTTAATGTAATAACATAAAACAAAGGGCCCAATGTAAAAAAAAACTGTGTTTCCCTTTAACAAATACAAAAGCGAACGGAAAAGGATTTGAAAAGAGGCACTTTTTGCTGTTATCGTAGCTGCAGGGTTTTTATATTACTTCTATGTAAGCTTTACACATAGAGGCATAAAATTATAAATTTCCTTCTTTATAATTCTTCTCATCACAAGATATATTACATTTAAAAGGAAGTTTCTCAGAAAAGCATTTCACTGTAGCTCTGGCTGTATGTTTATATTTACATTGAAGATTTTATTTTGCTCCATCTGCCTTTATGTATGTATATATGCACACACATATATATATAGTGAATTCTTTTTTTCTATTGTTGTTTGTTGTTGTAACCTAGAAAACCAATCCAGAGGACAGCGTACCCAAAGAATTCACTCAAAAAGAAGCAGCAAAACTTACAAGAAAATTACTCAAACAATAGGAAGCACGGCAGAGTAAAACCATCCTGAAGGTTTTTTTTTTTTTTTTTAAATGTTTCTCCAGTTAATGTAACTGAGTAAATATAACCACTACCCACCTCTGCTGACTGCTCAGGTGTATCAACAATAGGATAAAAAGAATTCACCAACAGCTGCCTGCACTGCTGTATATATAGTGGTTAGGACATAGAGCTTGGATTCCTGAGGTTCTCGGTTCGAGCCTCCTACTTCCACAGACTCCCAATCTGGGTCCCTGAACAAGACCCTCCAATGTGAGATCAATAAAGTTCAATTATCAAAAATATCAATTATTATTACATATAAATATTAATAGCCAGTATCGCCCTTCTGGATAGATGCAAACTACATTTGGTTGCTTTCTACTTGTGACAGTGTAATGACAATTAATTTGAATTCTACACTATTCTATAAAACAGACCAGTCTGAAGTAGATTATTTTAACATTTGTTAAGTCCACAATATTGCAGGAATATCTCAGCATCTAAAATTAAAAAATTCAAGTTATTTCCAGGTGAGACGAATCATACCTGAGGAAGAGACCCTGTCTGGAGGCAGTCAACCAGGGACCTGATACCCGTCTCCTCCACAAAATAATCCAGACCCTCTAAACAAAAAAACAAAAAAACACAAACCGGAAATTAATCGTAAAAGATACCGTAATTAAAAATGCTATCATCCATAGTGTTCGAGATATTACAATAAAGTACATATTGTCCTAGAATTACAGCATTAGTGTATTCTGTTTAACATCCAACATTGAGGTAAGTAAACAAACTTTCATTCAGCATGAGATGCAATCGTGCAAGGACATGTACTGTAGTGGATAAAGCAATAGTGAGCATTCACCATGAACTTCCTGTACTCCTGAGCTCACCAGCAGCACAACCAGAGCCATCAATAAGCAGCGGTTCATAGTAAATCCTTTCCAGGGATTTGGAACATCGTTCAAGTTTTCAATGGACAGAATACACTCATAAGACACTGTGGAAAGATGGAATTATATCAGACATTTTTCATTGTGTCCACAGATCCAGGTGGGTCATTTCTGGTAGACTTTAGACTTACTGCTTTTATTTATTCGTTGTTTGCTTCAGTTCTGGCTTCCTAACTCTGAGGATTGGGATGAAAGTTTGATGCAGAGTGAAGCTAAGAGATAAGAGAGAGAAAAATATATTTGTAGAATGAATGCTTTAAATCAGGGCCTACAGACATACAGAGCTTTAAAAGTTGTTGCAGACGCTCTCAGTTATATATTAGCCAACAGAAAAAAAAAATCTTACCACAGCTGCTACTCCTCCCACAGATGTGAGGGTCGGAAAAGTTTTTGTTTTGAGCCTCGAACAGTGGCCGAGCCACACAAACCCTGCGGCGTGCCCCTGAGCTTCCTGATTGACAGGAACAGATGGAAAACGACATTGATAGCGCTCACTTTCCGACAGATGGAGAAAGCGTCCCAGAAGCAGCAGAAGCTACAGTGTCTTGCAAAACTGTTCATACCCTTTAAATGTTTTCACTTTATGTTAATGTATTCCAGCCACAAACGTTATGGATTTTAATTTTACAGATTTATGTAACAGACGATCAACCAGCTGCATTTCTCAACAGATTCTGGGTTAGAATCCGGTCTGGATTTTGACTGAGCCATTCAAACACATAAAAGAAATACTTTCATCTGAACTGTTCCACTAAATCCCCATAGCTGTATCTTAAGAGCCAATTCGCTGCTGAATGATGAGTTTCTGACTCAGTCTGAACTCATCCTCAGCCTACCAACAGCTTCCCTTATATCTGATTTGGAAATGAATCCCACAGCATGATGCTACCACCACTGTGTAAGCACCAGGTATGCAATTTGATTGCTGATGTTTTTTATTCCATCTTAATAAAGAATAATCATGTTGACATTTCAATTAATTACTTTCTATTTACGTTCTATTTTCTAATGTTAGAGACAATATCAATGGCTACTGTAACTCAGTCAATATCTTGGAGTCAATCCGAGATAGCCAGACTAATGTTGCACTAGATACTATACCGGAGGTTTTCAACAGGGGGTCCGCGATCCCTAGGGGGCTAGGGGGTCCACGCAGGTACGGCATGGGGGTCACGAAAGTTTTGCTTGATTAGACTTTTTTTCTAATCTATATATTCCCCTTGCAATTTTTCCACTAATTAAAATGTCTTTAAATACACAATAACATGAATTAAACACACTGTAGTAAACAGATAAATGGAGGCAGAACATGTTGTTCAGTCATCAATGCACACATTCAGCGACACACAGGAGCTCTTTCAAGCTAAGCACTGTTTCATTCACAACACCTGTCCCATCAACCAGGAATCAGAAATCATCCCAGGGCAATTTACTTTCGTTACATGACTCCATCTGTAATAGAGTGACTATAGGACCAGTTTAATATAACAATTTCATACAATATATATATAATTAGGGGGGCCCCGCTCCATCTCACCATCAATTTGGGGGTCCTTGATCTGGAAAACGTTGAAGAGCCCTGCTCTATACTATAGGATACATCAGCATATATATGGATTTTCTTGGTTAGTATATCCACCAACTTTGAAATTACTTGTGAAACATCTTCCCACAGGTGGCAAACTTCTTGTTTTTGCAGCCAAATGCTACACACGTTTTTATGGTGCATCCCGTGGGAGTGGGGAGTACCAATATGGTGGCAAGTGGCTTCACTTATTTCGGGATATCAGCAATCTAGTAAATAAACAGAGATTAGTAGATAGCTCTCATGTCTCTTAAAGTAAAACTGACTAAATTGTGATAAAATGAATTTTTTTTTCTAAATTTGGTTCAAATAGTACAACTGAAGCTATCACCTTAATTTTCAAATATTAAATAAAACATAACTGTAGAGGAAAAGAAAAAATTAGTCAATCTAAACTATTCCAACAGGAACCAGCACAACATCCATGTTTTCTAAATAAAGACAATCTGTACTTTCTTAAAGCTACAGTGTGTAATTTTCAGCGACATCTAACGTCCAGTCTGCAGACCGCAGCAACATGAACATCTCCCCCCCACCGCTTCTCCCCCCCAACAGTACGGCGAGCGTTACGGGACAAAATGTCTTCCACGACGTCCGCATCACCTACCTTCTCAAGTGATGAGGTTTGTTTACATAGATAATTTTACAGATAGTATTTCATTAGTCTGTGTAGGGTATAGATTTCATGTAGACTTAAGATAATAAATATACCCGTTATTTTTTCTACGTCGTTGTGACGTTTTGGTGAGCTGCTTTGCATGGTGATATAAAGAGAGTAAGTAATTGTAGTCATTAGTTTAACAGCGAGATTGTGTTCGCTGGAAGAATATATATTCCCCGTTTACAGAGTCCAAATCTTGTTTGTGGCACGGGGGTTACAAGGCGAGGAAGAGGGAGAGGAAGAGGGCAGAGAGGCCGGGGTGGGCGTGCAGCCAGGGCCAGGCGAGGGAGAGGTGCCAGCGGGATGACTAGAGCAGAGGAGGAAAGGCTTGAAGATCTCGAAAGGAGCCGGAGAGAAGTAACCGAGGTATATATCCAGAAAATTATTTTACAGAAAATTACTGACTCATTACCTGTGAAACGTCAGGGACGTTGCTGAATAAGTATACTGGAGAGTAACAGCATCATCACGCAGCATGTTATTGTAATGGGCGATCTCGCAATCGCTAGTTTGTTGGCTCTGCGCTGCCATAGCGCAAAGATGTCTGCCTCCATGGCTGCGAGACCCACTCCTATGTAATTATAAATAACGAATTCTAAGGCAACGCAAATAATAATGTTAAGAGGCTGAGCTCGTAGATGATGATAAATAACATAGTTATGTATAATATATTACATTTCTGACTGTATATCCCTGTAATTATTACACACTGTAGCTTTAAAGCCTTTGCTAACAAATAGACACATATATTTAAACTTCCATGCTGTCTGAATAAAAGGTAGTAAAAGGTGTAAAAATTTCTGGGGCGATCATCTTTCCCATTTTCATTACTTACCTACTTTTATCAAAAATTTCTCTGCATAAAATTAATATTTACATGTACTAATATCTATATTAAATAGATTTTTAAAGTTATTATTAAAGTAGTTATTTATCTATGATTTCAATGAAGACTCCTAAATGACTTCTAGAGAATTTTCTCTTTACCCCATATAACATAAGATTTAGTTCTGAAGTGAGCATGAATTGTGTATAAATCAACTTTAATGTTAGTATTTTGATTTGTATAATTAACCACAGCATATTAGTTGTCAAGAAATCTTTAATATATGAAAAACGTAAATGTTTAATAAGTCTGAACATTCCCCTGAAAGTATTACTGCTGCTACCAACTTTATTAGAGGGCGAAAAAAAATGGTAAAGGTGGCCACAGGGGTGGCGATGGCCACCTCTGGCCCCCCATCTTGCTCCGCCCCTGAGCCAGTGGAAATCATCAATAGATTTTTTTTTTTTTTGCATTATGCCTTGAATATGTAGGGGCACTAGCCCCTGTTGGCCCTTCTCTAGAACAGCCCATGAACAATCTTTGACTGGAGCAATAAGAAATGGATTGACTTTTATTAAAGAGGTGATAATTCACTGTAAACATGTAGACAAAGTAAAAACTGATAACGATTTAACAGACAATAAAAGTAAGCAACCTGAAATAGCATCAAATCATCCAGGATGAATGAAAGGCTATGATTGTTTTGTACACATACGTCACGGTGAGCGGGACACTCCCCGGGCTGATAGCCGCAGCTCGCAGCCCTGACTCTGCTATCAGCCTACGGAGGAGAGGGACGGAGCGAGCAGCCTGTGGCGGACGCTGGCCGGATGGTTAAATCCAACCTACAGACGATTTTAAATAGTCATTGTTTTGTAAGAGAAAAAGAAAGAAACTTATCCGAGATGCCTGTCATTGAGCAGTCCGGTAATAAACCCGAAAGGTATGTCAGCTGTTAGAAAACAAAAGAGGCTAAATGCTAAGTTTTAAAGCTGCGGCCTAAGCCAGGTGTACCTGTCTATTTACTGGAACGAAAGGTACAAGTCACGTATGTTGTTCACAATAACACCATTTGATAGGATAGTTTTCTTTTCTTTTTTTATTGTGTCAGGTATTTTTAATCTAGTTTGGGTTTAAAATGTGTTTAGTCAAACTAGTTCATTTAAATTTGAAGCGTACAGTATGTGTTGTAAACCAGCAATTAGACAAATTCAAGTAACGTTGTTGACAGTCATGCTGTGATTAGCAAGCTAATGCTAACGGTTAGGCTAATATATGAAACGCTGTGCAAGCTAATGCTAACGGTTAGGCTAATATATGACACAAGCTAATTGCTAATTGGTTAGCACTTAGTAGAAAAAAACCCAGCTTTTTTTATATCATTCAAACATAATTTAAAACGTATCGCATAAACGATAAAATTATATAGTTTAGTCTTAAAGCGCGTGTGGATGGGAAAGAAACGGTTTACTTCAGCTAGCGTTTATTGGGTTATGTCATCGATTTTGTTTTTGTCGCGACCATAAAAACAAAGTATTCTTCTTGACGGCTGTAACAAAAAAAAGCACATTTTCAACAGATTTTGGAGAATATCGTCCGTCGTTCTTAATAAAATATTGTGATTTTTGTTTGTTTGATTTTAGTACGGCTTGTACTGTTAACTTTATGCCAACTGACGTCGTGATAATCGTGTTTTTATCCAATTTTGCTCACACGGTTTAAGGTGATTGAAAATTACATATTAGCTAGATTTGTTTTGAAGCTGGTTAATTAGGTGGAGTCAATAATTATCTTTAAGCAGCCAGTGTCCCCACCTGGGTAGGACTTTTATAGATTCACCTTAATGAGGATCACGCAGATTTACCGTTAAATTGAGATAAAATCGGGACACATGAGGTTAATGTCTTTATATATGGGTTATATGGGTTTTAGTGTGTTTTCCATGAGGAATCCTAAGACCTTGTTAAGTCTAGTCGTGTTCTGACAGGATTTTTATTCAGGCGGTCTGTCCTGTTCTGACGTCTTTTAAAGCTCTGGAAGGAAATTTCCACTGCACTGCGAAAGGGGGTGGCATAGGGAAGACAACTAATGATACACGGTGTGCATTTGTGAAAGAACTATCATTATGATTGTTTGTTTGACCAGTTTTGACGCATTAAGTGATGATTAACTATTTGTTTTTTCTGTCCCACTTGCATTTTGGGAAAATCTGTAGAACCTTAACAAAATCTCTGAAGATGTAGAAAATAAGGACTTTTTATGAGGTGATATATGTTATTTTTATTTCTTTAAAGCAATCATTTCCTCATCATACCACCTTTATTGCCTGAAATATTCATTTATAGATACTGGACTGAGATAAGTGTTGTCAGCCTACTAGGAAACTTTACTGTACTACTCATTCCAAAAAAGTAAAAAAAAAAAACAGTCCTCTGGACTTTGTTTCCAAGTTTGAAGACATTTCGCCTCCCATCCAGGAAGCTTTTTCCAATTCGAAATGTCAGAATTAGCGTAGATTTCCAAGCTTTGTAGAGTGGACCAAAACAAAGCCTTGTTTTGGCTTAGAAAACATGCAAATTGAAACAAATATACAGGTCCAACCATTAGGAATGGGGAGTTGTTTGGTTTCTTTGTACTGGTCTGGGTTGAGATGATGGCGGGAAGGAATTGCTGCGTTGTAGGTTTTTGAGAGCTGAAACCTGAGCTCACCCCCTCTGTTTAAGGTTGTTTTTTCTTTCTTATAAATGGCTCCCTTCACACCCCTTTCAAACCACCTGTCTCCTTTGTCCAAAATGTGAACATTCTGGTGCTCAAAAGAATGTAATTTGTCCATAAGGTGTAGATGTACCACCAAGTCTTGTGCAGAGGAGATAGCTCTTCTTTGTTTGGCCATGCGTCTGTGGAGAGGTTGTTAGGTTTCTTCAATATAATTTAGTGTGCTGCTTTTTTCTGTATCATTGAATGCTAATAGACATAGTCTAAACATGTAAGCGTTTATTGATCTAATTTGTCATTTGTCATTTGTCCATAAGGTGTAGATGTACCACCAAGTCTTGTGCAGAGGAGATAGCTCTTCTTTGTTTGGCCATGCGTCTGTGGAGAGGTTGTTAGGTTTCTTCAATATAATTTAGTGTGCTGCTTTTTTCTGTATCATTGAATGCTAATAGACTTAGTCTAAACATGTAAGCGTTTATTGATCTAATTTAAAACGACAACAAAACACTCTGGTTCTTATGAAACTCATCATTGCGTTGGATTGAATGTGCAGCATACCTGATCTCTCCAACAGAAACTGTCATAAACCCCAGTGTAAAGGGAGAAATTATTTGTAATGGTTGAAAAGCTATTAGTGGTTGGGCCTAAATTACCCATTCTTTAATATACCAAACTATTTGGTAGTCACATAGAAGAAAGCAAAATTAAATGAAGAAAAAAAAATCCAAACGTTTGGCTTCCTAATTTACGGTTTTTCTTTTTTTTTTTTTCCTCCTTTGTTCAAATCTAGCAAGTTAATAGAATAAAACGGAAGCTTTACTCCATTCAGCCAGTCTTTCCCCGTCTCTCCAGCCTTAATAAACCTCAATTAAGACTTGGGTATTGTTGAGGATTTTTGCAATTTTTTTTAACAACACAAGTCGCTGCTGTTGGTAGCGACAGCCTGTGGCCACAGCAGGCCTCTGTGATTGAAAACCTCATAATGCTTTGCGAGGAGAGCGCACGCGCAGAAAACGATTGCTAACGGTGCAAGCACGTAGGTAGGCCTTACATAAACATATCACCAGAATGATTGACAATTAGGACCACTTATTTAGATGATCACCCTGGAAATAAGAATGTCCTTTATACCTTTCACATGTCAAAAGTATTTTCCTTTATATAAACGCATCTTTTGTCCCCCTACTTTTTTTGTGACTTTTTTTAAACACCTAGTTGTTTTACAGCACATCTAGCCTTCAATATTCACTTGCTAACAGCTCTCCTCTTACTGGTTTTTGTTTTTTGTTCACTAGTGGGAAAAAAAAATCCCAGTTTGAGTTTTCTATCCAGCCAATCAAGCTGAAAATATCAGATTTTAGTCTGACTGTTTTTCATTTTGCTGCATAAATTTCTACCTCTAAGTGCTCCTCACATGGCCTCCTAATGTAGGGGCATTTCTTACTATAATGCAGTTAAAGAAAACAAAAGTGGGGGATAAAGGTCATTCTAAGTTAAAGCAAACAAATGTAGTTGGTCGATAATATTTGGTAAATAACTGACCACTTCACTGTGAATTGGTCAGCAGCAATGTAGTCTAGCATAAATCCACTTTTTGTCTGATATATTGATGCACTTATGTTCAATTTCATGAGTCAACATGTAGAAATGTTTGTCTCTTGGAAAAGAACAGTTACTGATTGAACTCTTGCCCCATGTTTTAGTTGGTGTTTATTAACCAAGTTTAGCAAATGTTTTACTGTCATAAATCTTTCAGTTGTGCAACGAAGACTAAACCTTCTATTTATGTTGCAAGTTTGTTTTGTTTTGTTAGCAGTGTTTGGTGAAGACTTGGCTTAAAATGGCTCCGGCTTTGTGCGCTTCTGTCTGCTTTTCCAGCATCTCCAGTCCCAGGAGGTGCTCCCGCTGTTGCAGTAACCCGTGTCCGGGGCCTCTGTGGTGCTCCTGATGCCCCTCTCCCACCCCTGAAGATCCCAGGTGGGCGAGGGAATGACCAGCGGGATCGCAATCTTTCAGCTAAGCTATTCTACTCTGTACGTTACAACAGCTGTTTTCTTTTTCATCTGACATTTGTTTCTTTCCACGGCGTCTCACCTTTATTTCTCTTTGCAGGATGCTCATTTATTGGTTCTTGAAGAGCCTCCCCCTGCAAACAGCAGAGTGCGTTTCTTGCTCTTTGAGCCCCGTCGCACTGAAGGCAAACATTGTGTCTGGAGGGCTGCAGTGAAAGGGGGGAACCTTTATGTTGAAATCCCCTCTGGAGCTTTGCCCGAGGGCAGCAAAGACAGGTCAGGAGAAAAAGAGATTTTTTTTCTCTGTAGCTCAACAAAAAATGTTCAGTTAGAAGAATGTTTTTTCAATAAATTTCACTTTGAAGACCTTTATCTCAGTTGATACTGTTTTAGTCTGGGATTAAAATTTGATTGTGTTTGTAATGACTATAAAACATATGGGCAAAGAGGTAACTCACCAAATAGCCGTAGGTTGTTATTGTTAATACTGTTGTTTTTCATTAACCTATATTGAGAAAATTCCGATTACCCTTTGAGTTTTTCTGCGTCCTTTAATTTTTTTTTTCTTTGATTCTCTACAGTTTTGCACTTTTGCTGGAATTTGCAGAAGAACAGCTGCAGGCTGATCATGTGTTTATCTGCTTTCACAAGAACCGTGATGACAGAGGTGAGATTATGGTGCCTGGTGTTGTTTTAACTAATAACTGTTGTTTCAAGAATAACTCAGGTGATGCAAATCGCTTTGATAGTTTTGTAGTTTACACTAAAGCTAAAATAAATGTTTTTCACATTTTGTTGTGTAGATGAATCTGATTTTTCAGCTTTTTTTTTTTACATTTCATTTTTTTATATATATATATAAAAAAAACTTCCTACAGTAGTAGCCACTCAAAGTTTCCTCACTTTCGTTGATGAGCCGGTTCTTTCTTTCATGATTTGTGGGCATTCAGATGTAAAGAGAAGCGTCATCTCCTGGTCAGACCCTGTAATTCAGTGAAAGGGTGGAGTCAGTAAAAAAAAAATATGCATGTCCAAGAGAAGGCCAGTGGCTGGAAGTTGGAGGGCATTTTGCTGCCATTTGGCTGCCGTTCAGCAGGCTTTTGGCTGGGAAGGGCCATTTTGAATGGCTGCTACTGTAGTTTATGTTTAAAAATGCTGTTCCTTCAATGATTCTCCGAACTGAGATTAAATTAGCTGCTTTTTGAAGCAGGTTAGGAATTAACTGGTCATAAGTACTTAAAACTGTACCATGTTTATAGCAGCCAGATGTATCACAAAACAACTTGTTTAAGTCATTGTTGTTTTTGTTTTTTGTTTTTATTTCCTTTTACTTCTGAGCAGACTCTGTGTTGTGATTTCTGCTATGGTATTGTCTCAGATGTTTGTTTTGTTTTTTAGAGATGGACCAACATGGTCTTAAGTGTTCATGCTAATGAATTTGTCTTCCCTTGCCGTTTCTCCTCAGCATCCTTGCTGCGTACCTTCAGTTACCTGGGCTTTGAGATTGTTAGACCGGGTCATCCTCTCGTCCCCTCCCGACCTGACGCTTTCTTCATGGCTTACAGCATTGAGCGAGACTCCTCTGACGAATAAAAATAACGCTGAGCAGTTACAAATGTTTGTTCCCATTTCAATCGATACAATTCATCAGTTCTAGAAATTAATATATTCTAGTCATCCAGTGTGGTTGAGGTTTCCTGTTTTAAGCTCGTTTATCATTGCCTTTACCTTATGTGTGCTGTTTCAGTGAAGAGTTGCACAAAAGTTTAAATGTTTAACAGAGCAGGGAAGTAAAGCAGAAGCCTGGATGATGGCAGGGCATTACATTCTGACCATTCAATTTGTCATGTTCTGGTTTTGTCCTACCCCTGAAATCTATCTCCAGTGTATTTAAGATCAATCAGAATCTTACTCATGTAAGTAGGTGTTTTCGTAGTAATTATCATTTGATTTTGCTGTTGATAACTTTTTTTTTTTTTATGTGTGCATGGTTTTAATTTTTTGATCCACTCAGTAGAGATCTGCATGTTGTAACTACTAATAAAAGTGCTCACCTTATAATGTGTGGTCTTCTGATAAATGTAGTGAAGGACTGGAGCATTATAGACTGTATTGGAGTTTCTTTAATCAAGCACCATGGGAATAATGTGACATTGGAAGTGGATCCAG
Organism: Cyprinodon tularosa; assembly: GCF_016077235.1. Lineage (NCBI taxonomy): Eukaryota > Metazoa > Chordata > Actinopteri > Cyprinodontiformes > Cyprinodontidae > Cyprinodon > Cyprinodon tularosa. The sequence continues at coordinate 1,023,823 of NW_024038298.1, forward strand.
GCGTCGTTCCAGAAATTATACACAAAAAAATTCTGCAAGAAAGCAAAAGGTCCTGGTAAGTTTCTGACAGGACCTTTTTTATTTTATTTTTTATGGATTTGTTAAGAGAAATTGGTTGGAAAAAAAACCCAAAACAACCCAACATATATTCAAAAAAACCAAAAAGCCTCTTTCTTTTTTTTTTACACAGAATTGTGTTTCTATTCTAAAATTTTGCCCATTGTCCTCAGTAAATGTGTCAGAATTCTTAGCTAAACGGCACAGATAATTGCATTTGAAAGATCCGTTAAAAGCGAACTACTGAAAATTCCTTTAAATAACTAGAGTACTGTGAATTTATGGACATTTCTTAAAGTGTAGATAAAAGTGTTTTGAAGCTTGATTAAAATGCTGCAAAGCAAAACAACCTTATTTTTAATCACTTAAAGACTTCAACATCTGGCCGGGTATATAGCCATCCTTCATGCCAGAAATAATGGAGCCTTTTGGTTTTCTGACAGAAACCTGAATTTTAAGTCCAAATAATATTCCACCGGCCTGAGGTGGCATAGAAGATTCATCTCAAGCCTAAATCATCCAGTTGGAGTTTTGCTGGTAAATGTAAAAGAGGTAGTTTGATATTTCAGGGTCTTCATGTAATATACAAACTTAAATCATCACAGCATGATACTACCACTCTCATGTTTGATAGCTGGTTCACTGTACCTCCATTTAAAACATGTTTTTTGTTTTGTTTTTTCAAGGTCTTAATCCACATCACTTAATCCAAATATGACTGTTTGGATTAGATATTGGAAATTTAGACAACTGCCTTTTCCTGCTGTCATTACGTTTTTTGTTTTTTTTTAACCATATTTAAGTCTACAGTCAATGATGGAATCTGGAATCCATGATTCTATCAGAAGCTTGCTGATGGATATAGAAAGAATGTGGTTTTATATTTGTGGAGAGGCATGTTAACTTTTGATCAACTTTGACTGTGTAAATTACAGCCACAACTGTGTCCTTTCAGTTATGTTGTACTTAGACATTGACTTGGTATCATGGCAACTTTAAATTAGTGAAAGCAGCACATTTCAATTGGCAAAGCTACAAGTACTTGCCTTGTATTCTAAGATCATCTCTGTCCAGTTACTAAAGAGAATACATGTAAAGAAGTCATGATACATGAGATCATTTGACAAGTTTGTTTATTTAATGATCTCAACTATTTGGGTATAAAGTTTGTAAAGATGGTGAGTTTTTATTATTTCAGTAAGTTCAGAATCCTATCAGACCAGTTCAAGTCCATATAAAAGTAGGGACTAAAAGGCTTTAACGAGGATGCAGTCCAAAAATAACCCGACTGAAGAATCATCTCAGGATGCTGCAAAGCTGTGTGCCCACACCCACTACTGTTTCAGAGTCGGTGAATGACAGGTACTTCAGACACATTAACACCTCCCAATTCAGACCAGACTGATCCTGAATCAGTCCTACTTCTGCCAGCTTCATCACCAGCAGGGCTCGTTTGACAGTCAGCCATCTCTGCACGACCATCATTGTAGAAAAGCCTTTCTGTTCGAAGACGGACACCTGGGGGCCCCAGAGGAGCACCTGAAGCATGGCTATAATGTCTGTGACCTGGGGGCTGCTGTCACTCTGAAGCAGAGAGGTAAAATGTTGAAGCCCCTTTCGGTATAAAGACTGATATGCTTCAATGGGGCCTTCCTGCTGGCGCAGACAGAACTGAATTAGGGCTCCTATTTGGTATTTAATGGTGGTCAGGGACTGAGGGGCTGAAGAAGCAGCAGATTGTGGCACTACTAGCACACAGGGCGAGCCATATTTCCTCCACAACTCTTGGACTCTGGGACCATCCCCTTCCTGGGTTTCTAGCCCCTGACTTCTCTCCCTGTTGGGCCAAACCAGAAGGATCTCCCTGGGCCTGAGCTCAACTGCCGTGCCACTATTGTACAGATGGTGTGAGCCCATTAGAACCTGCAGTAGCAGAACACACACCTGTCTCTCATAATCCTTACACGAGCAGCTGTCCAATACAAAGTCCTCCAGGCTGGTGTGCGGTAGATCACGCTCAATGCTCACACAGTGTCCTCTCTGTAGGAGAGACTCAACTGTCTCATTGCTGCCTCTGTCTAGTGGGTTAGAAGCCCTGCAGTCTGACTCTGCAGAGGTGGGAAGATCATTGGTAGGGCTTTCCTCGTTTATGCTTGGCTGAAAATAAGCAAGGACGTCTTGCACATTAGCATGCAACCGTTCTTTGCGACGAGCTGAAGGAGCATTCTTGGTCCCTTTGCATACCTGCAAAGAAAGAAACATTTTTGCAATAGTTTAATAAACTCTATACAAAAGAGATCTTGTAGCAGCTGTGGTGGCTGTTGAAAGGAAGTGAAGTGGCACCACAACAAGTGGAACATTTGCAAATGTCGATAACTATCAGTCTTGTCTTCAGTATACAGTGCTTTGCATTTCAAACCAAATCATTGTGGTTGTGTTAATGCTAAAGTATTGATTCACTAAAGACCATATATGGAGTAAGAGAAGGGCAACATTACCCTCAAACCAAGCACCCTTCCAGGAAACTTGGGGCTCTGCAGGCTGTAGTAAGTCTTGTCTCCAACTGTCTTTGTCTTGGCACCCTGACTCAGCAGAAAATCCTGAGGCTTGTATGTGTCAGGTTCCTTTTCTTTCACCAGGAGGCTTCGGTCATCAACACCCTGAGCCATGCTGCGAAGGAAAAGCAGCTGATGGTGTTGAATCCTCTTAGAGACAACATCCTGGTCCTGAAAGTTCCCGAAAATGGAGAATAGATCTTCATCTGGCGTGGCAAAGGACAGCTGGGAGAAGGACGGTAAGGAGTTTGGACTTCTGGCTGGTTTAAAGTCTTCACTTTCTTCAGAGATAAAAGTACCAGGTATCGGCGCCATCATATAGAGGGGATTGTCAAAGTTCTGAGGATGCCTTGGCAGAGGAGAGAGTGGAGAGAGCGAGCAGGGTGCTGGCGGGTCGATACCGGGAAGGGAAAGGGTCCTGGTTAGCCTCTTCTTTGGAACAGGTGGTGGTGTGCCATCAGAGAAGAATCTCATCTGGTGTTTGAAGGGATCTGGACAACACATTGAGAAACGCAGAGGAAATGGATCAGAACAGTATCAGAAGCTCCAAAAAATATTTTGATCATCTTTTAGTCAGATCCTGATTAACATATTTCTTTAATGGCACATTCTTGTGCGTTTCCCATTCGGTAGAATAAATAAAACTATGCCCTGATGTATAATCATATTTATACCTCAAAGGAAACAGGAAATAATAACATGGTGGTGGTCAAGCAGTTAACTCTGTTCGTGATCATCACTGTATTCTGGACAACTTTCAGTCAGCGTTTTGTAAATCTCACTCTACTGAAAAAGCTCTTCTTAGAGTCTTAAATTATATTTCCATGCAGTGTGACGCTTTGCCGTAACAGCTGGATGCCCATCATTTCCTGCAAGTCTTTGTAGTGTGAAGATAACTTGGATATTGCTAAAAGTAAAAGTCTCAGAGTTTTAATTCCTCTCATCTGTTTTCATATTTCAAAAGACAAAGTGAAGACAGGAGTGAACCACTCCTTTTGTCTTTTCCTCTCATCTCCATCAACTAAAGCCATGAACTTATAAAATCTAGCTCTGAATTTAAACGATGTATCGATGATCACGCAGAAGATTGAGGTGATCCCTCTTTAAGCCTACCGTAGCGTTGGTGAATTGGACACTGGGCTGCATGACAGTCGGTGGGTTGAGAGAAGACGTCGCTGTATCCCAAGCTGGGATGCTGGAACCCAGTTGGACTGAAAACAGAGTCCGACTCCATACTGGAACGCCTAAAATAAGGAGAGGTTTTTTTATAGCTTGCATTTTTGCAGAAACCATAGTTTGTTTTTGTACAATATAGTATTTCTACTTCTAATAAAACATACATTATAGAATACCTAAATATGCAATAAAGGAGGATCTGTGAAGATATTAGAATGCCCACAAAAAAGAATTTTATTAAATTGAAAAATTGATAAACGAGAGACTTATTAATTGTTTATATTACCTGTGCTGTTTGACAGGCAGAGTAGGTGGCAGATCCCTCTCTCTGCTAGCAGACGCCATCAGGGAACTTGCAGTTTAACACCTTAAACCGTTCCCTTCACCTCCGATAAATGCTCTAAACACGGCACAGAATGAAACTCAGGAGGCCGACTCCTTAAAGACTTCCCATCTCCGTTTCTGCCTCATCTGAATGGTTGATATTTTGAAGCAAGTCTTCTTTAGAGGTGTTGCCTGGCGGATGTTTTACTCTCATCAGTTTTTTTAGTTAGAACTTGAGGTTGGCACCGGAAAAGTCGTGTCTGTTCTGAGGGCAAAGCTGCTCTCTGAGCTAACCTCAGCTCCGACAGAAAGAGGAAGAGCAGTTACAACAGAGTGCATTCACGTTGCGCTCATTTCTGTCTGTTCCTCTCAGGTGAAGCTTTACTCACCCTGAGCAGACATAGCATGAAGTTATATGGATGATTCAGTTAAAGCATTCTCATAAATATGCTTCCTGAGATGATTTTAGAAGTGAGAAAAGCTAAGAATTTAAATGAAAATAAAAGCTTTCAGTAACTTTAAGTAAGTTGATCAAGAAAAGCCATCACTGAAAAGAGAACAAAGGGGGGAGGATGGTGGTTTCAGCTACCTAGCATAAACAGCCCTGTCTTACAACTCATTACAAAGGGTTTTAGTCGAAATATTTTCAGAAAAACTAAAAGTTTCAGTTGATTTTGTTTATTATTTTCAGGTATTTTAATCAGCTTTTTATTGATGTTTATCTACTGACCAAGTGTGTAACCGGCCTGCAAGCAGACATAGCTGAAATCAGCGTTGCCTTGCAGCAGTAAGGGCCTATGTTTGCATCCCGACCTGGAGTCTTTTCTGTATTTGTCACATTAAAAACACAAATGTCTTTTCATTTTTCTGGTATGTTAAAAAAATATACATAATTTATCAATTTGTTTTTGAAAATAAAGTTATGAAAAGGGCTGTGTTGTTTTGTATTCACAGTCCTTAACTCCAACACAACCTAATGCCTTCAGATGTCACCTTACTAGCAGATTGAGTTCAGCTGTTTTAAATGTGAGCTCATTATAAATCCAGCTGTTATGTAATGGTATACCTTAAAAGTTTGTCACACTTTAGTGGAAAAACAGCATTTCGAGAATGAGAAAAATTGTAGTCAGGCCAAAGATGAAGGATTAAAGTTTGGGTGAACTAATTAGACAGGGAGTCAAGAGGCGCATGTTTACTCTGGAGGGGCTGCAGCTCAGGTGGGAGGATATGTATTGTCAATGTTCTCCACAAAGCTGATCGGACCAATCTTAACTTTTATGGCTACATTCAAAATGCTTTTTATGGACGAGCATTTGTGCTTCAGTCCACATGGGACAAACCATCCCCATGTTGATGCTTTGTGAAGATAGATGGGGGAAGTTTAGAGCCTGGAAGAAAAACCTAGACATGCTGCATGAGACTTGGAATAAGTGTAAAACTTTTTAGTAAGACCTAAACTTTGAATGTACTTCACCGCAGGGAACCACCCTTCAAAAGGGAAATGGCCCGAAGTGTTCACACTCATCAAAACGCATTTTGATCTGTTAACCTTACTGTTGACAGCTGATTTCTGAAGCTGTTGTGTTTAGAGATCATGACAGATGAGGTGACACCTGTATCCTGTCAGTATCACACAAAACATCTTTGCACCATTTTTTCTTTTTTGCTACAATCTGAAAACTGAAAGGAGCACATATCTGAGTTAACAACCGCAGATGATTTTGAAGGTTAGGGGCTGTGCTGCTGCCCAGTAAGTAAAAAATATAAAACATGGATATGGGCCGTTGCTCTTTTTTGGGGGTCAGGACCCTATTTAAAAGAACTTGACTTGATTTTAAAGTTAAATCAATGTCCAACGTAGAGTGTTTGCCAGCTAGTGCATTGTACCAAGAAAAACAAATAAATAAGGGGCTATTACAGCATGGAAGGAAACAAGTCAGTGAACACATAAATACCTAAATAATAACATGTTTAAGGGGTTAGAGAAAGCATCTGCAACTTCTAATCCCTTCCAACTGCACATCACAGTCAATATGGCAAACCTCATAAAATTTAAACCATTTTAATAGAAAATCTCAGCACAAGTAGAACTAAAAACACAGATGCTCCCATTCTCTGGTAGTTTCTATTTTGAGGGGCCCAAAAGAGATTGTACAGAGATCCAAATACAACTAAAAACATTGTGGGTTAAACTGCATTTTCTTTAAGGCATTTATGATACAGTCATACATTTTTTTGGGGAAAACAGCCATTTAAGACATAATCTGTAACCTATTTCAAATGATTGTTGTCATAGAAGGCAGCAGGCTGATTTTCAGCCACAATAACATATGACCTGAGTTTCTGTAAAGTGAAACATATTGAGGCAGAAATAGGAATAGATACAGGAACCTGACCTGTCTACCTCCCATCCTTTATCCTTATCGTCTCACAAAGCAGTACCAGAAGTTACTGTAAATGCTTAAATATGATGACATTTCCTGTGCTATTGCTCTATGAGAGAAGGTAAAAGGATACCACAAGAGCTGTGACAAACTGTTTCGGCATGATTAAATGCCTGCTTACAGGAATATGAACGGACCCTTTAAAAAAAAAAAAAAAATCTCTTTACAGGAAATTAATGAAAATACTTTAAATTGAAAAAGAAATTTAAACCAAAATAAATGTTATTTGCCTTTACTAGTACCTTATGTCGCTGTTACTAATTTCTAAAGAAATAAAAAATTAAGATTGCTAATAAATATTGAAACACCAGCAGTAGAATTTTATAGTCTTTAGGTATGTCTTTTATCAAGGAAAACTCTAACATTAAAAGGTTTGTGGAGAGTTACATTTCTATATGAAATAAAATAAAAAACAAGCAGATTAAAAGCCTAATACACACTATAAAGTAATTTTCCTATGAATTTTCACTTCCATATGAGAGCAGCGTCAAAGACAGGGTTCAAGGTTATCTGAGAGTCTATCTGTGTCATCTGTTTTACTCAACAGGCATTACACTGCATTGTTCTAGCTAACCAGAAACCAGTGAGACTACGGTCAATTCCTGTTTCCACTGAAGATGTTGTTTAGCAAACTTCTCTTCTAACTGGAATCAAAACATCAAAAGTTTACACTCATGATTACGGCAATTATAAAGCCCTGTCACAACCTGACGATTTAGTCAGCGAATGCCTGACGTACAAAAAATCTTGCAAAAACACTGGCATATGTTGGATAAGTTACGAGTTGTTCAAGACGACTGCTGAACATTTTTCCAATGTACAGCTACTGTTTAATGGCGTATTGGCAGCATTTTGATATAAAAGGGGGTTCACAGGAGTAACCATCAGTACTCCTCCCGACTTCATCCCCATCACAGGGTGAGTGTGAAGTTGAGTATGATAGGGTGACCAAACGTCCGTATTTCCCGGGACATATTTGTATTTCACGTCCTGTCCCGGGCGTCCCGTTTCACGTTTCAGTGTGTAACTTTTAGCGACATCTAGCGGTCAGACTGCAGACCGCAGCAACATGAACATCTCCCCCCCACCGCTTCTCCCCCCCAACAGTACGGCGAGCGTTACGGGACAAAATGTCTTCCACGACGTCCGCATCACCTACCTTCTCAAGTGATGAGGTTTGTTTACATAGATCATTTTACAGATAGTATTTCATTAGTCTGTGTAGGGTATAGATTTCATGTAGACTTAAGATAATAAATGTACCCATTATTTTTTCTACATCGTTGTCACGTTTTGGCGATCTCGCAATCACTAGTTTGTTGGCTCTGCGCTGCCGTAGCGCAAAGATGTCTGCCTCCATGGCTGCGAGACCCGCTCCTATGTAATTATAAATAACGAATTCTAAGGCAACGCAAATATTAAGGTTAAGAGGCTGAGCTCGTAGATGATGATAAAATAACATAGTTATGTATAATATATTACATTTCTGACTGTATATCCCTGTAATTATTACACACTGTAGCTTTAATAACTTTTTTTATTTTTTTAATTTAACACTTGTCATTTGTATTTTATTGACTTTATTGACTGTTTCAAATAATTTTTCCTTTTAATGTTTTTTTCTTGTCTGGTTCAATTATTGTGTAACTCTTGTGCAAGTCTTTATATCTCCCCCTCTGATGTGCTGTCCCTTAATACAAAAAAAAAAGCAGCCCTGTTCTTAATCAGAATATAGATTGTGTGCCTGTCAGTACGCCAACAACATGCAAAAGCGCACATGTATGTTTACCGACGATTTACAAAAGAGTTTCCCCGCTTTCAGACCGGGTCGAGACAAATGGGAGGCCTTGTGCACATATGTCTCGTGTCCAATGAAGGTGCAAGGGATCTGAAAAGCCATCTGGACTCCGAAAGTAAAGATAGTCTATTGATATGTTTGTTCGTTTTTGGTACATTTTGAATGATTTTTGCTACACAAGAGGTATTTTTTGTTAATTAGCTCATTTGTTAATTTATTTTTACCAATAGCCTACAGAACAGACATTATCTCGTTCATTGCTGAGTCTAAGTATCATCTGTTATTGAGAGTTGAGAGTTATTGTTAACTTTTATTGTTAAGTGAGGGATGTTTAGATGAGACATTATTTCTTTTATTGTGCTATTCATTCATTACAGGAATTGTTAAGCATTTTTAATAAATACATTTTGAATGAAATTATCGTTTGTTATTGGAGTTATTGCTGTTGACTTTTACTGAAAAGCATTTTTTAATAAATCAACTGTAAATATCATGTTATTGTAGTATTACGTAGGTCTATGTTAAGTGAGTGCATGCCACAGACATCTCTATGCATGGGAACAGAGATCCCAATTCTTGTTTGCGAAGTTTTTTCGCATGAAAAGAGTCTGCAAAGATAAAATCAAAGCAGATTCTTTCTGCTTCATTAGTTCTACTACAAGTACATTTTTCCTAATTTCTTTAAACAATATCCTCCAAAAATCCAAATCTGATATCTAGTAAACATATTGGAGAATCATTCAGTCAGAATGATACTTGCCTCTACAGGTTTACTACATAGAAATGAAATCAGTTCTTGCTTGACGGATTATTTTAGACTGTTTGAACCAGGTAGTTAGGCTGGAACCATTTTAAGCTGACATATATTTGCTCCACTCTGCTAAGCAACTAAATCAGAGGTGTTCCTCCTACCGAACAACCTGGTGAAAACCAGCTGACCAGATGGTCGTAAAGTCGTAAATTGTAAAGTGCTTTGAGATGACACGTGTTGTGAATTATATAAACAAACTGAATTGGATTGAATTAAGGTTACACTAAGACAAATAAAGGCATACTTAAAACTGTATGAGCTAGAGTGTTTAACAATAAAAATGGATAAAAGACAGGGTACCAATTGGACAGGCTCGGTAGATCCATTTTCAGATCAGGTAAATTATTTTTTATAATTCTATGTAACTCTGTGAGCCAGAAGCATGTTGCGGTTTTTGCTGAAACACTGCAAAAACTATTTAAGAATAAGTTTAAATTTCTGAAAATAAATGTACTCATTTGAGTTGGTTAATAAGATGCTGTGCCAATGGAACATTTTTACTCTTAGAATAAGACAATTAGATATTATACACTTAAAATAATACTATTCAATTATTTTTCAATAAATTTAAATGTAAACTCCTTAATAAAAAATGTTTTCTTATCCATTGGAAGTGCAGATAATCAACTGTAGGCTCCCAGTAAACTAGTGAAGAGGTAACTGTCAGGTTAAAAGGTTTCAAATTAAGTGGCAAGAACAAAAGTATTCATAGGCCTTTTACCTTTTTCCTCATTCTGTCAAGTTTCAACCACAACTTAGATTTTTTTTAAAAGCACAACTTTGATATATTTTTCTGAAATTCATTTTTTTTTAACAAACAAAAGTACAGATATTCTATATTCTTAAAAAAAAAATCAGGGATAAAAACAAGGAGAAGTTTAAAGTATGACTAGATTTCAAACAATATTCTGAGCTTAAATAATCTGATGTAAATTGACCTGATGAGATTACATTATTCAGAGAGGGAGCCAATAGAGTCCTGGCGACTTTAAAGGAGCTGCAGAGATTCATGGCTCAGGTGGAAGAATCTACTGAGAGGGCAACTATAAGCCATGCATCCAACAAGTCCCCACAAAAAGAACCCATTGTGGTTTATGGAAATCTATCAATTTAAAGTTTTCTCTATAGGAAACAGTAAAATGTGCTCTGTTCCAAGGGAACCATATGTGCTTATTGTGCTGGACATTTAATACCGCAGATCAAGAGGGGTGGTTTTCTTCACCAGGACTAGAAATAGCACATCAGGGTTAATAGGAAGATGGATGGAGCTGGAAGGATTTTTGGAAATACAGTCTTTTTTTCATAAATTTGTTCATTGAGGAAACAGATTAGTGGTATACATCAAGAAAATACATAATTTTCCTCATTACATTTTCTTGTTTTTCCTCCGAAGAAAAGATAGACCTAAAATGGACAAAAGTCAAGTCTAACCAAATCTAAAAGCCATTACATATAACATACATGTATTGAAAAAAAAACAAAAATAAAAATAAACTCACAAAAACACCCATACACACAGAGGGAAAGGTGGGGATGGGTGTTATATTCAGAAGGCAAGGACTGAAGTGATTTTCAAATTTTTCCTGGTTTCCTTTCATTGCAAAATGCATTTTCTCCATTTCAAGAAATGATAGAACATGCTGGAACCACTGAAATATATTAAAGGTGATTCAGAAGATTTCCAAAAAAGCCACATTTTTCGTCTGGCAATAAAAGCCAATATTTTGGTGTGAAAATTGTCCATTAAAACAGACTTTACTGGTATACCAAAAAATAGCTAAATAAGGATTCATTTCAATTTTAGTTTTGAGGGCTTTAGAGGAAATGTAAATTTGTAAATGTAAATTGGAAATGTAAATTGGAAATTATGAAGTGTCGGACATGAAAAGAATATGTGGCTCAGGTCGCATGGGCTTGTAAGACATCTTTCACATTCATTTACTATTTCTGCAAAAATATTTCAAAGGTGTGGCTTAGAGTAACAAACTCTGTACCCTAATTTAAATTGAATAAGTAGCAACCTAGCTGACGGTGTACTAAACCAAATAGCTGATACTGCCTTTTCACACTGCTGATCCGAAATAGTTATTCCTAGTTCACGTTCTAAAGATGTTTTAACTTTCCATGTTGTGTATGTATCCAAGTCCATAACATCTTTATATATAATTGATATAATTGACTTCTTATAGATTTAAGTGGTAACAATTCTTCCCAGGGTTTGGTGTTAGGGAGAGAAGGATAAGAAAAAAAGGGGATATACAGTGTCATATCTGAATTTAACGAAACAAGTGAGTAGCTGGGAGATGGTTGTCAGAGGACCAATCAGAAAAGATTTGAAAAGTGGCATCTTTAAATAGATCCTTAAAGTTTTTAACACCCCTGTTTTTCCACAATACATAGGTAGCATCAGCAAGACCAGGAGGAAATTACATTTGTTTTGGTATCAATAACAATGCCTATCATAAAAAATAGTTAAAGTGGTTTCTGTACTGTGACCATATTTTAAGAGTGGATAGAAGGATGGGGTTTGAAGTAAAACGAGCGAAGGTGATCGGAAGTGAAGGAGACACAAGAGCCCCTGACGACGTACATGATTGAAATCCCAGTTTACACCATAACAGTTTGTCTGACTGGAGCTTGTATGTCAATATCTGAATATGAGCTGACCAATAGTAGTATAAAAAATTAGGTAGAGCAAATTTGCTACTCAATGTGAGCCTCTGCAAACGCGGTTCCTTCCCCCTAGGGTTCTTTACCTCCCATAGAAATGAAGTTAGTGCATCAAGGGTTTTAAAAAAGTTGCTCAAAGGCACTTAAAAATATTGGGGAGGAAAATGGAAAGGAAAGAAAAAGAAAAATAAAGGCAAGGCATTCATTTCAATTGTATTAATTCGACCTATGAGTGACAGGGGCAAAGAGCCCCATCTTTGAAAGAGTAATTTAAGCTGAGATTTTAATGGGTAAACATTCGCTACATATAAGGAGCTGGATATAAATTCTTTCCAGTCATGTAATTTTTATAAAATCCAATCAAATGTATTGAAGTTTAAGATTATAGAATGACAAAATCTTAAAGAATCTAAAGATTATTCTCAAGGCTGTAAAAATATATTATGATTTATTGAAGCATTTTGTTCTCTTTTTAAATTATTTGATAAAATCCCAGAATAAAGTAAACTGACAGGAAAGGGGTACAAGAGGGGGAGAGACATACGGCTAAGGACCACAGGTCGGATTCGAACCCGCATCGGCCCCGACGAGGACTATGGCCTACTTACATTGGCTGTGCGCGCTAACCACTGCAGCACCTACACACCCCCAACAAGTCAATTTCTTTTGGTCATATTATCTGATACCATAATTGTTGTCATAACTCTAATCATTTCTGAAATGCATAAAGGGATTATGATATTTGGAATTTGTTTCCGTGGTGCACGGTGACACAGTTTGTAGTTATGTTGCTTTGCAACAAGAAGGTTCCGAGTTCGATTCTGCATGTTTGCATGTCCTCGTTGTGCAGCTTTTAGGTTCATTAGCATCTCTAAATTGTCATCAGGCTGTAGTGTGTGTGTACTGTGTGTTTTGCCAATGCGAATGGTGACCTGTCGAGGGCGTGTCCTGCCTCTCACTGCTGGAGACAGGCACCGGCCTTACCATGACCCTGATGGAATAACCGGGAGAGGGTGGATGATTAGAATTTGTCTGCACATAACATGACAAAATTAAATATTTAAAATGCAAAAAATTATACATAAAGTTAAGAGTATTTTATGAGCATATTTGTTCTGACTAGAAGAACAGGATGTTGGAGAGGACTAAATACTGAAGATTTGTTGCTCATTACTAAAGATTCTTAGGAAAGAAAAAAAAAATAAAATTTTAGGAATTTGCTGCATTTATATTAAAATGTACACAAAATATTCTGCTAATGTTTAAACAAATTTTGTGGTTTATATTTATAATCATGTGATAACTCCTCATTCTCCTATTAAATCTTCCTGGGACTTATCTGATGTAGAATAAGGGTTTCTTAACAGCTTTACACAACTGAACAATTTCAAAAGCACCTCATTGTAGTGCAAAAAACCTTTTATTAAAAACCTGTTTCCATTAAGAAATGTATTTCACTGAAAGGGCAGCTGTTGTCTTCTTTTATAATACTGTTCAGATGCCAGATTTCCTGTCAGAAAAGCAAAAAAAAAAGGCTTAACAATGTTTTTTTTTTAAATCTAAGATGATATGAATAATTCTGGATTAACACAATTTCCTTGTTTATTTAGTGAGGCGTTAAAATATACAGAATTGTTTTTTGAAATTTCCTGTACCTGATTAAGAGAAGGCTATCAGAGCTACAAACCCATTATTTTCTTCGCTTCATTCATCACTGTCTGCTTTTTAAAAATGCTTTAGAAACTGAATTTTAATGAAGATGAAACCCTTAATTGCTTCTAAGCATTCAGGAGAAACCTTTTCCGTCATGCAAATAAACAAACCACATAGCAGTCTGATTATAAATTTAAATTCACCTGCTTCCATGTTCGAGCTCTAAGCTTGTGCTCAGGACTCAACAGTTTGCGTCACAATGATATTTAGCCTCTACATGTCAGTGTGTGGGTGACAGATGATGCATCAAGTGACCAGCATGAAGACCCTCTCCAGTGAACCTCTTCATATGTTAAATGGGCTGCTCTGTTTCCGTTCGCTGTGGAGTCTCTCAATAAAACAGAAACAGATTAATTGATGTTTGCAGAAACCAAATTACAATTTCACTCAGTTTACATACATCCAGAATGCTTTATTTTAATTTTTAAACCATTGTTTTTCAAGCCTGGAATAGTTATACAACATACATTTTCGATCATTCTACATAAAGATTTTGATGCGCTAGTTTAAATTTACAATCTTCTCTCATCTGAACAAGTAAAAAATTATACACAGCCTTAACTAAGCACACACACTTCCAACCAGTCAGAATACTAAACTTTGTCAACAAAGACAGATTTATTTAGCCAATAAAAACAGTTCTAAGTCGTGTTTTGTGGTCATTGTATTGTTGGAACAAGGTTTATTACTCATACTTACTTCTGCAGAGATTGAAATGGTTAAAATGACAAAAAAGGGCTAACTTTAAGGCATGGTACAGGAAGTGTCAGGCTGAGGGTATGTTTGCTGACAATGGTACTGGTGCATAACACAGTATTGAAATCTGATTTAAATTTGGACTCAACTGATGCTCTGAATGCACTATGATGCAAAGACATATCAGAATTGGTTTAGCAAGAAATCAAGTTGAATAAAAGCTGGTAAATATTATAAAGGTCTGACCACAGACGTATGTATGACCCAGTTATACATTAAACTTACACTTTAAAAACAGCCCATAGAAATTTCTTGACATAAATGAATGTCAGAGATCTCCTGTTTGTGTGTTACATGAAATGTTTCTTTATAACGTGATAGAAGCGTCGTTTTAGCTTATCTGGGTGTTTAGAAGTAGAGGAAGTTGACCCTGAAGCACTGAAGGTAGCCTGCAGCTCTCTGCAGTGTGAATCAGGCACGTCTTTGGACAGGTTCTTCTTGGCTCCTGACAGGTGGAAGCAGTTGCCTTTGATAATCTCTGTGTTACATCCTGATGCAAAGTTTGGATCCTTGTTGTCGCTGTTTGGACGGTGCAGCCCAGCCTGGCAAAGCAGTGCCTCCTCATTCGCCATCTGTGGGCTCTGGCTTAAAGTGACAAAGCCATAGGGTGTAGTTATTTTGGTGAGGTGTGGCAGGGAGAGGGCAGCCTTGCTCATCGGATCCAGGCAGTGGAGGCTGTTTTTGCTGAAGTGAGGAAGCTGCATGTCCTGCTGAAGGAGGGATCTTCTCTTGGCTAAAGGGTCTGAAAGACACCGTTCAGCTTTGCGGCCTGACAGCAGAACACTTGAGTATGAAGAGGACAGAGATGGAGAGATGTTAGAGCCACTCAAGTCCTCCTCTGACTCTGCCTCATTGTCCTCTGTCTCTTTATCCAGTGATTGTAAACTGGTCTGTATAGACAGACTCGGTATAGTAAACTGCGGGATGCTATCAGGAGTCAGAACTTTAGCAAAGATGTTTTCACGACTTGCTTGTGAGTCTGTAGAGCATCCAAAGGATTTTGTGCTGCTGGCGGCCCACAGCAGGCCCTGAATCCCTGCGCTACTGTGCCTCCTGGTTGTTGAGAAATCATCTGGAGACTTGTTTCCGCCACAGATAGCGCCAAAGCTGAAAGTCCTTGTCACCAGTTGTTTATCCATTATGTAAGAGTTTTCCACTGCTGCTAGACACAGGTTCAGCTGTAGTTTGGCAAGAGGAGGGACAGAAGGTGGCTTTTATACCCATCTAGTTCGATCTGTTTTTTTTTTTTTTTTAATCATATGCATAAAACATTACAGAAACAAGACAGTAAACACAACCGAAAATGGTAACCAATTAAGGGGGGCAGCTCTTTAAGGACTCTCTCAAAGCTCTTCAGATGCAAAGTAGCAGCAGAAGTAGCAGCATCTGCCAGCCTCTTGTCTGAAGCAGGACACCTGAACTCTGGTCTAGTATTAAACCAAAGGAAAAATCACTAATGACTGAAAGATTATTAGACTTAGCTTTCATGACCAGTGAGTTGATGACCTAAATAGAGGTTAAAAATACATTTTAATTGAGTTTTTGTAAAAACCACATATCTCTTGCCTGACCTGTACCATACAGACATAATGCATTGCTTGTTATAATACTGTTTCCACACATAGAGAATATGTCAGCCTATCTCACAAATGTCGGGTTTTAAATAGATTTTAGAGCTGTTCACTTTATGTAAAAAAAAAAAAATCACATGACAGTAGTTAGAAGATCCTTGAAACAAATTCCCTCCCATATTCTATACATCTACTTCATTTCCTCTTTTTTTAATGGTTACTTCCCTAATAATGGCACAGTTTCTAAGAGCCGAACAAGATGTAACACAAGATAGCCTTGCAGGTATTGAGAAGAGAAACAAACAGTTGTAATATTTGATTATCAGGTCAGCAGAGCAATCATTTAAAAAATTTGATTTCGACTGTGCGCAGTTAGCAAAAATATCACCTGATTAATAATATTTAAATCTCTACCCTATAGCTTTGTGTTGCACTCATTGCATCAGTTATTACTCATGTCATTGTTGCAAATGGTGTGATGGACCACCATAAACCTTTGTAAACTGGAGGACAGTTGGGGCCTAATTGTTAACTTAAAGAAAAATTAGACAACTTTCAATGCAACTGTATGGGAGTTTTTTGTTCGTTTCTCCTTACTTTGTGAAAATACAGTTTCTTTTTTTATTTTATTTACAGAATAAAAGTGAATAAACTGTCTCATAAAGACCAGGGCTTCAAGATTTTAGAAAAAAAATTCCATTCAATAGTACTTCATTAATCCCAAAGGGAAATCCGGTTTCAGTACGACTTCAGCTTTATGAATGATGGAGGCAGGAGTCGTGTAGGACCTTCAACGTGGCAGACATGTTTCCCCTCCTTTCCCCAGATTGGTGCCTCAAGTCAATCCTTTCTCTGCAGTCTACAGAGATTTCCTTTGAATCCATGCTTGGTGTTTGCACTCTTATGGGACCTCATGTAAACAGGTGTGATTGTTTCCTAATCACGGCTGATTAATTATATTTACCAAAGGTGGACTCAATGTAGGCTGTAGAAAAATCTAGAGGGGATCGGGGAAAAAGTATGTACCTCAGCTTAATTTTGGTCTTCTTTACAAAGGCAGTTGATACAATTGTAAATATGTTTGCTAACTGTAATAATAAAAAACAAAGAATGTTTGGTGTGTAGATTTTTGAGGAAATAGGAATAAGGATATAATATAACTAAATGTGGAACAGAGGGGTAAAATAATGTGCTATACAAATACAGCCCATTTACCATTTTATCATATGTATTGAAAATGTTCTACTGTTTAATTCTCCCCACAGTGAACTCAATTCCATGTTTTATGCAGTTATATTTTAAAAAGTATAAAATTAAGCCCTTTATGTCTATATCTCTATGTTTAAAACTAAGTCTAGTTATTAATGTTTTCTGCTTTCCGCTCGTACTTCCAGTCATCGTCTCTCCTGTCATGTTTTTCAATCCTACAAATGCTCCTTTTCTTCTCCATCTCACCGTTTCTTCCATTCTTTCTTCAGTTTGTCATTGATCAGTCTCCTTGTCTTATTTACTAACATAGTTTGTTTGAATAATGTCAATCATTTTAATTACATAGCACCAGGCGAGGAAAGCAACCAGTTACATTAACGGCTTAACAGAAAGAAATATAAATATTATTCTTACCTGCTGTTTGTTCATAATCCATTTGCCTTAAACACAATGGATTAGGCTTTTACTGTTGAGTGTTATTAAAAACTTTTTGATATGGGGGATGGTGTATATTGGACAAAGGATAGCATGAAGATCAGAATCACCTGATTTGAAGGAGGAGAAGGAAAAGCAGAGGGAAGCTTCATGGGGAATGATGCAGAGGGTTTAATATGAGAAAAGAGGATGTTCAGATAGGAGAAATGATCAGCTTCAGAGAGCTGTACATATGGGAGCTGCATATAATAACTCCAAAATATGTATACCTAATGGTTACTCTGAGAAAATACATGGTGTGAATTAGTAGGATATGAAGAAACCAGATGCCTCTTTAATTCCTGATAAAAGTCTAAGACAAATATCTCCTCTCTTCCTTTGTGAAATGGAAAGGAAGTATTTTTTATTTTAATAAGATGTAACTAATTTTTACTTTATGTAAAATTTGGCATAGGTAACTTCTACGTTTATTATTGAAATTTTGCACTGGTATCTTTAATATTATTGAACTATATTTTTTGTTGAGTTCATTGTTTTTGCAGTCTTTCCACCTTTGCAAATCACCAAGTGCTCTACAGGACTGCTCTGATGGTGTGAGCAGCCAGCCACCTGGGGGGTTAGCTTGGGGTGAGGGTTTTAGGGGTCTATTATTGTAACCCCCTCTGCAATGTGAGGTCCAGGCTGTTTAAATGGTCCGATTAGTATTCTTGGAAACTTTAAATTGTGCGTTACTGCCACCAGCTGGTATGATTTAAGATACCAAGTATGCACTATGCGATCAAAGTGTTTTGATCAATTTGGTTTTCTCAGGAAAATCTAACACAATTTTGTATTTTTGCTCCCAAAAACGTCTTTGCAATTATCTACAATATTAAACTTGTCAAATGCTCTCCTTGTGAATTTTCTTTCTTGCAAGTTTGACAGTTCAACATATGTTCTGAAGATTGCTCTTCTCCGCAGTATTCACTATACTGTGCTTTTGTATTATAAACAACTCATTTATGTCTAAATCTTGATTTTGTATTTAATATTTCCTCTTTTCTGGTCCTTCTTCCACTTCTACTGTCTTTTCATCTTCCTTCTTCCTTTTTCCATTCCATTGTTTCTGCCATTCTTAGGTGGGAGTGGCAGTGCCCATCCTATTGAGATTTATTTTTAACTAAGATATCCAAGGGTTGATGTTTATTAAAGTAACACATGACCATGAATAAATTAAATGCTTAATTATACATCTGCTTCCTAATTGTTTTTATTTTTTATTTTTATTGAGCCATATTCTCCATGTTATTTTCAACCACCATTGACTACTCTTTGACCTTTCCTTTGGTTATAATAAAAAAACGTGTCACTTTTTTTCTGTCTTTTTTTATAGGCGTTTGTGGTCTTCTCTATATAGCTTGTTATCAATTAAAAATGCATCCAATCATTAGCTAATCATTGTGTGCATTAATACTGTTGATATGCCAATTTACTTTAAATGAGATAACAGCAAAATTGAAGACTCAATATCCGTTATAATCACAAAATAGATAAGTATTTCTAATAAATTCTAGGGGTAAAGTTGGAGATTCTAACCTATAATTGTTAAATTTACCACTAATCTCTATTTATTCACTAGATTGCTGATTGCCCGTTGGTAGTATGGGGTTGAAATGAAGCCACTGGCCGCCATATTGGTACTCCCTAGTTAGACCGGCTGCAATGTAAACAATATGTGCTCCACAGCATCAAACAATGAGGATTTTCTCATTTTCAGGGGAACGTAAGACTTTTAAAATAAAGATAAATTCATCACTCTGTCACACGCTTGCTGTTTCATGGCATAAGTAGTCTCTAAATCATGTAATATAACAATACAAATCCATCACAATAGAGGTAATGTGTTAATGGAGCATAATATAGATGTGCCAGAAGTGCAGAATGATTGATGTACATGTTATATACATGTATTTTTTACATTGTTACAGTAATTACATATTACATATAAATTTAAGATTTTACAAAAAGACTGTATTACAACTACATGTCTGTTAATGCTTTAGTATCTCTCTCTCTCTCTCTCTCTCTCTCTCTCTCTCTCTATATATATATATATATATATATATATATATATATATATATATATATATATATATATATATATATATATATATATATATATATACACTATATTGCCAAAAGTATTTGCTCACCTGCCTTGACTCACATATGAGCTTAAGTGACATCCCGTTCCTAATCCATAGGGTTCAATATGACGTCGGTCCACCCTTTGCAGCTAGAACAGCTTCAACTCTTCTGGGAAGGCTGTCCACAAGGTTTAGGAGTGTGTTTATGGGAATTTTTGACCATTCTTCCAGAAGCGCATTTGTGAGGTCGCACACTGATGTTGGACGAGAAGGCCTGGCTCTCAGTCTCCGCTCTAATTCATCCCAAAGGTGTTCTATCGGGTTGAGGTCAGGACTCTGTGCAGGCCAGTCAAGTTCATCCACACCAGACTCTGTCATCCATGTCTTTATGGACCTTGCTTTGTGCACTGGTGCACAGTCATGTTGGAAGAGGAAGGGGCCAGCTCCAAACTGTTCCCACAAAGTTGGGAGCATGGAATTGTCCAAAATGTCTTGGTATGCTGAAGCATTCAGAGTTCCTTTCACTGGAACTAAGGGGCCAAGCCCAGCTCCTGAAAAACAACCTCACACCATAATCCCCCCTCCACCAAACTTTACACTTGGCACAATGCAGTCAGACAAGTACCGTTCTCCTGGCAACCGCCAAACCCAGACCCATCCATCAGATTGCCAGATGGAGAAGCGCGATTCGTCACTCCAGAGAACGCGTCTCCACTGCTCTAGAGTCCAGTGGCGGCGTGCTTTACACCACCGCATCCGACGCTTTGCATTGCACTTGGTGATGTATGGCTTGGATGCAGCTGCTCGACCATGGAAACCCATTCCATGAAGCTCTCTGCGCACTGTTCTTGAGCTAATCTGAAGGCCACATGAAGTTTGGAGGTCTGTAGTGATTGACTCTGCAGAAAGTTGGCGACCTCTTCGCACTATGCGCGTCAGCATCCGCTGACCCCGCTCCGTCAGTTTACGTGGCCTACCACTTCGTGGCTGAGTTGCTGTCGTTCCCAAACACTTCCATTTTCTTATAATACAGCTGACAGTTGACTGTGGAATATTTAGGAGCGAGGAAATTTCACGACTGGATTTGTTGCACAGGTGGCATCCTATCACAGTTCCACGCTGGAATTCACTGAGCTCCTGAGAGCGACCCATTCTTTCACAAATGTTTGTAAAAACAGTCTGCATGCCTAGGTGCTTGAATTTATACACCTGTGGCCATGGAAGTGATTGGAACACCTGATTCCAATAATTTGGATGGGTGAGCAAATACTTTTGGCAATATAGTGTATATATATATATATATATATATATATATATATATATATATATATATATATATATGTATGGGTCACATGTTTGAGTTGTTTTTTCCACTCAAATTAACATATAATATTTCAGCACATATAACTTTTTCACATGAGAAATACAACAATACAAAATCAACAGCGTCGTCCACTTACTAAAGAATTACTACATTGACATTTCACAGTGAATTGCTTTCTATTTACCGTACTTTCTATTTTATAACGTTAGACATAATGTTGATGGCTACTGTAACTCAGCCAATATCTTCGAGTCAGTGCGAAATAGCCAGACTAATCAGAGGCGTAGCCAGAAAATCTTTATAAGTGTGGCCAGGTAATAACCAATGTACACTGAGGGGTGGCCGAAAGTAAATAGGCACCAAAATCTCAGGGTCAATCTACACTGTTCCAACGGGAAAATTAACCGGCAAAAGATACATTTTTTTCTAGATAAAAACAAACTATATCTTCCCACAGCCTTTGCTAACAAATAGACAAATATATTCAAACATCCATGCTTTCTATATAAAAGATATAGTGGATAAAATTCTTTCAGGTTTGAGTTTTGGGCGAACATCTTTTCCATTGTCACTAGTTACCTACTTATATCAGTAATCATTCTGCATAAAATTGATATTTACAAGAACTAATATCTAACATAAATTGATTATTTAATAAGTTTTTATGAAAATAGTTATTTATCTATGATTTCACTGAAGACTCCTAGATGACTTGTAGAGACATATTTTTCTCTTTACCTCATAAAACACAACATCTATTTCTGCTTGAATTCTGTACTTATTATCTTTAATGTTAGCATATTGATGTGCATATTTAACCATATTGTTTTGTTGTCAAGTAATTGTTAATATATAAAAAATTAAAATGTTTTGAATATTCCACTTGAGAGTATTACTGTTGCCACCATTTGTATTAGAGGGAAACAATGGTAGGGGTGGCCAATGTTCAGCTAAGGTCACCCTCGGCCCCCCATCTAGCTCCGCCCCTGAGACTAATGTTACGCAACATACTATACTATAGGATACATCGGCGTATGGATTTTCCTGATTAATGCATCCACTGACAGTGAAATTACCTGTGAAATGTCTTCCCACAGCCGGTAAACTGCTTTTTTTTGCAGCCAAATGCTACACATGTAAGCAGTGGTGGATCTAGACCACATGTACCAGGGGGGCCAGGAGGGAACCAGGCAAGGGATTCAAATATATTAAGAGAGCTGCAAGAAGTGACATTTCTATTCAATTAGGTTTCATAAAAGTTGTATTTCTTATAAGGTCAATTTACATTCATAATTTAGAAATTTTACAAATGTTTCACTTAATTTAGGTTAAAACTACCGTTTTCTATAAAATCTGAATTAGAACTCAAGAAAAACTGATAAATTCAGCTGTAAAATTTTTTTTTATGTTTTGAAAAAAAAAAAAAAAACATTTAGCAGATTAAAACTGGGATCCTATCTCAATACC
The DNA here is from genome assembly GCF_016077235.1 of Cyprinodon tularosa. NCBI lineage: Eukaryota > Metazoa > Chordata > Actinopteri > Cyprinodontiformes > Cyprinodontidae > Cyprinodon > Cyprinodon tularosa. The sequence goes on from NW_024038298.1 coordinate 1,046,259, forward strand.
ACTGAAGCTATCATCATATTGTTTTAAAATAATTAGTAAAACATAATTTGTAAAGAAAAAAACAATGAAATAGATCCAAAGGACCTATCAGTAACCATGTCTTTTCCAGCGCATATCATCATTAGAATTTCTTCAGTACAGGGGCCATAACAGGGGCGAGGACATAATTTACAGGGGCATTGGCCCCCGTTGGCCCCTGTCTAGAACCGCCCATGCGTGTAGGCATTTTTACTGCGCATCTTCGTGGGAGTGGGGAGTACCAGCATGGGTTCACTTTTTTCGGGCAATCAGCCATCCAGTGCATAAACAGAGATCAGTGAACTTTACCCATTAAGCCCTCATGGCGGGTCTCTGGACTCTGCTAATTAGCTGGGCCTGCTGATTGGTTGGTGCTAATTACACCAGGTGCGTCAGTGTCTGCTCATTGGCCACTTCGTTGTAATGGTGGAGTACATTTTGAGTCCCAAACCAGGCGGTGATTAACGCCTCCTCCTCGCTGCAGACCCATCAAGTCCAGGGCTGACCCAGCAGTACCATGACCCGTGAAACCCCCAGAGAAGCTGTGGAGCAGCCTGTGGACAACGAGGTGAATAGAAAACTTCACATTAACCGGTATATGCTCTGGGTTTGTCTGCGCTGAACTTTTCACCGTCTCCACCTGCAGGGCAGAGTAGTGAGGAGAGACGGCGTCCTCCGCTCCTTTGTTCGCGGCCTCTTCTGGCCTTTCAGTCTCGCGGTAGGTTTGTCCAGCAACCAGCACGGATTAAATTACGAGGCTGTTGTATAATTTGTCTCCCTGTTGTAGTTGAGGTCCTTCCGAGGATTTTGGTGGATGCTTAGCAGATCTCCGCCTGAAGACGCACCCACCTCCATCTCCGTGGTTTCCAGCCCCGTGCGCCAAAACCTCACCGGCCGGAAGCGCCTCTACAGGGTCACCCGGCTGCTGCTGCGCATCCTGCCCTCCTGGGCGCAGGCCGCCCTGGGCTACCCGGTGTCTAGCAGCGTTGGGTGCTCTCTGTCCCCAGGTAACAATCATTATATTTTTTTCGCTCTTAACTTTTGTTTTAAGTAGCGAGATATATATCCTTTCTACATGTTTAATGAACAGAGATCAGTGTTTCACCCACTAAACCACATGGAAAGGGCAGCAAGAGAAAACAAGATGAGCTTGATGATGATGAGGAGGAGGATCATCCATCTTGGGTGGAGGTGCTTTCTAAGGAACTTCCAGATGATGAAGGCCAAGAGGAAGATCCTGACTATGAGGTCTGTAGTGCATACAATCAAACTCTTTGTGTCAGCCAATCTGCTACTGTATTTAGGCCAGTGGTTTGCATCTACCAGACTGTTGGGTCGACTTGCTTGGTTTTTAATAAACCTTGGAAACCAAGTCCACTGGATTTAATTTGTAACATTTACAGAATGAATATGACCTGGATGAATGGGAATCTTTATTAGTAATCCTGAAAAAGTTAACAAAGGCCATCTCTCTTCAGGTCAGCACCGAGGAGGAAGACAGTGAGGAATATGCCTCAAAGGCCGACACAGAGAGTGATCTTGAAATTACAGAAGGTCGCGTCGTTATTCGTGACGTGAACACGGTGAGATGACCTGCAGCTCTGTGAAGTTATGGCTTTATTCAAATGGTTGCATTCATTTGGCTGCTTTGTTTACAGGATGTTGCTGTCCCGATGCCAGCTGAAGAGTCTACAGCTGCTGTTTAAACTTTCTCTATTGCTGTAATTTTTGTATGTTTATATATTCAATAAAACTTTAATGTGCTGTTTTGTCACCAGATGGCAGTATTGGCTTGCATTCTTTAAAGGGGGTTTGCAACTAATGTAGAACTCAGACTTCATTTTAGGCTCCATTAACCAGATGGTCCAGTTACCTTAAATGCAGTTTCTGCCAAGCAAACTGAGCAAGGATGGCTGTATGACATGTATTTATTTTTTTTCCTGGGAACATCTCTGCAGGTAAAATATCATCCTTATGATGCCATCTCTCCTTTAGACAGACAACCCTGCAGTCTGTAAACTGGTACTGTTGGCTGTATTTATGGAGTTTGGGTATGAAAAAGACCTTAAGTGGCTGCGCCCGAATAAATCCATAACTTGTGCAAACGATCCCAGACTTTAGCTCACTGATGCTTGGCTTTTCTAAAGAGCTGTTAGATTATTGAAATGCAAATGAGGCTGGAGACTACTCTATGAAAACGCCCCTCAACTTGGACATCGTTTGAAAACACAATTTCCAGTGATTGAGCTTAGGATAATCTTTGGTTTCACTTGAATAGGCTCTATTAACTAGAAATTTGATTTTGGGCAGGTGTGGTTCTTTTTGCCAGCTATGTGACTATACTGTCAGTTTTAGAACTGGTCATTTGGAGATATCCACACCCTCCTGTTCACCCTGGGTTAATTTTCCAGATGGTAATCTTTTGTTCTGAATGGTACAGTACTCTGAAAATGTCTTATCTGACCAAATCGCACAAACCCAATGCAACTTATTAATGCAAGTAATGAGATCAAATATTAAATGGGAGAAGTAAGGATAAGCCTCCACTTTAACTAAAGCTATAACTTACTATAGTGACTTATGTTTTACAGCTAGCTTCCTTATCTGTTCAGTGCCAGATTGAACAGGGTTTTGTCATTATGGATGCTACTAAATCATGTGAACAACAGTGACGTGCGGTGAGGTTCATAGCTGGTGAGGCACTGACGTCATCAGAATCAGATTTGCAAATAGATGCATAGATTGACAGCAGTTTACAGGTTATGTTTCACTTCTGCATCCTTACACATACAAACTGTAGCTCACAAAACACACATTTCCTTAAAAAACAAAACAAAATAAATGTTATTACTGTCTTACCTTTACTTATAAATGAATAGAAGTCCTCCTTATCTTCCTTCAGTTTTAAAAGTCTCTCTGTCTCAATGGAGATCACTGCCAGGGAAGAAAGCCTTCCTTGATCCGTCCTGTTCCTGCCTTATGTTTTCAGTCTCTTGAGCACCCCCTGCCATGAGGCAAGAGAACTGCCTGCCTCACCTCGAACTTGTTCTCTGCCGTTTATAATCGCTCATTACACGAAACACGTTACACAAACACAGTTGGTGACAAAAAGCTCTGTACATTATATACATAAGCCAAATTATTAGAAATAAGTTCACATATTACATTTGTTTAAACCATTTTATTGACGCCGTACAGCAACATGCTCTCTCCGCTTTGCAGCCAGCGCAGAGCCAGGGGTTGCGCAATCCAAGGTGAGGCAGAGCTCGCTGCTGCCTCACCGGCATCGCTTCCAAGCATTTGAATGGGAAAATAAGAAAATTCAGCGATTTTGAACAAATAAAAATCGAAATTGGTGAAGCTACATGAAAAATGAATATTTTTTAGTACAAACCACCGGATGAATATAACAATTTAAATTACTTTATGATTATATATTTTCTTTCTTTCCATGATGGCTGGTGAGGCACTGCCTCACCTGCCTCCCCTGACCGCACGTCACTGGTGAACAAGGCCTACATAATTACCAGGGAGCTGTTCTGTATGAAGACAGGGATATGCAGAAACACTAGGTGGTGCTAGAGCACCTGTCATTTTCCTCAACCAAAAAAGTACCCTAATAAGAGTAGCTTCAGTGTGTGGCATTTCTGGATTCCTAAATTTCTATCAATGCCACCAACTTTAATGCTTTTGATCAACCTTCTCCCCCCGCGTGTGTCTCTAAGCAGACCTGAAATCAAAAGCACGCTTGATGGCGCAAAGCTTTCTCCTCTCCTTCACCCTGCAAAGTGTATTTGGTGATTGCAGCATAATGCTGAGAAAGGCGTACAAGCAGGCAGCACTCTGCTCTCCTGGATCAAACCAGCAGCAGCTTCGGTAGAGGAGAAAGATGTTGGTAAAACTCATAAGGGACAAGAGATCTTTGGAAAGAGCTGTGTTAATACATTTTTTTTTATATCTTTACTACCAATCTCAATTATGGTAGTTATACATATATTAAAGTTTGTAGAGAAATTTATGTACCAATGTGTTTACAGCACAGTCCAGAAGTGTCTCAAGTAGTTGCTCAGTTTGAGTCTGAGACATTCTTTAGGAATGCAGGTTCCATTGACTAAATCATGAAATTGAATTCAGGGGCTGCGTCCTCCGAAAGCCAGATTCATAGGCAGATTACATCATAGCGCAGCGCTGAGGTCTGTTAGGATTCCAAGACTCCTCGTTATGCGGCCGATTAGGACGGGTCTGGTGTATTGTAACCTTGGAAATCTCGCGATTCATTGGCTGTCCATTTTATTTCAAGTTTGTTTAGTTTTATATATCTAAAATGCTTAATTATTTCATACACTGTTTCATTATACTGTTCTTTTTACCATTTTTATCGTGAAGCCAACCTGTAGAGTGTTAAGGCTTATTAATACTCAGAAACCAGGTCGTCTGCGTGTGTCACAGTGAATCCACATAAATCCCCCCTATTCCGCAGACAATCTGGTGCGTCTCTCCAAAATTGTAGGTGAATGCAGACAGGAGGAATCTGGTCAAATCTACATCCGTAGATCTATGCATATTTCCTCTTTGATTCCTTATCGGCTTGTTTTGTTTGTATAACCGCCATCGTGGAAAACGACTCGTGAATTTGGGCCAGCTAGAAGAGGGAGGTGAGTGACAATGCTGGGAGCTTTTTTCCACCTGGATCCCAGGTCTTTTTCCTCCGATATCCTACAAAATTGCCCCCACTTCCTCACCGCCTCTGCCGTAGCTAGAACCACAGCAAGTTCGTGATTGTACCTCTTGCGTTGTGGCGTGGAATAACATACTGTAGTGCAGACCCTGCTTCAATATTGGGCATAAATCAAAACATCTGCGACACACTGCTGCAGGGAGTATAACCAGCCCTTTAAACAATATTAAAAACAGTCATCCGAGAGGATTTGACTATTGGTTTGAAATAGTCTATTTGAACACCTGCCCCTCAAAATGTCTGTGCACGCCACTGTATGAAGACCTGCTTTCTGGCTAGAGATAAGCGTTTCTGTGAGTAGTGCACAGAGGTGAACTTTGTTTTCATGTCACAGCTGTTGCAGCTATCGCAAAACAAACAGCATGACAAAGACATCTTTAGCGATCATCCATTTATGTTTCATTTAATTTGACTGCTGCTGCTGTCCTTCGGCAGGGGTCCTTATTCATTTCTGTAATCCATGTGTTTGAGCGATTCATAAAATGGAGAAAAACAAACAAGCAGTAATTTGGTAATCGTAAAAATCCAGCTGCTTTCAATTATTTCCTGAAAGCCTTTCAGCTTTTTTTTTTATTAACCGTACTTTTGAGCTTCCTTTTTTCTATCCCCCTTTGAGAACTTTTTTTCACCTCCAGATGCTCGGGTGAAAAAGGCAGACGCTCTAAGAGGATGCTGGTTTGAAATGAATGCCTGATGTGTGTGTGTGTGTGTGTGTGTGTTATAGTGAAGAGCAGCTGCAGAGAGAACAGGATACAGAGGAGGAACTGGTGGTCTCTGGGGGTTCTTATGGCTGTCTGAACGTTAGAAGGGAAGCCTGCTCAACAGAGGCAGCAATGGAGAGTATCGACCCCCATCTTCTGTCTTTGTAGTCAGCTGGAAACCATCTTTTAAACCTTGAAGCTTTGTCTTTGACTTTGAAGGCGAGACCTGTACAGAACTATATTTTCGGAAAATGCTCTTGAAAAGAAGGCTCTTAGAGAAGGAGGCGATGAGCACAGATTTGCTAAGATGTTCAATTCAGATGCAGGGTCACATATACTTTCATAAGGCCTTGCAAAAGTACTTATAACCCAGACCTTCTCATGTTTCATGAATAAATGCTACATTTAATGTGGCATGTATTTATATCATGGTACATTTACATATATTTAATCCTACCCCTTTAACTCTCCATAGTAAAGGACAAAAGGTTTAGACACACCTTCTCATTCAAAAAGTTTCTTTATTTTCATGACTATGAAAATTGAATATTTAGACTGAAGGCATCAACACTTCACACATTAATTCACACATTTAAAGATAGTGAATGCCACAGAAAAGGGTAGAAATTCTTTAACAAGGCATTGAATGAACAGAGAAAGACTTTCATAGGATGTCAGAAGGTTATATTTTGGATTTTTTACCTGATCTATGTGAGCAGCACAGATGGTTATAAAACCTTCCTGACACAAACAAATGCACACCCAGAGGTAAAGCCCTGCATGGTCACGGCCAGAACTTTCTGACATCGGTGCATTGTCACCTCAAATGGATAGAGGCAGTTGCCGGCTGCTCCCTGGGCCGACAGTGTGACCTGCGGGCTGCTTTTTGTGCTGCATGACAATGCGACTCACTTCTCAAACTCACTTCTTGCCTCTTACTTTGTGACTGTAGCACTCCCCACTGTCCCTCTGCACAGTCATGCACTGTGATTCACTTTACCTGTGGCCTAATGACTGTCTGTCCCTGCGGATTTCAAGAGCATCCATCATCTTCAGAGAAGTAGAGCAGGAAAAGAGGTATGAAAAGTGAAGCAGACAGAAGCAGACCTCTGTTAGTCACACACTTTGATGCATTGGACAGTGATGGCTCTTTAGGATAGTTTCAGAACTGAAGAACGGTGGAGATTTTGTGCAAACAATCAAAATATTCAAGAAATGAAAAAAGAAATATCTCTGGAGGAGGAGCTCCACCTCAGGATGCTCTCCTCAGCGATCTAGTCAATATTTTAGAGAAAATGGAGGCAGTTTAGCCTCCTATGGAAGATAATATGACATGGCATTGATTTCCATTTTCATAATGCTGCTTTAAATTCTTTCAATAGGAGTCCAAACATGGCTTAGGAGAGCATAATATGCCTAGTCTATATGAGTTTTCTTCTTGAGCAACCCAACAGTTATTTAAAGGTCTTCCTGGCAGCAATTCTAGCAACTGCCCTTATCTTTCCGTAAGGTCAGCTGCATCCTTCAACAACTGTGCAGCCCTCCCTCAGAGGTGTGTGATTATAACAGCAAGCAAACTCCCTCACAAACTCTAAATGCCGTTCAAAGGTACTTCAGAACCTGTGAAGGGAAGGAAAACAGGCAGCTCGCTCAGAAGCCTGTTCTGGCAGCTTTAAAATCTCAATTCCCAAGGAGAAACTGTGGTGTGGTGAAGAAGGAATCCTACTTTGATATCAGTGACCTTTGCCTCTTCTTTATGCAGTTTGTCCACAAATGTAATTCTGAGATCTACTAGAAAATAAAGTAGAAAACAGCCTGTAAAGAGGAGAAATAAATGGGGCCCTTGATTTTTGGGTACAGAAATCTGTAAAGCATGGAAACTATTTGTATTTACTACGTTTTTCTCTGGTACTCCAAATGAAATCAAGTCCAACCAGTTTTAATTGGTAGATGGTCACCATTGAATCTGGCTTTTCTGTTTCAGGCACAGAGGTTTGTTGGAGAGGATTGATGAACAAAGAGGTCATGATATTTCTCGGAAGTTGAGGGATGTCCAATTTATGTAGCATATATAGTAAAGCTTTGATGTAAGCAGCAACTAAAGATTATTTTGCAAATCGATTAATCTGTTGTTTATTTTTTCGATGAATCGATTAATAATTGGATAGCAAAAGAAGACTTTTTGTGAAATGAAACAAGGTGAAACTAAAACTTTTCAAATGGAGGAGTTCTGGACAGAGCATATTAGCAGACAATAATAATAATTAAAAAAAAAATCTTAAATGCAAAATGTTGATATATATTTTTTACAATCTTGGTATAATTGCTGCTCTAGGTGGGTTGCTCTGTCAACTAAAGCCATGTTTTAGAGTCTCTATACTCCAGTTTACGATTAACGATTACTAAATTAGTTGACAATTATTTAACAATCCATTAATCCCGATTAATCCGATTAATTGTTTCAACCCTACTTTGATGACTTGCCTATGCTTACTGAGGTTACATAATGGTCACAATGAAATGTAGGCATTTAGACACAAATCAATAGATGTTCTTAAATGGATATAATACAGTATCTTGTGTCCCATTGCTTTAATAAAATACAAATCATCAGTAGTAATGAATGTTGTTCTAAGTCATTACCAACATTAATCCTGTTTAACACTAAATGGTTCTGCTTGGTCTGCTCAGACTTAGGATTTCCAATATAAGGGAATTTTTCTAACATTTTAAAAAGGGATCCTTGAATATTGTACCTCTATGTCCAAATAGATTTGATCATAAATTAAATAGAGGTAAAAAAAACAAAACAACAAAACTGTTAGAGGCAATCTAAACTTTAAGACATAAGCCCTCTTAAGGCATTTGTGGGTTCTCTTCGGGTACTCCAGCTTCCTCCCGTAAACATGATTGTTGGGTTAGTTAATGTCTCTAAATTGCTCTTGAGTCTGTGTGTGCATAGTTGTATGTTTCTGTGTTGCCCTGCGATGGGCTGGCAACCTTTTCATGGTGTACCTTTTTCCCATAGACTGCTGGAGATAGGCACCAGCCCAACGGTAACCCTAACAGATGAGCAGAGGAAGATTGATTGATTGATTGAGTGGGGGTTCACATTTCAACAGTAAAACAACCCTTAATAAACATAAATGCAACAAAGCAATTATACACATCAAGCACAATTATGTGTTAGAATTTAGTCCAAACCCTTAATTTACTTGAGAATCTCTGATGAGACTGGAGATTGGCTATTCACTGATGCACTATCCAATCTGACTGAATTTGGTCTATTTTGCAAAGAAGAATATCATAAACTGAACAGATGGGCAGAGTATTCAGGCGAGACAGACAGGGGTAGTTTCAAAACGTTTAATAACAAAATGAAACAGACAGAATGGAAACTGAACATAGGCTGCTGTGGATCAGCGGACCTGCAGCGACTGTTGGGGAAGGCGGAGCATTGCCCATCACTGGCACTCTGTTTGTGGGAGAAACAAAGGTAAGTGGCCATGATAATCTATGGGGCCAAAATGGTAGCTTTAATATTTGCAAATGTGTGTGGAGAGTTGTGTGTCTGTATCTCGATTTGTGTGTGTGCAGTGGGATTTGAAAATGTGTAAATAAATCTGTAAATGTGTGAGGAGATTTGTGTGTCTGTACAACAATCTGCAAATGTGTAAAACTACTTGTGTGTAATCCGTTTTGCAAATGTGTAAAAAATCCACAAATCTGTATTCAGATCTGCAAATGTGCACTGAGATTTGCAAATGTGTAAAAAATCCACAAATCTGTATTCAGATCTGCAAATGTGTACTGAGATTTGCAAATGTGTAAAAAATCCACAAATCTGTATTCAGATCTGCAAATGTGTACTGAGACTTGCAAATGTGTAGATCAATCTGTAGGCACACACAGAGACACTTGTGTCTGAAGTATTTTCGCTTCAAGACCCAGAAATACAGACAAATCATTGGTTACAAGTCAAGCGGTTTTTCGGTTGGCTCTCTTTACACACGTGATTTTTGCTACTCTTCTGCCGTGTGAGATGCACAAATGCGTAGAAGGATTTGTATGTGTATTTTCGCGATTTGTAACCCCTTGCGCAGGCTCGCAGGCTCACATGCTGCCCTGACCGCAGGCTCACAGGCTCACAGACAGCCTCTAACCTTTTTTTTTCCTCCGCTGCGGGAGTTGACGTGACAAGGATGATATATTGATACCATTCAGTAAGGAAAAAATTTAATCTATTATTAAACAAAAGGTTACGGAAAGATGGCAGAAGCTGTGGGAAGAGCATAGAACTGGAAGGATGCTTTATAGTATTCAAAGGAAAATTGGTGAAATGAGGAGAACGGAAAGGAATAAAAAGAGGTTATATCTAGATTAAGTTTCGGAAACACGGGGTTAAATGGAAACTTATTTAGAATGGAACAGGAGGTTGTGGTTTTTGTTATCAAGGGGAGACGGTGGAGCATGTTTTGTTGTTTTGTTATAAATATTCTATGGAGAGAAGGGTTACAAGAAAATAAATTACAGTTAAATATACAAGATATTTTGGGGGGAAAAAATCTACTTATGATTATTTTTGTAATTTGATAAACAATCTTGAAAAAACGAAATTGGTAGAAAGGATATAAGTTTATTTATGAAAATATTGTTAATATTTATTTTTATTTTTCAGTGGGAAAATACATAGCATCCCGATCCACACTCCACTGAAGTAGATGGTGGTAATGCACATCATAAAGTTGCTTGCCAGCCGCCATAAAACAGAAGCAGAAGAAGAAGAAACAGTTTTACTAATGCAAACTATAGAAAAAAATAAAGAAATATACTTACAGAAAGCTGACGGGATTCCATTGCTCTCAACTTAGCAGGTACAACCCCTAGGACCCCAGTAACGTCACGTACTGTACAATACCGCCAACTGGTGGTATGTGGCTGTATGTGAAGCAAGTTGTGCTGAACTGTCGCAGCAGAGACAGGCTGTCTGTGAGCCTGTGAGCCTGTGAGCCTGCGGTCAGGGCAGCATGTGAGCCTGCGAGCCTGCGCAAGGGGTTACAAATCGCGAAAATACACATACAAATCCTTCTACACATTTGTGCATCTCACACGGCAGAAGAGTAGCAAAAATCACGTGTGTAAAGAGAGCCAACTGAAAAACCGCTTGACTTGTAACCAATGATTTGTCTGTATTTCTGGGTCTGGAAGCGAAAATACTTCAGACACAAGTGTCTCTGTGTGTGCTTACAGATTGATCTACACATTTGCAAGTCTCAGTACACATTTGCAGATCTGAATACAGATTTGTTGATTTTTTACACATTTGCAAATCTCAGTACACATTTGCAGATCTGAATACAGATTTGTGGATTTTTTACACATTTGCAAATCTCAGTACACATTTGCAGATCTGAATACAGATTTGTGGATTTTTTACACATTTGCAAAACGGATTACACACAAGTAGTTTTACACATTTGCAGATTGTTGTACAGACACACAAATCTCCTCACACATTTACAGATTTATTTACACATTTTCAAATCCCACTGCACACACACAAATCGAGATACAGACACACAACTCTCCACACACATTTGCAAATATTAAAGCTACCATTTTGGCCCCATATAATCTGACAGAAGATGATTATCCGTGTGAGCCACTTACATGGTTAAACAGTTCAACTCAACTCAACTCAAACTTTATTTATAAAGCAAGTTTAAAACAACTGGGGTTTCCCAAAATGCTGTACAGGAATCACAGTTAAGTTCAGTTAAGTTCAGTCCATCCTCTCATGAAAGGCAGGATCAGCCAATGCACTGCTAACGAGTGAGTGAGCAGGCACAAGACCGATCCAGGTCAGTTCAGAACAGGACCATTCTGAGATCCAGGCGTTTGTAGCCCGACCAAGACTGATCCAAACAGGAACAGACAGATCCAGGGTTCCAGGAATTAACAGAGTGTTCAGGCAGTTTCAGAGTTCCAATGAGTCCAGCAGCGAGCTCAGAGGGAGACAGGCAGGCTCAGTGGTTTAGAGGAACAGAGACAGGACATGGTACTAGGAAAACTGCAGAACTTTATACTGGCTCCTCCTAGGACATGATCAGGAGACAGGAGACAAACACAAACACCCTCTCTACGCACTGGCCCCTCGAGAGCAGCAACATGAACCATGGACTTATCTAAAAGTAAAACTCAAACAAAACAAAGAAGCATGAATAAATAACACAAATAATGATCTGGCCACGATAGCTGGGCTCAAACAAATATAAAGCAGCGGGAGCAGGTGGATAAGATGAATGATAATTAGAGAGCGGGGAGGGTATAGCAGGTGACTGAAGTTAGTAATTAGATCAGCTACAGCGGCTGCAGTCCTGACAAAGAATGGACTAAAGAATGACTCTTGCTAGATGTGAATTGCAGCAGTTGGCAGTGTTTCTCCGCTGTTGTAAAAATGCGTGAAACATATCTTTTTAAATCTTTATGTCAATACTGGATTCTAGGTTTTTTTTGTAATTGCGTTTTAATCTTAATGGGAAACATGACGTTTGTGTTTGGAATGAGCAAAGTGCTGCCATAGAACCTGACTAGAACTCAGTATTAACTTATGCTTTAAAAGCTGTTCTTCAACACTAAAATGTCTTTTTTGCAGAAAATACAAGAGAGATAACTGCTTTACTTTGTCATCCTTGTCCTTATGGCAGAGATTTATTCCTGATTCAATCAGTGCTCTAGAAAAAATATTGATTTGCCTCCACCCCACAGCTGCAGGAAATATGCAACAAACAATTGGATGTTGAAACAGAGCGAAAGCATGAAGAATATGCTCACCTTCTTGCTTCACCTAGCTTGATAAAAATACATTTGTACATCTAAATGCACTCTTTGTCCTTTCTCTTGGCATGTTTTCCCAGCTCACAATCTTGAAGTAGCTCTCTCACTAAAGGCAGATGAATCAACTCGGATGACTCATGTTGTCCTTTGGTGTCTTCATCATGAATACTGAGCCACACTATAAGCTACTTTGCTTAAGAACATCTGTCAAATGTTACAAATGCAAGGAGCTTGATATTTTTATTATCATTGGGTGACAGGTTTTCATAAAGGTTTATATCACTTGCATTTCCATCCATACGTGTTAGCTATTTCTCTGCGTGCATTAAATTAGGACATCATGCTAAAGATTTTAATGCCATGAAGTGTTTCATGCAGTTGAAAAAATGAATTACAGGTGTTGAGATAGACATGCAAAGTCAAAGCTCAGCTTTGTCTGTCTCAGCTCTTCAGACTGACTGTGAGGAGAGCTCTTGAATAAATATGTTTTGGCACCTTTCTCTGCAGCAGAGGTTTTGTCCCTGCAAGCTCTCTTAGATTTTACTCCTTAGGAGCTTAAAAGACCAAATAAGCACATCCTGTACAACAAAAAGAATATCTTAGACAAATTTCAGCTGGTCCATTTTCCCTTTTCAATATCTGAGAATATGATGCTATATATAAAATTGATACAGCTGATTATATTCCAAATGAGGATTCTCAGAAATCTATCTTCACTATCAAGCAGGCGCAACATAGCCAGCGAACCATAGCTGTGGCCTTTCTAGTTTCAACAGCTGCTTCCTCTGACAGTGCACCCAGCTCCTCACACACTATGAATATTTCAACCCTCACTTTATGCTTCATTTATGGCCTCACCATCTAATTTATTTGCTGTTTGCAAGGCAGTTAAGGGCCACAAAAGATCAATTGAAAAGTTTCTTTCTTTCCTTGTTCAGTTCTATGTAAGTTTGTTGCTTGTGGTGCATTTATTTCCATGTTTGAAATGGAAAAATGATGTAAAAAAAAAAAAAAAAGCATGAAACAAAGACAACAAACGCATTGCAGCCGAGAATAGAGTTTCAAGTTGTTAAGCAACAGAACATTAAATTTGGATACCCATACAGAACACCCTGAGAAGAGGGTAGTGGTAGCAGGATATCCAAATGTCAGGTAATATTGCGAAGATCTAAATAGCAGTTTGATCAGGTAAGATGGGAAATCAGGAGATTGATGCAAAAACTTCGGTATCTAGTGACTAAAATTGAAATGAAAAACATTTTTGTAGATTTTAGTCATTTCTGCATCGCTTCTGATCAACATTGTTACTCTCATGCACACCCTAAAATATTTAATGCATTTATTTTGTTAGATAGAAACTGTGAATGGAAGATGCTTTCACATATGATCAGTTTAGTCTTGAGGCTTTCACTACACAAAGAGCAGAGTAAATCTCAACATTATTCTGTGGACTCTGCATTTCATGCAGCTCAGATTATTTATGACTTTGTATTTATAGTTATTTTTTTCTGTCACATGTTAATTGGCAATGCAGATTTTCTGTACGCTTAAAGTTTAGATTTAGAATTTGTAAGTGAAGTTAAAATACTGATTTCATATCTATCACTCATGGGACAGACACTAGGAAAAATTAATTTCTGCTTTTGTGGGTAAACTTGCATGACAACATTTTGGAGAGAACAATTATTAATTCAATAAAACAAGCATTAGATGTCAGTGACTAGTTGTTTCCAGCTGAAAATACTTATAATGGACCATACTTGGTCCTTACTCGGTCTTGCTGTTGAGTCACTTCCAGAGTTGACTACTATCTGATATATTTGTCCCTCAGCCTGGAATGCCATCCTAAATTCATCATAAACTGGGGGAAACAATAGCAGCAAAACAGAAATAATTTTGGAACCTCCTGACAAATTTAATTCTCCAAACCGGTTGAGGGACAGCCTGCTCCTTGTGGGGCTCAGTGCCTGGACCCCATTAATATATATACCCAAGTTTAGGGCCAGAGTTCACATTTAGGACTAAGATTTGAATTAAGTTTAGGTTGGGGTTAGGTATGAACCGATAATGGAAGTCAGTGTAAAGGCTTTGTAAAGATAGAGAGCCGTATTATGGATTTGTGTGTGTGTGTGTGTGTGTGTGAGTAAGTCAGCAGCATAGCAGTATCTGCTTTTGATGTACAGTATCTGCTCTGGCTTCTTTGAAGCATCATGGAAACTCTTCGATGCTTCCATCTGAATCCAAGTCCAAACAGTTGTTTTGTAAAAAGTCATTAGACTGGGCACAGCCTGGCATCTGAAATGCAGATCAGATGCATTGCAACAGTTCCCCTGCAGGGTTAGATGCTGTTGTTGCATATTGTCCTGTATTGAAAGTCACACGAAGCTCTTCACATAAGTTTATACACTAGTAGATGATGTATATACTCAATTAAGGTTCTTGTTTAGTGAATAGTTTGATATTATTTTTAATTCACTTTAAGAGTAACTTGTGAGCAAACAAAAAAAATAAATAAATATAAATAATATAATATTGATCCGTACTCATTGCATACTTTATCAATCGTACCTCTTTGATTTGTTAAACTGCAAATGAGCTAAAGTCACTGCTACAGCACAGTGTAGATAGAGTTCTATACAATTTGAAAGTAACTTGTTGAAGCTCTAACTGTGTATCAATAAAGAGGAGGAGAGATTAAGAAGGTCCCTTGGTTGCTGGTGTCAGATGTGTTGGTCTACTCATCTACTCATATTTTTATGCACTTCTCTCCAGTGTAAGGAGAAAACCGCCCACTGAGCAGTAGTTGTGTGGAGAAACTTGACTTGCTGATGTTATTAATTCCATTAGAATGGGAAGGCTGCTTCAGGAATAAAGGAATAGAGGAATATATTGAAGATAAAATATCAAATAATGTAGAATATCATCTTTCTAAATGGAAAATAATACAGATCTTTACTTACTAAAGCAGACTGGCTGCAGAAGGAATAGATCACACGGGTGCTTCTTTTGAGAAACAACAGTAAACTAAGGAGGATAATCTGACCTCAACAAGCTGCAAAACAGTGAAATCTAAGTAAGTCCATTTTTATAAGTGCTTTTATTCTTGAACTGCGCAGATAAGTGAGACACTTTGCAAAAGGAATAAAGCAATTTACATTTAAAATGAGAAAAAACAGCTACACTCTCTGAACCCAAGTGCATCTAATTATCTATTTTAAGGGTAAAAATACTCATTCCATTGGAAAATCATCTTATTTACCCACTCAAATTAAGGGTAAATAAAGTTATTATAAGAATCTTTACTCATTTTTAGATCATTTTTGCAATGCATCAAACAAAAACACTTTGCCTGCCAACACGTGTCAAAGGCTTACTTGGTTTCTTATCTATGGATATAAATACAGCCCAGATCCATCTGCTAATCCAAGGAAGAACTCCTTGTGATTGTGAGATGATCGATAGTTCAAAAGAAGAAAATACAGACATAATGCATGCCGTCATTTGGTAGCCTTTAAAAGAAGTTTAAAATAAATTATTTTGAGGATCTTTTCTTGTTTGCCTTAAATACATTTTTCTTTACTGAAAATCTTTCACTCCCTCGTAGGATTCAGGGACAACCCTAAAATAGAAACTCTCTGTCTTAGGTGTCGGTAAAAATGTCTGCATATTTCGTGAATGATCTGTACTCTTCAATTTCAGCTTGACTGTGAAATCTTGGTTCATGTGTAATAAAAAGAGAAGAGCCGCTCCTTTGATGCCGTCTTTAGATTTTAATATTCTTCCCTCATTCTTAAGCCTGTACTTCCTTCTTGTTTTCACTGCACAAAAACACCAGCATGTATCAAGAACTCAACAGCTTGAGTTTTTCCCCTTTGCCCCATTTTCTAGTTTTCAGTGTTGCAGCCCCCTGAATAATATGCCTCAACTTCAAGCTCTCCAATTAACCCATATTTTTACACAGTTTTTGATGCTGGGGAAAATTTTTTCCTGTTGCAGGAGGAGTGATGCTTACTGCAGAAGTAGGACAGAAAAATGAAAAGATAGTTGAGATCTGATGGCAAAGACTTTCTGTCAAAAGAAGCAGAACATCCAGTCCAGATGGTTTTCATTTTTTTTATTTTCATTTTTGCTCGAAGTTAAACTTTTTATACCATTGAAAAAATAAAACATTGTTCTGCTGTTATATAAGTTTATTTGTGAAGGGCGATACAGTACACTTCCAGTTCATACCCTTTCACTTATGCCCTTATAATTTTACTATTACATAACATCTGATAGTGTTACTGTACCTCCTTTATGTACTCATTACTATTTATTTTCACTTCTGCAGTAAAAACCACTGCATAATTTATTTTTAATGCATTATTTTTCAGAATCCACTTGTGTGTAATTTAATACATCCACCTTTCCTGCGAAGGCCTCAGAGGTTTGTTAGAGAAAATACTTTCACAGATAACTGTTAAATCCAGTGATAGAATAGTAGAGCAACCACCCATGCAATCTGTTAACAGGGGAAGCTGGTGACTATATGCATGAGGAAAAACTAGGGTTGAACATCCATGGAACATAATATTGTTAAAGTTGGTGGTGGCAGCATCATGCTGTGGGGATGTTTTTATTTTTATTTTAGCTGAATGAAGCTAATTGCAGGACATTGCTGTAAGAAAACCACATGCTGCAATAGGCGTAAAATGGGTTATCTCTTCCGGCAAGACACTTATCAAATGTACAGCTAGAAGGGTGTAGATCAAAATACATTCTTTAGTAGATTATGATCTTTAATCAAAATGATTGCTAATCAGACCTAATGGCTAACGTTCACATCATCTCTACCCAGTCTGACAGAGCTTGAGATTTTTAGGAAATTATTATAATACAAAAATTTGTCTCTAAATGTATGAAGCTGTCAGGGAACCCAAAATACTTCCTGTTCCAACAGTGAAGTGCCTTGAACTGCAGAAAGCAGTGTTTCTACAAAGACAGCACAAATGCAAAGATTATGTGTAAGATCTAGGTATGGAAAAGAAAAAAATGTTGAAAACCATATTATCTTAAACAAAAAGTGCAACTTTGTTCAAGGAAATTTCATTAAATCAGAATAAATTTGAGTATTTACAGTTTAATGTAACAGACTACAAAATAGTATGGATTCTTTTGTAAAACACCATTAATTGTCATCATTATTACTACTGATTTTAACTACATTTCAAGTCCAAAATGGGATAGGGTCATTTCTTTTTCGAGATCTTCTCTTTGTAATTTATCTGCCCACAGCTTGTTACTGCAGCACTTTTTGAAGTAGATAGAGATGAATGGCTGTTGTTGCAAAGTGGGCTATAAACACTGAGCATCACATTTTATGACAAAAGCACTTCGCTGACACAAGCAGTAGAGAAATTATCCCCTTCATTGTTAGAATATAAACAAGGGTTGTTTGGGCTTTTATCTGTATATACATTACTCACTGCTGGCTGATGGACAGCAGTTTGTCTGACAACTTCCTACTAGTTTTCATATATTGAATAATAACAAAAAGACAAACATATTCGGAATGTTTTTCTAGTTTATTAGTTTGAATACAGATGACTCCCTGTTGAACATACAGACACGTTTGTTTATTGATTTAAGACCACCTGTGACCTTCAGGCTCTGGATGGTGCTGATTATTTATGTGATTTGCGATGGAATGGGAAATTACAATAACTCATCCCTGTGATCTCAAGGTGGATGCAAGCCAAAGCAGCTGAAGGCAGCAGAGGTAAATATAATAGTAATTCATGACATGTCTGCAGTTTTTGTTTTTCCACCATATATTCTTGAGAGCCCTTCTGTCTAGAGACCCCAGGGTTTAATAGGTTTTTATTTCACCTCACCTTGGCTGTCTGGACAGCGGTTATGGGCAGAATAGAGTTTATGCCTTCAAACTCTAAAAGGGTTTTTCTGATGGATGATTGATCGAGCTGTTATGAAGCATGAAGAGCAACAGCTTGATTGGGCTCTAATGGAGCTCTGATGGAGCTTTATGAAAGGGTGCCAGGAGTGCTGCTGGGTTTTTCAATTGGATTGAAATATTTTTAGTAGAAACAGGAACAGCAGTGAGGTGTAAAAAAGGGGGAAAAAAACTCTAAAGCCCCCACAGTGCGATGACATTTGTTAAAGCCTAGTGTGTGCTTATAAGAGCTGGCTTGTATAGGGCTTTGAACGGATGGAGAGCGGTGTCAGTGAGGCTTTTGTTGCAGGGACAGAACCTGGCATGGGTGAATGTGCTGCTTTGCTTCATTCTCCTCACATAAAATGAAGAACACACAAAAAGACAGTAGCCAGAGGCGGTTTGAGCACAACCGATAAACCGCCAGGCCGGAAGCGCCCTTCTGATACCTGGTGGCTCTGAGGACCGTTTGGCAAGTTTAGAAATAAACAGAAGGTGAAAACACAGCAGTGACAGCCAGAGTGCGTGGGAACAATAGAAAGACCTTTATATTCCTTCTCCTGGGTCTGACTGAAATGTACTGAAGAGGAGGGAAAGAATAAAACGAAAAGCCTGCTCCAGGTTGACTCATCAAGCTGAGTTTAGTTTGTTTCTTTAGCTTGCTGTCACGCACCTTTAGCCATTACATAGCTTTTCATTTATAGTAATGGTCCTCACCTCTATTTCCACTCTCACCACCTGCCACACTCCCCCCCCCCCCCCCCCCCCTCCCCCCATTGTCTATATTACCCATTTGTCTCCAGTGTTTCTGCCATTTGCAGGTTGTTTTTTTTTTTTATGTGAGCTGTGCACATCGCATAGCTCAGCTTAACTTGACCAGCCACCCGTCTTAATCGGCTCTCGGGGCCCAAGAGCTAACGAGCTTACAGCAGAGCGAGTTTGCAGCCAGCAACAAATATCTGCCTGTCAAAAATATTTTCCCCCTGCTGATGAATACTTTTGTTGTAATGACTGTGTGATATTTAAAGTTGCTCCCTTACAAAGTTGTATATATCATCTCCCTTCATGTCATAGTTCTATAACTGTGTGTTAATCTATCACATAAAAAGCTTTTGGTTCTAATGTGATCACTAAGTTCACGGGGTGAGTCTATATTTGCCATGCACAGCATATATCAAATGATTCAGTACAATGTGGAAAGCCTAAAGGGAGAAAAAGATCCCTCTTTGTTCTCACGTAATCTTTAAAATCCAATTTATGAAACGTGCACTTTCTGATAGCAGCTATTTTTCCACTTTTGCAAAAAGCCCAAAGCATGGAAAATGTCTGGCTTTGTCCACATCTAATTGGTTTGTATTATATCCTCCATGCTTCATTTGCTTGTCTCATCTGCTGTGATTTAGATCCCTCATGTCTGAGCGGGTAAAACTGACTGGAAACCCAGAGTAAAGGAGAAACACAACCCCAGAGCTTTTTAATCCACCCACTATCCTCTGCACCACTTCAATCTGCATATGATGTGGGAGGCTATTGTCTGAACTCACTCGTTTCATATGGAGAGCACAAACACGCCTAACAATCATTCTCACAAATCATAAAAAAAGAAGAAGAAAAATAAAAGCTATTGGGGCTTTAAAACAAAAAATATTATGATGGCTGAAACATCTTTGTTTGCTTCAGGTGGATTGACATTTAGATGTTTGGTGTTAAACAGAAACTGAAAAGCACATTTGGGTTCCAGGAAGGCCTAGGGCTGAGAGTACTAAGCTGCATGCATTCAAGGACAATATTTGGTTTGGCTTTGTTGAATTGTTGCTTATCTGAATAAAGATGACTAGATGTCACACAGACCAGTGTTGCCTCCAGCCTTGTTTCAGCAGTGCTAGTTTCCAGATACGAATGTGGATTCATATGTCAATCTCAACCTCTTCGATTTGAAGAGAGGCAAAGAGATAAAGATACAAGTTTCTTTTCACCTGATTTAGACCTTAGTATTGGATCTATGATTAAGCTCCATATTTTTTCTTCATTATAATGGATAACCACCAGTCTGTAAAAAAATGTTCATCCTAGAGAGCTTGTAGAAGATTAGGTACACACACAAATATGTCATCATCAGAAACAAGTTTATTGCCAAGTAGGTTTGCACTTATGAAGACTTTGACTTGGTGTTGATGGTGCAGACAATATATATATATATATATATATATATATATATATATATATATATATATATATATATATATATATATATATATATATATATATATATATATATATATATATATATACATACATACATACAGAATACAGAATCTATAGCTACATATAATATAAAACATACAATAAGCTACATGTATATGCAATATATAAGTACATACCGTAAATCGTCTAATATAGGACGGGACCTTTATTTCACTCAGGTACATCTTGGTCCAGGCCAATACTGGAAGGAGGCCAGAATTAGAGGCAGGCCTCTATTTCTATTTGATCAAAACAGACTACCAGTGGAATGAATAAAAACAAGATTTTGTGTCTCTGTGAACCTATAAAATACTAAGTTCATTTATTGAAAAAGTACAGTTACCATAACGGTATACAGAACATTATTCAGACATCTTCCAGCAGCTGCAATTTTTCTGCACGGCAATACGAAAAAATGGAATGGAATCTTGGCCAAACTGACTTGCGAAACAAAGTTAAAAAAATAAATAATGGAAACTCTTCTGCCATCACAGCAAAATTTTATTTGAGGCAGGCTAAGTGGAAGTAGGCTACCAGTATCATATATTTCAAGGGAAATTCAGAACACCAAGGGCCAACGAAATTCTGTAATTTTAACGCTGCCTGGTTACCATCAGACCTACTGGTAATCACATGTGTCTTTCAGATCAGAATGATTGTGTAAGGCCACTACGATCTCTGTGTAAGGATGGGACTTCCCATGCTAATGGCTTGGATTCATTAGCAAACATTCCCCCCCTGTGGTACTTGTATGTTACTATCACAAGTTGTTGAGGACTTCCCAGGAACATCGTTGGTTCTAATTCTACCTCGGCCTGTATACGAGTCCGGCCATTACTTACCTCCACCAACAGCGAGACCGGCCATTGTTAGAGACCCGGCCGCTAATGGAATACAGGCCAATATTATAGGATTTACTGTAGCTATATATATACATAGTAGACTGTAGGCTATGCATTAATGTAACGCAGGAGATCTGGATATGCTATGTTGGTGTAGCTTGTAGGTTCTGAATGGCGGAGGGAGAGCGGCAGTGTTAGTGTCATAAGGTCTCTGGGCCGTTTTGAGAAGGCTAGTAGTGGATGGGAAGAAACAGTTTTTGTAGCGTGAAGTTTTGGTCCTGATGGACTGCAGCCTCATGTCAGAGGGAAGTGACTGAAATTGTTTGTGACTACTGTGCGAAGGATCAACCACAATCTTCCACCATGCCTTAGAGTCGTGATGTTACATTAAGATTTCATGAGTAGGGAGTGAAAAACCTTCAAATATGAAAAAAAAAAAAGTTTTAACCCAACCATTCCCGCTCCCCATAAAAATAACTTCAACTGCAACTTAGAAAAAGTTTTCAGGCCTTCCCAGCAGTAGTCCTCCTAAATTAGTGTTGCTCATTACTTTACTGCACCCTTCAGCTCTCCCACTCCTTACTGGGTTGGTCCTTTCCCAAATAAACACGGAAGTTGCTAAAACTGCAGAGATGGACTAAACGAATTCTACACAAAGGGCCGGATTTATCAAGATCCAATTTTGCGTGCAGTAATTTGCGCTCGCAAACTGTAATTTTGCGCGAGGGGCTGAACCATGGTTTGCGGGTGATTTCACAAGAGTGATTGCATAACTGGTGGCAGGTGCAAAACTGTTGTAGACGCCCTATTTAAATGATGGTTTTGCGCGTTTTGTGGTTTGCGGCAAAGTAGTTTGTAGTTTGTACAAACTAGTGCATTAAGAAATTTAAATCTTACAGTGACCCCCCCAAAAAAAAAAAAAAAAAAATATATATATATAGAAAAAACTGAGATGAGATTACTGCCCGTATGCATCCCGGCAGCATTTGCATGTTGCTCCACAGGCGCAGGGGGAAGGTCTGGTTTCTCCATTAGGGCGTCAGGGCGACATGGCATTTAGAACGTCAGACAGCACTTCTGAAAAACTAGATTGGGAGATCCAATGTTGCAAGGAGTTTTGTGATAGCTGGTATTTCGTGGGTCCTCCTTGTGGCTGTCTCCAAATCCATTCGGAGTTCCCCGAACAGCTCCAAAATGGCAATGCTGGATAAACGATATGTTTTGATGATCGTTTCCTCGTTCATTCCAAAAATATTCACACGGAGTGAAAAAATGCGTTCTCTGCGTCTCCTTGCTTCATTTCGATGTCTCCTTCTTTCGACAATAACCGCTGCCATGTGTGCGCAATTACGCATACAGACCATTTGCACCTTCTTTTGAAACGTGTTAAATATAGAGTCAGATACCGTTAGGAAAATTGTTTTCAAGTTTAATAAATCACTTTGCGAGTGCTAAATTAATATATTTACATGTTCTCCTCCCACAAGACGCACTTTTGCGTGTAATTATACCAGCATTGGTGGGAGGAAATGAAAAGCACTGCAGCAGGCTGCTCTGACTGCACAAGTCTTTTATTTACACTGTAGGTGTAATGTCATGTGATGTAAGGATGATATAAATGGTGAAGTCCTTTTTAAATCAACCCCCTGGGTTAAAAAGGAGGCCAACTATGGTTCCTTTTTTATTCCCAGAGCAGATCTGAGCTCCCTTAAAAGCTGCTCCAATGATTATACATTTCCTATTCCGCCATTGATCAGACTTCACTTCTTTTTCACACTAGACAAAGGTTTTACTTTCCTACTCTTGTGTGGAGTTTGTGGTGGGATTTGAGGTGCATTTCTGGCTGATCTATTGTGGTTCATCTTAAGAAATCATTGACACTTTCCCTTACTAATATGAATGACACATTAGGGGTGGTGGGGGGGGGGGGGGGGGGGGGGGGCAACAATCAACATCTACTGATGGCTGTCATTGTCACTATAGAAATATAGAAATGTTTTCCTACATTATGAAAGTGGATACAGACTGCAGTGGGAACTAAACTTTCCTTGAATTTCTAGTCAGTAGATTCTGATTGGCTTTCAGCTGTGTGACAGTTACAAAAGTTTTAGGTTTTTTGTTACTTTCTTATCTTTTTTTGTCATGTCTCAAGCTTGAGTGTGCACATCTATGTGTTAGAGCTAGAAATCTTACATGCACGGATTTGGCTGTCTGGAGGAGGGAAAGTGATTGTCGCCTCCCTAAAGAAGTTCCTTAGGCTATGGAGAGGAAGCAGCACTCACACTCAGAAACTAACAAACTGACAAATTTAGGGCACAATATACAGTAAAAGAAAAATAGTAATTAACTTTCAAACATGTGCAGTGTATTTTAATGGCACTATATGTAAAGATACAAAATAGAAAAGTGCTTTAGCTTTTTTGTGTAGCTTATAATATTGAAAGTATTTGCGCTTTACACTATGTCAAATTAGTGATTTTTGTGATTTACACAAAGTCAGACTTTAAGTGGGAAAATGAAACTAAACATAACTCAATTAAAAACAAAAGGTAGCTAAAGCATATTCATCTGAGCAGACAAAAGTACACCAAAACCTTAATAAAAACAAAAATGCACATGAGACTAACCCATACAGTGGTTTGACTAAAGGTCACATATGTCTAGATACCAACTAAGCACATCACCCCGTCCACATGATTGTCCCTCTGAGATAGCAGTTTAATTTCAATTCAAATAGTTTCATGCTCTTTTCCTGGGAGGTGACCAGCTCCCCACACCAGGTAACAAATATAAACCAAACAGTGAAACTGCATTTTTAAAGACCACACATTGCATTTGTGCTTAAAGATGATTCCGGTGCTCCAGGAAGACACATGCTGGATCAATGGAATCTCTACAGCCTTTAAAAGATCGCTCACACATTTTGGTTGTGCATAAATAAAACATCAATTCATTTTTTTTCATTTGTCTGTTTTGGTCTACTATTCATTTATTTGATCAATAAGATTAATAACCAGGTCATATTTAAGTGGTTTTGAAGAGGCTATGGAAATGAACTACAGGCTAAATATCCAAGTGCTGCAACAATCTTGTTCTAAAAGAGAAAAAGTTATATCATCTAGAAAGGATTAATTCTCTCAATTATCCCACAGCTGCTTTTTATATATTGCTCTTTATATAATCTTTTGGCTTATCCTCTGCGTGCTGCCATAGGGTGAAGGTTTTTCACAGTCGTATTTATTTATCTCCCACTTTTTGTTGTGAAGGTGAAATGAGCTGCAGGACTGCAGGGCTCAGCAATCCTGCCCTATATTCCTCTCAGACACGTACTTCTTATTTACTCCTGACAGCTTTAAATTGAAACTTTGATCACATTTTCCACACCGTTCCTCAGTCACGATCAGTTTTAGAGCTGGTCAGCTTCGCACTGCAGGGGGAAGATGGTTTTTCGTTGCTTGTATCTCTATGTGCCTTTCGTTCCTGATATCTCTCTCTTTTTCTTTCCTTTGGCTTACTCTCAGATCCTCGGGGGAGCCATCAATAGCTGACCCTGACATTGTTTTATTTTCTGCTAGTCCTCGAGCCTCCCTCTGTGTCTCGGTGGACTGGGCAGTCCATTAGTTAAGACTGAAGACCCGACAGACAGATGACTTGAGATTGGATTAACAGAACAGAGAAGATAAGGGGTGGATTAATCACAGCAAGTGTGTTTCTCTCTGTGACAGCTATAGACAGTTCTGTCATTACCATCTGATGAGATGGGAGCAAAGACCTTTGTGTGCTGGGCAAATATCCACTGTTTGTCTAAAAAATACCATTCTTCTTCTGCACAGACACAGGCGCTATCAAGTACAATAAGAAACTCTTCCATAAGCACATGCTTTCTTAGTTCAACCATTTAGTTCAGATAGCTTCCCTGGCTAATTTGGATGTATTTCAACTGAAAGACCTACTTAGGGGGAGTGGCAGCCTAGTGGTTAAGACATAGAGCTTGGAATCCTGAGGTTCTGAGTTTGAGCTCCACTCCCACAGACTGCCACCCTGGGTCTCCAAGCAAGACCATTAACCCCACACTTCTCCCTGGTTCCCCACGATGGCAGCCCACTGCTCCCCAAGGGTGTTTGTTAAATGCAGACATAATTATATTATTTTTTAAAGTTTATTAACAGTTCATCTCACAGCTTAAGTTAATTTGGTTTTTCGTCCCTCTTGCATGTGATCATTTTTTCAATTCGGTGTCATTTCCTGTTGGATTCAGACTTCACGATAGGTACTTCAAACCACTGAGTATTTAATGCCACCTTATCTGTATTCCTTCTTTATGTTTAAGCTTTAAGTTCCCAGTTAATATCTTGAGATGCTGGCTCCAAATCACCCTGTAATGTTACCTTTGGTTGTCATCTAGTTTCAGAGGAGCAACAGGACCCATTTCATCCACAGCAACCCCTATACATAACAAAATAGTGTTCCCAGGCCTGCAAGCATCTCCCTTTTCTACAAATGTTCTCACGTGGGGAAAACTACCCTGTTACCATCTGGCAAGTGCTAAAACAGTATGCTCCGTAAGATTACAGGACTCATCACGGCTTTTTCCCCAAAGGCCTTTTCTGCACAAGAACATATGTTCACAAAACTATTTTGTCTCCATGCTGTTATCCTGCACTTTGCCAAATGGCATATTTGTCAGTTTTTGGTTGAGGTTTGAGGACCCAGATGCAGAGGCAGGGAGGCAGAGGTTAGTTCTTGAAGATTTAAATGAAATCACCTAGTACTCACAGGCAACTGAGGCAGGAATACAAAAATCCAACATAACAAAATTCAGAAAAAAACAGAACCTTGGAGACATCAGGGAAAACAAACACGAGGAGCCAGGATAAGATGAGGAAAGACGAGGAACCAGAACTGAGGAACTGCACAGGGAGAGTATTTCTGGCTGACTGAGCAAAGGCAGGACTAACGAGTTGATTGAGAGCAGGTGTGAACTGAGGCTTCTAGAAAGGAGCTGGGGAAAAGGAGACCAACACAAGAGGGCGACAGAGGGCAACAAAGGAAAGCCTAAGAACTCAAATACATCAACAACAAAAAAAATCCTATTGAGCATCTCTGGAAGGAGCTGAAACATGCTGTCTGGACAAGGCAACATTCAAACCTGAGACAACGGGAGCAGTTTCCTCATGAGGAGTGGGCCAAAATACCTGCTGGGAGGAGCAGTAGTCTTGTTACCAGTAAAAATAATCATATGGTTACAGTGACTGCCTAAAAAAGTTTTGCTACAAAATATTAAGTCAATGGTACCATCAGTTTCTTTATCATGAGCTTTCATAGAATCTTTATTTATTTATTTCAGATTCAAGTTATTTCTGCACGCATTGCTGGTGTTTCTTTTATTAAAGAGAGACATCAACAATTTTGTCCATGTGTGGGCAAACACTACAGTTTTGGTTTCATTAGACCGCAGTTCATAACATTTAGATTATTTGACATTACACATCCTTTAAATCTTTTGGAATTTTACATAATCAGATGTGGTTGATTATTCTGAAACCTTGACACAATTACATCATTATCTGGACTTCTTAAAGTTCAAAGTCAGAATAATCCATCTGTCTAATTATTCTGTCAATTAAATGACAGGAAACTTAAACAGCAACCTGACAGGAATTGACTAAAACAGGAAACTTAAATTTAATGTCAGACAAGTGTTAAAGGTTTGTGTTTTACACTCTAAACTGTAAACAAATATTTCATTTTAAATAAACGAGGAAAAGAAGAAATATAAACATAGAATCAACCACCTTTCCAGCTTTATTAAATAGCACATTTAAGACCAATTTTCCATTGACGAACTTGCTTTACAAAGAGAAAAACATAAAATGAAAGAAATGTAATCAACAGATCAAATACAATAAATTAAGATCAAATTTAAAGCTTGTTATAGAAATAAAGTAGAAAAGCACTCTGAGAGCGTAGACCTCCTATTTTGACAACTTAAATTACTGTTCTAAATTAACAGAAGGTAAGGGTATTACCAAAACCCATGCAAGATTGCAGACTTCCGGGAAAAACACTTTTTAACTTTGTTTAGTTTAGCTGAGACTGACAATGATCCAAACTTTGCAAAATCCAGGATACACCTACCTGGAAAAGGCTCGGACCATCGGCCGTGGAGGAGGTCTTGCTGTTATTCATCACAAGGACCTAATTATAACTCCCCACCCACTGCCAGAGCTGACAACATTCGAATGCCTTCTCTTTAAATGCAAATCACAAATAGAAACAGTTTCAATTCTTCTCATTTATCGCCCTCCCAAACCACACCCCCAATTCATAAATGAACTGCAGGATCTCCTGACAACCCTTTGTGCAACAGCCAAAAACACACTTATACTGGGGGATTTCAATCTACATGTAGACTCCCCCACTAATCGCCCCGCTGCAGAATTTCTTGAACTCCTGGACTGTCTACATCTTACACAACATGTCACAGTACCAACACACACCAAAGGCCACACACTGGATCTGGTTATTACAGACAGTGCTTCCATCACCAATCTGCAGGTACATGATTTAGGCATGTCAGACCACAACAGCATCTCCATGGAACTGTCTTTAGCAGGCCCGTACAATAAAACAAAACGTCAGATCCATTTCAGAAACCTAAAAGCAATAGATGCCAACCTCCTCAACCAGGACATACAAAACATCTCACTTGACCCACAGTTCACATCAATTAATGGATCTGTTAACTACTACAATTCCAGCCTCCATAATATCCTGGAATCTCATGCACCTCTAAAAACAAGAACAGTTCACTTTTCCAAATCAGCCCCCTGGTACACCATAGAGCTCCGCAAAATGAAAACTGCTGGCCGTGCCCTGGAGCGGAAATACACCTCCACTGGACTACAAGTTTTCAGACAGGCTTACCGTGAACATCGAACATCATATGTCAGAGCACTCACCACAGCCAGATCCCAATATTTCTCACAAAAAATCTCAAACAGCACTGGAAACCCAAAACAACTATTCTCAACAATAAATTTTCTGCTCAAACCTCCCACACATGCACATGTCGATAATAGTACTAGTCAGTGTAACAGATTTATGGACTTCTTCAAAACAAAGGTAGCATCAATCCGGTCAGCCTTCCCTGTTACAGCCCCATCACCATCACCCGCTGACGGCACTCCCTCAACCCAACACAATACTTTCTCAGTTTTCTCAGACGTCACGCAGACAGAGGTGGAGAAGATCTTAAAAAGCATGAGGCCATCCACCTGCGTGCTGGACCCTCTCCTCACTGCACTACTAAAAAATCACATCACAGCCATCAGTCCATTAATCACAGCAATAATTAACCAGTCATTACACTCCGGTCAGGTTCCTCCAGCTCTCAAAACTGCAGTCATTCGCCCCCATCTGAAAAAGCCCTCACTCGACCCTGAAATCCTGGCCCACTACAGACCCATTTCAAACCTGCCATTCCTATCCAAAGTTCTGGAAAAAGTTGTAGCAGCTCAACTCCACAGTCATCTTCACACCCATAAAATATATGAAAAATTTCAGTCCGGTTTCCGATCAGCACACAGCACAGAGACAGCCCTGGTCCGCGTCATGAATGACCTACTCATGACTGCGGACCAGGGCTCACCATCACTCCTCCTCTTATTGGACTTATCATCTGCCTTTGATACCGTTGACCACACCATCCTACTCCATCGTCTTCAGTCCACAGTTGGACTCTCTGGAACCACACTCAACTGGTTCCAGTCATATATCACGGGAAGGTCCGAATTTGTTGCCATAGGACAGTCCAATTCATCACCCCATACAGTCACCTGCGGAGTGCCTCAAGGGTCGGTCCTTGGGCCGACCCTTTTCACCATCTACATGCTCCCACTCGGTCAGATAATCAAAAAACACAAGGTATCTTTTCATTGTTATGCAGATGACACCCAGTTGTACATAAAAATGGACTCCACTTCTCCCACAGTTCTGCCATCTGCTTTTCACTGCTGCCTGGAGGAGATAAAGACATGGATGGCTGAAAACTTTCTACAGCTCAACAGCAGCAAAACAGAAGCCATTCTCATTGGCACCCCACACCAAACCAAGTCCTTCTCCCTAAACAGTATCCCTATCTTCAGTCAAAACATCCCTCTGTCCTCATCTGTCACAAACCTTGGTGTCAAATTGGATCCACATCTCACGTTTGACTCCCACATACGTCACCTCTGCAAGGTCTCTTTCCTCCACCTCAGAAACATCGCCAAACTCCGCCCCTCCCTTTCCCAACCCGACGCAGAAAAGCTAATCCATGCCTTTGTCTCCTCCAGATTGGACTACTGTAATGCCCTCCTCGTCGGGGTCCCTGGCAAAAGTCTACAAAAGCTGCAGCACATCCAGAACTGTGCTGCCCGGGTCGTGACGAGGAGGCGCAAACACGAACACATCACTCCAGTCCTCAGGTCCCTTCATTGGCTGCCCATCCAACACAGAATACATTACAAACTTTGCCTCCTCACTCACCAGTGCATACATGGAACTGCCCCGGCTTACCTCAAGGAACTCCTCACACCTCACACCGCCTCCAGAACCCTCCGCTCCACCACCTCCACCCACCGACTGCACCAGCCAAGAGTCAAGCTCTGCACAATGGGAGATAGGGCCTTGCAGGCAGTTGCCCCACAACTCTGGAATGGCCTCCCAGAGTCCCTTAGGGTCCCACAGAGTGTGGAGGCGTTCAAGAAAGGCCTCAAGACATTTTTATTTAAAAAAGCCTATGAACATTAGTTAGTATTTTATCTGTGTGGTTTTATGGTTATTTTACTGTTTTGTTTTTACTACGTATGTTATTTTACTGTAATGTCTCATTTTAACTATGTATACTGTTTTTATTATACGGTTTTGTTTTAACTATGAATTTTGTAGCACTTTGAGATTTTTTTTAAATGTAAAGTGCAATACAAATAAAATGTATTATTATTATTATTAAGTACATTTTCAAATTGTTGGCTCTTAATTATTAATATGTTGTGAATAGACTATGTCATTTTAAATGAGCATTTTTTTCACTGCAGAACTTTCTCCTTTGAAACTAAAGGCAGAGTTTAACTAGAGTAAACAAGTAACAGCAAAATATTCTCATTTTACATCTGAGGGCTAGACTGGTACACACACACACACACACACACACACACACACACACACACACACACACACACACACACACACACACACACACACACACACACACACACACACACACCCACCCACACACACACACACACACACACACACACACACACACACACACACACACACACACACACACACACACACACACACACACACACACACACACACACACACACACACACACATATGTATAGGGACTTGTTTTGGCAGTTTGTATTTTCATTTCACAAGCCATGAGCCACTCATCTGTATCTGATTGAACCATAAGGATATTAGCAACATTTAAAATGGGTTTAAATCAAATCATTTACCCATTTTCTTGTAGCAGTGGGGCAGAAAGTGAGAATTCAAAGAAAATTAAGGTTAAGATTGTTTCTGAAAGGATCAGAGAAACATAAAAGCTGGCTGTGAAGGTAAAATTAGAACTGTTTTTTTTATTATTATTATTTTTTTTATCTTTGCCTTCCACCAGAAGATAAATATAAACGAGAGATTATGAGCAACTAAGCATTAGGGCCCATGAAGATGATTCAGACAAAGCACATATTCAGCTGTTGTTTTTGTTATGGTTATAGACAACATTTTCATTTCCTTCAGTATCATGACCAATTGAAGATTGTTACATACATTTAGTCTTGGACTTCTGGTTTATTTTATATCTTTTTATTTAAGAACGTTGAGTAGGCTATTTTCTAAAACTATTTAATCTAGTTTTGTTTATGATGTAATATAACTTAAAAGAAACATTCAACCAGACTGTTACAGCTGATGACTCAGTTCTAGTTTCTTAATTCTTAACTGAGATGGGTGTGAATGAGTCAAAAATTGTGTTATAAGAGTACAATTGCTTTTCTCTCTTGGGTCTGACAGATGCAGACCACTTTTTGGACAAATGTCTTTCTCTGTGACTGAAATGAATGCTGCTTTAGCAATGATCACCAATTTTTCTTTACTAATCAAATATCGTATTTTTACTTTTTCTCCATCAAATGCCAAATGACCTCATAGACAATTCAGGGCTTCTAGAAGCAGGTGTGATCTCCTAGTCTTTTTCCTTCTCTTCTAAGCACTGGAACAATCAAGATTTTTGTGTTTTGTACAGTTTGTTGACACCTTAAGGATGGATTTTGATGCACCAATTAACACATTAAACATTGGCTGATTAGCCACTCAACAAAGACAATTGCAGAAATGTACCTGAGAGGAAATCTGTGCAGAAGTTATTGTCTCTTGGGAGAAAAGAAGCAAGGACATTTTTATTTATACACTACCTTCAAAAGTTTGGGATCACATTGAAATTTCCTTATTTTTGAAGAGAATAAACGGAAGGGATGAATATCTTACTTGCCTACTTGCCGGTGCAAGCTGCTGCTTTTATTAAAACAACAAGCTTGACCCTAAGCTGAAAAGGGAATGAATAGGCTGGTCCATATCAGGCCAGCTCCGGAGATTGAATAATAAATGCTGAAGTTAGAAGGCTCCGGGTACAAATGAGATCTTTCTTATAGGTTTGGTATTTCTTGCATGCAGAATAAGTTAAGCTTCTCTACAACTCATCTGTTGACTTCTGCTTTTCTCTCTGTGAAGCTGAAATGCATTGCTTCCACTAAATGTAAATCTATGACATATGCTGCTGTTATGTATGAACCATGTGATCTTGCAAACACGCACAGCTCTCTGACAGTCCATCAATTCTCAAGCTACAAAGACAAAGCTTAAGTCAATTTTTTTCTCTTCAGTATATAAATATAGGTTTTCTACTAATATATATATATATACATACAGTAAGGAACATAAGTGTTTGAACACCCTACTATTTAGTAAGTTCTCCCACTTAGAATGGATCTAAGTTGAAGGGTCTGAAATTGTCATCGTAGGTGCAAAAAAAAAAAAAAGTCCACTGTGAGAGACATAATCAAAAAAGTAAAAAATGCATTTTTATGATACAGCTGCAAATAAGTATTTGAACACCTGGGAAAAGCAATGTTGATATTTGGAACAGTAGTCTTTGTTTGCAATCACAGAGATCAAACGTTTCCTGTAGCTTTTCACCCGGTTTGCACAAACTGGAATTTTGGCCCATTCCTTCACACAGATCTTATCTAGACCAGTCAGTGTTTTTGGCTATTGCCGAGAAACACAGAGTTTGAGCTCCCTCCAAAGATTAGGTTTAGGTCTGGAGACTGGCTAGGCCATGCCAGAACCTTGCTATGCTTATTACAGAGCAACACCTTGGTTATCCTGGCAGTGTGCTTCAGGTCAGCTCCTCCTGTGTAGTTCTGATTTCTCACCTTTCTTAGGATCATTGAGACCCCACGAGGTGAGATATTGCATGGAGCATGGACACACATGTTTCGCTTCTTCCATTATCTAATGATTGCTCGAAAAGTGGACCTCTTTTCATCAAGCTTCTTGACAATTTCCCTGTGGTCCTTTCCAGCCTTGTGGAGGTGTACAACTTTGTCTCTACTGTCTTTGGCCAGCTTTTTGGTCTTGGCCATGTAAGTAGTGGGATTCTTACTGATTGTATTGGGTTGTCAGGTGTCTTTATGCAGCTAAAGACCTCAAACAGGTGCATTTTATTTAGGATAATAAATAGAGTGGAGGTGGACATTTTTTTAACAGTGTCCTGTCTGGCAATGTGGCAATAAGAATAACTGTCTTGAAGCCAAAAAGAGCACAACAGATTTTACTTTCAAAAGTGGAGCAGTAGGGCTATTGCCATAGTGTTCCGCTTGTTTCATGCATATAAATTGCTTTATTATAATTATGCAGGGCGTTTTACAGATTATATGGACACTGCATTGTAAGAAGAGGAAAAACGGAAAAAAAGGAGAAAAGATGAAAGAAAGAGGAGATAAAGGGAGATAATAATAAAACATTTTCAGTCTGCTTCATCACCTGCAAAGAGATGTAAAAAGAACAGCAAAACCAACAGACATGATACGAGACATACAATAAAGTAACACCTAGATAATATCGCTGAAGTAGTATTATTTAATCTGACATGTACTCTGTGTTACCTGAAGATAAGGTGAACATTTTGAAGGCTGATTAACAGGTCTTTGAGGGTCAGAATTATAGCTGATATATAGGCGTCAAATACTTATTTGCAGCTATATCATACAAATACATAGTTAAAAAAATTATATATTGTGATTTCTACTGAAAATATTTACAATTTGTGCTTTTCATCACAAGTCTGCTAGCTGCTGTATCTACTGTTTCAAAGAGCAAACCAAGCTAAAAAAAAAAGCTGCAGTAAAAAAGTTCCAACCTCTAGTTGTTCCATCTGGAACAAGTAGATGAAGCAAAAAATTAATTAAGTAAAGGTTATTCGTTTCTCATTAAGCAAATAATTGAAATGAAATGTCATTTTCCCAATAGTGTTTATTTACCTCCTTGGATTTGCATTGTGAATTGGGATGAACACATTTTAATTGCTCTAACTTAATTAAACACCAATATGACGTAATTTCAAAATCTTTAAGATAAACTTTGGTTCGCAAACATAAAATATATGTTGAACTATGATATCGTTTCATCATTTCAACCATTTCCCCCCCCCATCGTTTTTGCATACAAATTTGTTTAGTTGAGTTTCACTAGTTTAGTGAACAATTTTTTAACTGGGGTATGTATGACTTGGAGTTGAATTACTTTTGTTAACCCTTTAAAGCCCGATCCAAGAATAAAACAAAACAGAAAATTACTTTTTTTGGGTCTGAAGTCCTTATTTGCCCTTTTAACAAATTATGTAAAAACAAAAAACAGAAATACATTTTTGATATTAATAATTTATTACTATGCAATAAGTCAAGATTATTTTGTGTAGTCTTCTGCCCTCTGTTATCAGGTATATCTGATTGTGTACAATAGGATTTTGAGCAAAGTTTTTACCATTAAATTATGCAAAAGGTGTCAGATGCAAAACATTTCAGAAACCATATGTATCAAATATGATACATTTGCCATTACAGGGTTAATATATCATTATTTTTTGAATGGAAATTGTTGTAAATTAATAAAGATGTATGCAGAGTTAACTGTTTGACCATGATTTGAGATCCATCCACACTTTCATTCATTTGTCCTATGAGACATTTAGCTGTGTTTTCACGGAAAAATACATACAAGTCTGAAAGTTATTTATTCAGATGACACAGTTGCACCCCCACAGTTTCCTCACTACGCAATGCCAGATCTGACTTAAATAATATAAACTGTGGAGTACCCCAGAGGTCAATTGTTGGACCAAGACTTTTATATCTTATATATCATGATTTAGTTCACATACCTGAACATCTTTAATGTATTCTCTTTGAAGATGACAAAGCTTTTTTCTATTCAAGTGAAAATGTGACTAATGTGTTGGGTGTAGCTTAAAAAAGTAGTTGAATGTAAATATATAATCAATTAATGTTAAAAAAAAAATGTTTAGCAATACAGTAATTCCTACCAATGTATTGATTGATAGTGATGGAGTTGTGATCAGGTGTGTGAGAGAGATTAAATTGAAACCCCTATTCTTGAAGAAAACATAAACTGGGAACCACACATTTCAAATTTATATAACAATGTTTAATGATAAACATATAAAATAAGATGTATTATTACATGATTGTTATTATTCTTATTATATTATATTAAATAAAAGACTCACTGAATGATAAAGCATTGTTGATATCATACATTTCACTGATATTTTTCCTAATTGAACTAGAAGCTTAGAGGGATGCCTTTAAAGGATATACAAGCTTTATTTTCCAAAAAAGAGCTGTAGAACTGCTAGCAGAAAACACTCAAACCCTGAAACCAAAATTAATTAAATTTACAACAGCAGTGAAACAAAAGTGTTTGCACCCAGAGTATTCCTGGGTCAGTTTGAATCCTGTTATGGTGATCTCATGCCCTGTTCTGATCTAGTCAAGGTTTTCCTTACTACCTTAAAGTCTACAAAAGAGCCGTGAAGGTCTCCACATATAGTTAAACCAAAGAAGTTACAGGCAGTTATAAATAGTAAGATTGTCACGCCAGCTGCTTTGTTTTGCTGCCCTGTCTTCTGTTCATTTAATTTCTACCAACCCCAGCTTTCAAGCATGGATACTTGACTGATTTTCACCTGCAGCTTCCTTTGCTTCATCAGCTGGTTCAGGGCTTAAAGCCTTTATTTGATGGATGATCTAAGACTTTTCTTCCTGGCCTTTAGCTGCATGTTCTCTTTCTCCATTCCTATGCTGTCACATTTGCTTTTTGCTGTGCTAACAAATTACCAACTTAGTGACTGGTGCAGTTTTGTCACTCCACAGTTTTTCATAAACCCTATTCTCTCTTGCATCTGCACACACTGCTCAGGCAATATGATATATGATTAAAGATTCATTTAACTTTATTACTGTGTTATAAATAATTGCTGGGATTTAATTAGTTAACCTAGCAGGGGAATTTACTTCCATGTAGTCCTGATTTAATTAATGGATTCATACGCAGCTTGAGTTGGAGTTATAGGAGCAGTCGTCTCAAACACACCCCAACACACACACATAGACATACACACCTGCTACATTTCAGTCAGACTCTAATCAATAATTTACCATTCCACTGGAAATGCAGGCATGGTTCTGGATCTGTCAAACTGGGCCTTCAGTTACAAGGTTTGCTGCACTGACTTCTTCTCATATGCGGAATAAAATTAAATACAATATTTGTATGTCAGTGTGTTTAATGAGAGATCTGTCATATCTGTCTCCTAGTTGCTCTCCCTGGGTGCTGAAACGTCCCATCAGTCCCTCACTTTGGCAGGAAGCTTTGAGGGTTATTCATGTGATGCAGCGATGTGTGCAGAGATATTCCACATCCCTTTCAGAAGGCACTGACCCTAGACGCAAAGCCGGGGACCGTCTGTCAAGTAGAGAACTGGCTTCTCGCCATAACAGGATTCACACTGACCCAGAAACACTCAGGGTGCAAACACTTTTGTTTCACTGCTGTTGTATTTATTGCCTTCGTCGAGGTCGGATCTCCTCCATGGAAAACGGATCTTGATTTTATTGGATGGTTTTGCATCCCTAAATGTTTGCCAGAGCCTAAAAAGTGATGGATAGCTGATCTCCAGTATAAGAAATATGGTCACCAGTGTATGTGTTAAATATAAAGACTATTCATTTAATCTCTTAAACCATTGGTAGGTTTACAAAAACAGGCAGAGATGGCAAAAGTACTCACTTTCCGTACTTGAGTAAAAGTACAGATTGTACTTGTGTTAAAAAATACTCTGGTAAAAGTGGAAGTACTGATTAAACTTCTTTACTCAATTAAAAGTAACAAAGTACAGGCTTGTAAATTTACTTAAAGTATAAAAGTAAAAGTAGAAACCACTTTTTTCATGCCGTTGCCTACATTTTAAATGGATGTCTGCCAATAGGACTAGATCTCCGTTGTGTTCATTTTCAATCATCTCGTCGTCCATGCTACTATGCTAACGCCACCGCCATCAAGCTGCAATGATTTGCCGCGAATGAATACCGCCGAATCTCTCGATTCATCTTGTAGTGGTGCGTCAAATGCAATGTAGATTCCCATCCAATTAGATTGAATTTGGTATTGATGATGTGAAAAATAATAACGGTAACTCCATTGAAATGATTAACAACTAAAGTAACGAGCCAATTTTTAAAAATGTAAGGAGTAGAAAGTACAGATATTTGTGTAAAAATGTAAGTAGAAGTAAAAAGTCACCATAAAAATGAGTAGTAAAGTAAAAATATCAGAAAAATCTACTTGAGTACAGTAACGAAGTATTTGTACTTCGTTACTTCCCATCTCTGAAAACAGGTAAAAGTCATTTAAAGGTATACAATTCCAATTTAGCAAGTCTGCTTATTATCTTGAGGCCATTTTTAAATATTACATGAAAATCTAACACAATACAAAGCTATTCTATCTTTGAGACTTGTTTGTGAAGCTATCTTTAGGTACCTAGAGTGGGCTTTTTCAGGTAAAATGAATTTATTTATTTTTTTTAAATAAACCTCACTGTCAAATATTACTGTGGAAACATGTTGAAACCATCTCCAAATACCAGAACAAACACGTTTTACTCAGCCTCCTAAAAATAAATTAAAGCAACAGCAATAATAATCATAACAATAATGTTCCAAGATAATTAGTTGGAATATCATAGTTCCTTTATATATATTTCCCTTTTGCTTGACCCATTTTAAACAACAATTTTCAAAGAAATATGCAAATTCTGCATAAAGGGACCTACTGGTTTGCCAGACTATTTCTGCTTTCTACAAATGCCAACCTAAGTCTGGGCTTACTATTTACATACTGCAGTTTGAATCTAAGCACCATGCAATTTTAGAAGGTGGCAAAAACACCATTCATTTTAGCCACTTATCACGGTATGAAAGGCATTTTCCTAAAAATTTGATACACGGTTTGATTATGTACCTTTTTGTGTGCACATAAGCAAACCCCCCCGTTTTAGAGCAAACGCAACAGTAATATTTAATGCTGTGACCACTCTAAAAAAAAATCACATTTTCATCTTTTAACATCTTGGCTTTAGTTGTGTTTTCAAATGTGTGTCTGCTGTTTTTCTTTTTGCAGAAAGTGGATGTGAAGTGGGTGTTTAACGGCTTCTTTAAACCACTATCTTGTAAAAACATGTCTGCTCCTTCAATTTTAATCATAGATTGTACAGTTGTCTTTTCACCCGACCATGCATCACACTCTAAGGGAAATGGTGCCTAAAGTAGAGTCAGTATTGTTTTTAACTAAAATTTAAAAATCAAAACAAGTTCTTGTGCAAATTTAAAATTAGCTGTAAATTTCTGATTCTTATACACATTTTCTTTGTTTCTTTTCTTACTTGAACTGATGTTTTTTTTTAAAGAAAAATATATAAAGATGCATTATATGTTTGCATGTCAATTACTTTTTGTGTTTGTTTGTACTACTAAGAGTTAAGACAATCATTTGAACAATAGATAACATGTTTTTGACTTTGCCTTCTTACATCAGACAAACACTCATTAAACCTTAACTCTTTTAAATGTAAATGTTTCCACAGCGGGGGTTAAGATCAGGTTTATATTTCCAAAAATCAATAAAGGGAGATGTCTCACATATATAGTGAATTACAGTCACCCTTTTAGGAATTCTGTTGTGAGGTGGATTGCAGTGATTTGGATGAAATTTTTTTTTTTTATTTGTCAAGCTGTGTAGCATAATTTGCACATTCTGAAGATGCTTTTGGCTCATGGCTAATGCAGTCCCTGGTTCCTTTTTATGTAAACACTGTTGTAATAGCAGAAACTGTGTAATCACACACAGATCCACACAGAGCCTAAGAGTAGTGTCTGTGTTTGCTGAGGCAAATATGGTCTCCTGCCCACAACCTGAAGGAATTTCTTTGTATTTGTCTTTAGTCTCAAGAGTTCCCTGGAGTTGTCTCCTCTCTTCCTCTGGGATGCCTTCGTTACCGTCCTCCCGGGGGCTGCTTATGGCCTCTCCTTTACTTATTTACTTCTTTATCCCTCCCTTATCCCCATTCCTCCATCCTTATATGTATCCTCTCCTCAAATCTTCTTTCCTTTTCTCTGAGCCATCCCTAATTCAGTCCTGTGTCATCGGTATGTCTTTGATGTTCTTCCTGCCGCAGCTGAGGCACTGTGAGTCACCAACTATTCTTCAAGCCTACGGCTGTGAGACCATCCAGCCCACACAATTTAGTTCACACAGAAACGGTAAGAAACTGTCATATTATTCATATTGTATGGCCTTACTATTCAGGATATTCCTTGTTTATCCTTTATAATTTTTTTAAAATCAGTTTTGTTTATGTCCATTTGGCTGCTCCCATATGCAGGGGTTGCCACAGCAAGTCATATGACTATGGGGCAAAGTTTCTACACTGGATGCCCTTACTACTGCAACTGGGATTCAATCCTGTTTTTCTCATATTGTGGTCTTGTTATGGTGTGTTGGTGGTGTTAGGGTGGCCCATTATGTCTATTTGGTTTTTATTTTTGGGATCAGTTATTTCAAAGTTTTATACAGGTGATCAAGCCTTTAAAGCCGTTACACTCAAATTGTGCATCAATCTACTTGAACATGCTTCAAAAGATTTATCAGTGTTTTAATATCCGATGGAAAAACATTGTTTTTCTCTAGCCTTATCTGTTCAAGCTTCTTATTTCATCATGCTGTTTACAGCGCTGTGGTTAGTGACTGCTGGTGTCTAGACATGCCTTATAAAAGATTTGATTTGATTTGACCTATGGAGATGTGCTGAGAGTAGGACTGTCATCTTCAAATGTCACTAGCTGGAAGTACAGAAAAATAAAATGACCCAAATAAAGAAGAACCAAATACTTAGCAGAGTCCATAATGGTTTTATGAAATAATTTCTATTATTTTGTATGGTTAAAATATTGTAAAATAGTAAACCTTTCGAGAAGGAAACCCTCTGTACACAAAAGGACCTATAGTTGATTGAAAGTGCTGGTGTGCACGTTCAATCAACTGCAGGTGTTCTCTACTTCAACTGATAATGCTAAAATGAGAAGGTATCTTATTGCATAATTTATAGCTCTGTTTCTAGAAAAGGACATATTTGGAGTTAGAATATTAACGAACATGCTGTTTGAATATAAATATTATACTGCAACTGTATAATCCAGTAAAACCTATGCTGGTATTACATTTTAACATTAAAATGCAATGGGTTCAGGCAGCAATTGAAGTTGTAATTACTGGGCCTCACTTTCAATTATTGGAAAAAAAGGAAAAAAACTCAGTGAAAGCCATACTGGTCCATCAGCTTGGCCACCACTGACCCACTGCAGAAAAAAACCTGATATGATTTTTAAAAAACTTTGATTAAAATTATTCAGCTGTTTCACCTCTTCCTGCGAAATGAGCCAGCACCTGCAGCTGCAGTTTGCTTACGTTCTGTATGTGATGTTACCAGTGGGGAGGATCATGAGCCATAGCAGATAATGGCATGTTTTCATAACCCCATAAAGAAACTTACAAAAAATACATGGGTTCAAGTCATAAAAGAGGCCAACCAAAAAGAGAAAATTTAACTCAAGCAAACTGTGCCCAAACTAACTGGCTGCATAAACAAACATAACTGACCTAACAAAGAAATGACTCACAAGGGTATATATATATATATATATATATATATACATATATATACATATATATACATATATACATATATATACATATATACATATATATACATATATACATATATATGTATATATATATATATATATATATATATATATATATATATATATATATATATATATATATATACGTATATATATATATATATATATATATATACACTGGCGGATCAGACCATTAACACAATAGGGGTAATTCAAACTAAACATATAACAACAAATTACAAACATCAGCAGTACAGTTAGGAATGGCAGAAAACAAATCTATATCTTAGAAAAATTAAAACACACCAACCGCAAAACCAATCCTAAGTGAAAAATGCAAAAGTGAGAAAAGGAAAATTCAAATTCCCCCCTTTAAGCAGCAGCTGATGGAACAGTCATGCATTTAGCAGATCTGAGCTCTGGCTGCCATCTTTTGTCTGGCCAAACTCCTAGGCACCATAGAAGGTAACAAACAGATTAGTGACAAAAACAGAAATATGAATGAGTGCAAACAAATACAGTGAACTAAATTTGCCCACTTACAAATAGAACACATGCACTTGAACTAAGAATAACCTTTCATTGCAAACTAAAGTATGTGTATGGATTAAATAAATATAGTAGAGTAAAGACTTGAGGTGTAGCCATGGGTTTGGCCATCACAATTATAAATAATTCTGGAATCAAACCTCAAAACAAGGTGGTCGTTCTTACTACTTAATTTCCATTTGGGCTGGAGGTTCTTTAGACATTTTTGTATGTTTCCCAGTGATTTTATTGACTGTTCTTTATTTGTTTCTGTCAATAGGGCCTAATGTCATCAGGGTGTTCTGCATATGATTGTAAAGTCTGTGTACATGCATGGAAACACTCATTTCTGGGGACCCATGATGCCTGTAGATACCTTTAGACTGTGTGAAATGCACAGGCAAAAAACAACTTGTATTTATGCAGTATTTTCTAGGCTGTTCATATATGGTAGCAACGGGTTTTTTGTTGAGTGTCTGACAGGCGCAATTGCCCAGATGGACTCAGCATTAAACTTTCTGTTAAACACTTCTGGATAGTATGCATGCAAAATGAAACACCTCTTCTGTCCTATTTCTTTTGTGATACTTTTGTGATACTTTTGTGATACCACTCTAAATCCTAAGTTATCAATCAATCAATCATGTTAGTGGTATGCTCTTTTTTACATTTTCATACTTTTGAGAATCCTTAACTTCTCCTTTTTTCCTGGTTTGGTGTGGAAACTGATGTGACGTCTTGTTTCAGTTGGGATTATTGAGACTTTGTTCTTCAGTTCCTGCATGATTTCATGTCTTGTTTGCTTCTAGTTCCTCTGCTCTTGTTTTTCCGCTCATCCTTTGAATGTTTTTGTTTACATGTGCCTTGTTTTTCTCTCTCTGTCTATATCCCAGCCTTCCCTCTTGTCAGCTGCCAGTTTTTTTAGATCACACTTGTTTGTTTCTGCAGTCAGGTTTATCTAGCTTGTTACCCACCTGCGTATGGGACTTTCCTTCTTAACATTTTGTTTGTTTGGACTTTTTTGTATTCGAACCAGGTAGTGGAAGGGAAAAAAATGAGAGTGGCACAGGTAACATGAGAAATGGGTAAACAATGGGGCAAAAGTTTGTGGAAGATTGTCAAAGCTGCTTAAATTGTTCCAACTACAACTGAGAACAAGACTGATTTATTTTTTGAAAATAATAATTTTAGTTGAATTTTGTGAAAAGCTCAATAAAAAAATAACTATTTGTTTAGTTTACTTGCTCTAAATGAAGATCTTTAACTGTGTTGATTGCATAACCATAGTGGCCATCAAAAACAACCAAGTCCCCAGTACATTTTTTTTCTGATTTACAAAATAAGACTGTGATTGTGTAAAAAATATCTGAAAAACAAACAAATTTGTTAGGAGGAAAAATCTGAAAGATAAACAGGAGGAATGAGCGGGGTGCACAAAGGCAGTATTTTTGATTGTATATCGATGTCAAACTTTTTCCAAGACATACTGTACATGCCAGTAAATCGGATTGATAACACTAATCCCAGCCATGATGAATCAAAGAACAGTCTCTGTTGAGTAATGTTCAGCCATGCTTCAGAGCACCTCAATAAAGACAAGTTCAGGCTGTAAAAAAAGGAATTGTAAAACAGGCTGAGTGTGTTAGGGTTCTGTTTGTGGGGATTGTTTTTGTGTTTTCCTTTTGTTTTCTCCATCCACCTCCAGATGGTGCCCTTTTACTGTTCTGGCTTGGAGGGCGGCTTCCGTGGTTTTCCTCCTCACCTGCGGCTTGTTAGGTAATTACCAGAGGAGTATAGGGGCAGCGGACTGTCACCACC
Source organism: Cyprinodon tularosa (assembly GCF_016077235.1). Classification (NCBI taxonomy): domain Eukaryota; kingdom Metazoa; phylum Chordata; class Actinopteri; order Cyprinodontiformes; family Cyprinodontidae; genus Cyprinodon; species Cyprinodon tularosa. Next base: position 1,089,308 of record NW_024038298.1, read on the forward strand.
TCCACGCCAGAGTGTTTGCCAGTATTGGGTACTCTAGCCTCCTGAGATTAGCTGAGTCTAACTCTTTGCCTCTTAGCCTAAGTTTTTGCATTTGTCTCCTTTGTTTTCTCCGGTAGGAAACCCTCCTGATCCGCTGGATAAGCCTGGTCCTTCTCCTCCCTTGGAAGGAAAACATTTGTCTCGCACTGAGCAAGGGGAAACCCCTTCCAGCCCACCTCTGGAAAATCCTGTGGCAGTCTGCTCCTTTGCTCCTCTCGACCCAACTCAAGTCTGCCTGTCCGCCCTCCAACGAGTACAGTAACCTCTGGACAATTCCCCCACAAACTGGACCCAGGGATCAACCAAGACTGCCTTTTTGTGAGTCATCTCAAAACTATTCATCAGCCTAAATCATTTTCCCTATGGGCCTAGAACTCATCCTGTGATCTCCCTCCTAGAGTTTCCCGTTCCGGTTCACCAGACCGCTGGGTTCCCCACCTAGAAAACCTGCTATCTATCTCTCTCTGTTATCTGTAACCCTCACCAATAAACCTGTTAACTTTTTCACTTGCTCTCTGAGTGTGTTTCTGAATGTGGGTTTGATCAGTTAAACCCATCATGACAGAGTGGTGGAGCTGGTGGGCACACAGTATGTTAGAATTAAGTTAAATATATCAGAGAAAAACCTGAATGCCAAATGAGTACAAGTTTCTGATTGTAAAGTGATAAAATAAGAAAAGGGATATGAATATTTCAGCGAGTCACTGTACATCAAAACTCAATTCGACAGCTGGGTTTACTGCATAAAAATTTACATGTTTCCGAAGAGTAATGCTGTTAAGATCCCAGGACAATAACTGAGGGTAAGGAGACCTTTCAGTTTGACAAATGAGGGTAAAGTTAATCCTTCTCAGCCGGCAGGTATATAGGTGCTTCATGTTTTATGTATAACATATTTACGTCAGTGCGGCAGAAATATGACAAATATTCAAACAGGAAAGCTCCTCTAAGTAAGGGCGGAGTTGACCTGACCACAGCTGTGAGGTATATAAATGGTGCAGTCATAACTGTACTGTAATAAAAGCCTTTAAACCTCTGGTAGAAATGACTCTCATGAAGGTCAACATACCATAGCCCACTGTAGAACAGCGGTTAGGCCTTCAAAACTGCTTCCATGAGCAGAAACGATGACACTCCTCTTTATTATTCTCTTTACAGTGAAGACTGCGACACTATAACATGCAGAGAGAATGCAGCTTAGATGAATCTGGCGCTGTAGTTACCCTTTGTGTCTGCTGAGGACTGTAGCAGAGACTGCAGAAGGAATGAAACATGGCACAGATTTCTTTTCTAATAGCATATGACACTGCTGTTTTGCCTCCATTCCACGCTCTTCTAAAAGCCTGTGGTGTGAAAAATCTGTGTTGATGAGTGGGGCTATAATGCAAATCTACCTGACATGCTTGTCCCCTTCTGGACCCATTTAGAAGTACATATTTTAGTTAGGAATGAATTGCATGGACAGTGCCTAGCTTAATTAAGAACCTAACAATACACCTTTTTTTTTTTTCAAAGAACTGCTTCTTTTATATAAAGAACATACTTTCAACAGATTTTAAGGTAAACATTTAAAAGCAAATGTTTTCAAATCCATGTTACACAGTGTTGCATAAGGTTACACAATATTGCAAAGCTGTACTTAAAGCTTTATGTCATATTTTGGCTTCAGTTCTCTTGAGATGTTGCAGAAGCTGAGTTATCCATGAAATACAGTTCCAACCTTAATGCTTTATTGTATTTGCAGCCACCTGGTGCACCATTCCCCTCCCTCTGCAGTCTCACTGTGATACAAGGGTGCAGCAGATGTTGTTCAGTTGCTATAACAGGTTGCTCAGTTGGCTATCAAGATGATGGTTTTATATAAACCTAAGATAGTGAAGCAGGGGATTTTTATAAGTCAGCTAATAGAATTGAACAACATTTTGGAATCCCTCAACACACCCAGGAACGTCTGCTTCATACATTAGTAATATACTAAATGTATGCGTCATATAATCATGAATGCTATAAAACCTATTACAATGGATAGGTATTAATAATGCTGGATGTTTTTCCATATTTTGTCACTTTACATAAAAAAAAACTATATTAGTTTTTCTGGGTTTTTATCTGTGAGAGATAAATACAAATAACATGTAAAGCACCATAACATATACCCCTTAAATTTTGGAAACAAAAAGAAGCCATTCCAATTAATTGCTTTAAGAGGTTGTATGATTATTTAATACCCCCCACTTACCCTGAAAGGTCTTACACAACATTGAAAATGGAAGAACTATAGCTGTAGAGATATTATTTCTTCAGCAAGCACAGGAAAGATTGTGATAGTTAATCTATACATAAAGTGAAATATAGGGAGATATGGGAATAAAAGCAGCCAGAGGCAACCTAAGGGCTTCCCCATAAACCGACAGCCATAGCCATAATGAAATACTGTAGCTTAGAATAGGTAGTATTCACCATTTAACATTGTTACAATTGAGTTTCTGATAAAAATGTAAATGAAAATATTCAAGTAATTTAGGGGTAACCGCTAATTAGGCAAAACTGATATGGCAGAAGGTGCTGTGCTAAGAAAATACCAAAACTGAACTTTTTGTGTTCCATCAAAGTTCTATGCATTATGGAAATCTGCCGTTCCACATCATTGTGAGGACACCATCCCTACAGTCAGCATGTAGCGGACAGTATCATGCTATGGGACAACATTCTCCAGTAAGGCAAGCCCCATCAAAGTCTAGACTTTTGTCTAATTGAGAAGATTGAATATTAATGTTCAGAAAACAAAGGCGAAATGAATTGCAAAGCTCTTTTACAAACAGTCATAATATTCATTATGACTGAACAATAATAAAACATTTTCAAGACTTGAAAAGTACCCAGAGAGCACAGACCTCAGCCAAGCAGCACATTTTGCCTACACTGTGATTTCCAAATATACCACACATGATCTGGATATTACCAAATTGTTATGAATGTGGTGCACCTTTGGTAACTATTTTCTTAAAATCCTTTCATAAGTTTATAAATAAGGCACAACATGTACAGTATCTGCAGCCTCTGGTGTTTGTTCTGCTCTCACCTTCATTCACTCTGCTTTCTTGTTTGATCAGCAGATTGAGATTTCGAGCGAGGCATGGCTCACCTTTCCTATGTTTTTGTCTTGAGTATAGCATTTCTGGACTTTTTGGAGTCTAATCCTGAAGCTGTCATTGCTGCCAGTCTCTGGTTTAAGGAGAAGCTGCTTGTTCCACCAAATAAAGTTAAAGAATTCTTTACAAATTCCTCCATCCGGATTATGATGTGGATCATCATCAAAATGTAATGGATTTTTCCTTGAAAAGAGATGTACCTTTTATAAAAAATTGTTAGAACGTTTCAATTTATCCTGTACACGGACTCACAGATAGACAAACAAACACACAAACTCGACTAAAAACATAACCTCCTCAGAGGCATTAAATTCTACAGAAAAGAATCAATAAAGGTAAAGGTAAAAAAATCTCAAAGGTTCTCCCATGCATACAGTACATACTTCCACACAAGATAACTGCTTTTTACCTTCATAGAGTAAAAAATAACAAAGACAACAGATCTTAAGGGGGAAATGATGCATTGCTGCTTTCTTTTGTCTACAACAGTTAACTACTCCAAAGGTTGATCCTGTTTCTTTCCCCTCTGTGCTCCTCTCAAACACCAAGACAAGCTGTGCAAGCCTGAGCGGAGCAGCTGCGCTGTGTACAGCCGAAAATCACCCCGCAAAAAAAATCTATGGTGGTGTTGACTCCTTGAGGCTGAATACAAATGTAGCAGAGACATCTCATCTCATATTTTTAAAAATCATGCATCTTTCCCCTTTTAAATCACGCACTTGTCCTAACCCAGTCCCAACTAAATGCATTGATGTTATTTGCTGCATCATGAACATTTTTAAGGGGTTTGGACTGTTTGCCTACCAAATCAAACACAATAAAATAATTTATTTCAGAATCTGAAGTTAAGATGACATCAAGATTAAACTGTGGGAGGAAGCTGCAGTGCTCAGAAAAATATGTTAAAACAACCAAGCCCACAAAGAGAGCACCGAAAGGTCTGCATACTTGAGATCTAAACTTTCTACATCTTGCCTTCATTTAAAAACTGCACCACTGAATTCTACTTGTAGTTGTGCAGCAATTAAATGTTTGAAAGTCTGAATTCAAACAGTTATGTAATGATAAATATCTGATCTACTGTTTGTTTCAATAATGCTTTCAGTATGACTGTTTATATTGAGGATGAGTGCAGATTATCTTCATTAACATCAGGAAAGTGCACATCCCACAGACTTGTGTGTTACCAAAAAGTGTCAGAATTTGAAATCGGTATGATCATTTGGATGCATCATCTTTAACATAACATATGTCAAACAGAAATGTATCTTTCCAATCAGAACATACATGTTGGCAAAGGTAACCTGTCATTTAAAATCTAAATAAAGTAGGGATCGGAATAATTTGGAGATAAAATTTAAGTAAATATATATGTGCTATGTTACATTTGCTTTGGTTTGTGAAGCTTTCATATTTTTGAAAAAAAAAAAACCCAAAAAACTCAAAATTAGAAACAGAAAAAACACTGATATTTTAAAGAGTTAAATGTTTCTCATAGATCCTTGTTGATGAGGTTTAACATGTAGATATAGATGTTTGCATATGACTAAACCAGCTGCTGTGATGGATTATTTCCCCTGATCTGATCGGTTTATAATAGAAAAGCGCTGTTGGCAGCGTAGTGCACTAAATCACTTTTTTTGGATAATATTAAGGAACAGAAAAAACAAATATTGGACTTGATTTTTAGGCTAGGGGAATGGAACCTTATTTTTTTGTTTTTTATTCATAAAGTAGACTAAATCTAGTAACCACATTTTAAAATATATTGTTTCTACTTCACAACTATGCATCACTTCATTTTGGTATAATAGCAAAAAGAACATGGAGCTAAAACATTCTCAGTTAAGTTCAATGCAAACACTGTATTCACAAATGCAGTCTATATTTAAAATTGAACAGAAAAAACATTAAGTAATTAGTTTCTAATGTGTACAGAAACATGTTTTGATTTTCAAACTATTTGTGGTCTAGGAACTTTATTGCATTTGTGTGAGGACTTTAAGACTCCCCTGACTTGGACAGAATACTTGGCTAAAGTAACAAGCAGCCCAAGAAACTATTTTTTTTTTTTTTTTTCTTAAGCATTATGTTTTGGCACAGAGGAAGTACTGCATCAAGAGAATTCATAGTAATCAGTTCATATTGTCACTGGTAGTTCTTTGTACAGCTGTTACTGTAATGACTCACACATGTGTTTCTGTTAATTACAACCTGTTTCAAGTAAATTTCCTTTCATTGAAATTGTGTTCTTATCTTTTATCACTTTATTGTCAAGTCGTCTGATGCTGTATTCTTCTTAATGTGTTTTTTAACTGTCTGTTTGTATTAAAATATTGAATGAATATTAAAATATATCAGTAGAGCATGTGTCTACTGATATCCTGCTGCGGGTTTGATACAAGGCAATCCAACCTGTGGCAGGTTGACATAAGCAAAGGAAGAAGGTTTAAATACTTGAATACATGTTTGAATACTTTGGATGGCAGGCAGAGAACAATATGCATTGGGCCAGTGGTGTAGCAAGTTTTTTTAAAAGTATCTATAGGGAGCTTAAACTTAGAATTGAGATTCTTAAAGTTATAGAGGACAATCTGTTATTTCTGGGTGGATCATCTAAATAAGTGGTCCTCCTAATTGTCTATCATTCTGGTGATACGTTTAAGGTCATTCTACATGCTCATCCCATTAGCTATCTTTTTGTGCACATGCGCACTTTCAGCCGCATATTGGTGGTGAGCTATCGTTACAGTCATTGAAGCTCACCTTTTTCACCACGGTTCTTTGAAAACAGCTGAGGGTTGTAAGAGAGAAAGTGTCTGCAAAGTGTATGAGAAGAAAAGAAAGGCGTCAGAAGAGGCAGATATATCCCAGAATGCTTTGCACGGAGAGCTCTCCTCACACAGCATTATTGGATTTGCATGCTCTTGCACGTGCACTTTTTTTAAGTAGAGAGGGTGGGTCTTTTCAAAAAATCCTCCACAAAAACTTTAGTAGATTTTTTTTTTTAGGTTTTTATTTTAATCTAGTTTTAAAAAAAAAATATGATTTCATGAAAATGCTTATAAACGTTACACTAACAAAAAACATAGTGACCAATGGGACTGACACACACTAAATTTGATCATTTAAAATAACCAGATGTGCTTTCTGAAACGGCTGCCTTCTGCACCTGCCAATAAGTGTCCTACATGAAAAGCAGTGGGTAGTGGATAGATTTACTGGAGTAACTTTATATTAAAATACTTTTATCTGTCATAACAATAATAATAAAAAAAATGTATTTATTTGTAATGCTCTTTACAAACACACTATTTACAAATCTCAAAGTGCTACTATAGCAAAAATATAAAAAAATAGGACCATAAAAATAAAGCATAAAACAACAACTAGGCAGAGTATGCATTTCTGAATAAGGAGCTTTTAAGTCCCCCCTTAAAAACATCCATCATCTGTAGGGCTCTGAGAGTGTTCAGTAAATGGGGAGCTGTGGCCTCAAAGGCTCTGTCGCTCATTGTCCTGTGCAGAATAAATGAATTTATTGATCTCACATTGGAGAAATTTACCTCTGCATTTAACCCATCCCCTTGGGGAGCAGTGGGCTGCCATCGTGGGCGCCCGGGCAGCAATGTGGGGTTAAGGGTCTTTCTCAGAGACCCTGAGTGGCAGTCTGTAGGAGTGGGGCTCGAACTCACAACCTCAGGATTCCAAGCTCTATGCCCTAACCACTAGGTCCCCATTCTCCAAAGACGGGATGTTGTTGGCCTGGCTGGGTCTGGGTTCATGTTTGAGGTGAGATGAAGTGAGTGTGGGATGTGAGTGAGTGGTGGATAGGGAGCTAGTGCAGAGTGCTTAGAACAGGGGTGAAGTGCTGCTGTTTTTGCACCATCATCCGAACTTTTCCAGCGCTTTCTTTTAAACACATACATAGCCCGTATATGGATTCCTAACAGGAATCCATATAAGGGGTGCATTACTGTAGTCCAGCCTTCAGGAGACAAGCTGCAGGGAGTAAGGTAGGGCTCCAGTTTGGAAAAATTACATAGGTGTAAAAAGGAGTTTTTACGAGTGAGGTGACATATTTGTCAAAAGAAAGGTGGGGAACATATGGAGATAGATAGTAACAGATGGAGAGGCAGGACTGGTGCGGAGGAAGAATGAAACAGAAATAACGGCAGGAGTGTTTTTGGTTAGAGTTTTTGGTTCGAATGGCTCATGTTTGTTTCTTTTTGGTTTCTTTTTGGTTGACTGCAGGAAGTTTTTACTCATGTACACCTTTATCGCCTCCAGATAGAAGCGGGGTCAGGTTGGCTGAGAAGGAACTGGAAAGAGAGATCTGGAGAAAGAGTTGAGTCTCTGCAGGGTATCCATGGAAATTAATAACATGCCTACTGACAACATGGCCAAGCATGTAGATGGTGAAAAGGGAAAGATCAAGTATGGAGCCCTGAGGGGCCCCACAGGGGACAGTGTAACGGCTGGATTTTGCCTCAGACTAGGCCACAGATAGATCCATTATGTGAGTAAGGAGTGAAACCAGTAAAGGGCAGTGCCACAAAGATCAGTGCAATGGTGGAGATGGTGCAGGGATGGACGGGATGTGGAACCAGTCAGAAGTTAAAAGTCATGAATCTGACTTGAATGACTGAGAAAGAGTGTTTTCTGGCTCAACCTGCTACTAAATCCTGAGAAAAAACTTGTGAGCATCAAATAAGCAACTTCTTTGTCCATACAGTCCGGTGTTTCCTCAGCACAAACTCAACATAATATCAGCTGAAGATAAATGGCAGGACTAAAGGTGGGACAGCCTGGTGACATAGAAAAGGTGAGGAACAGAAGAAAGGGTGAGCAACAGAAGAAAGGGTGAGGAACCGGAGAGAGGGTGAAGAACAGGAGAGAGGGGGCAAAGACAGAGAGTGAAAGACAGAGGAAGAAGACTGTGCTCTAGAAAAATGTGTGGATGTTCAACCACCTTACAAGGGAAAGTGTGGGAGTTCCACTTGGGTGTGATACCCATGTGGTCAGGTGATGAGGACTAAGAGCAAATTGCTGTTTGGGGATAAAACCAACAATTCCACCTAGGTAAAGTAGCCCATGGCATTTACACTCCTGCCTGTTTCCGCAGAACAGAAAGCAGCCTCTGGTTTCGATATTTCATACTTTCTCCATCATGGCTAACTCCTGCACTGTGCTTCCCAGTTCTAGTGCAGCTCTTCATTGTAGGATCCAGTTCAAGTTACCAAAACCTGCTCAGACAGCCTACCTGAAACTGTTTTGACAGCACCTACCCCTGCTGCTTGTAGTGTGACAGCACTACAACCTGCTCCTCACTTTAAGAGTAGCAGAATCTGCGCCTTGCAGTATGAATCAAACCTCCTCCTCATCTCAAGATGCTGTCTGGGTCCCAGTTTCGGAGATCTCCACAAACCAATCGACAGAGTGAACAGGACATTTTCCTTATCTACCTAAGCCTCCAACATTGGTTTCCAAGTACCTACTTGTGGTTTCAGCCCTTGAGTTTTCTGACAAGAGTGTTCAGGTGGGCCAGCCTTATTTTCATGTTGCTGACATCCTCTGTTGGTTCCTAGCAACTGCACCTATTTTTGTGTGCCTGGCTGTTAAGCAACTTTGTGGGTCTCAGCTTTTATTAGAGCTTTTCCATGGGTCCAAGCCTTCATCAGAGTTTCTCAGTGAGTTCTATCAATCACCAGAGATTTTAGCTGGGTCCAGGTGTCCAGGAATCTTTTGTGATTTTGAGTTTTACAGCCCTCTGTGATCTAGCACCCCTTCATGGTCGGAAACCAACCTCTGGGGAATCTAGCTCTGTGAAACCTGCAAGTTTTTAGCTTTGCCACCAAAGGTCTCCTGAATTCTTTGCTTCTTTGGGACGACCTCTGGGACTGGCACTGATATGACCCTGCAAACCATGAAAGTAACAACTGTACATGATATATAGTAATTCTTTATAACACACTTTATGTTATAAAAAATGTAATTGAAAAAATAGTTTTTGAAGTGATAAAATCACATTATGAAATCTAGTTCTTCCTTTTTCTTCTGTTGTTTAAAGAAAGCTTTTCTTAAGATGCATTTATCAATTTTTTTAAGGGAGAAAACGGAGGTGGTATACATTTTCAAGTCATTCTATGAATTTGTTTTCCTAGATTCATTTGTTTTTCAATTGTTTGTTTTTACTTGTTCAAATTCTTCCCACATGTTTTTCAACCAGAAGAGAGCTCTGAGTGCATCCACCAAATGAGAAATTGAAGCTGTCTGATGTTTTTTAGTATGCCACACATTTTATATGTGTTCCACAGTATCTGAATGCAGCATACAGTATCTAGAGAATGACATAGAGAGAGGGGGAGAGAGGCAACAGCGCAGATGAGCCCCAATGACCAACAGCCGGCTCCTCTTTCAAACAGCACCACATTCTCTTTCCCTAACACACACGCAACAGCAGCACACTTACACCCACATGCAACCCAAGAACCTGAGCAGCATCAGCCTAAGCTGCCCACCACTGCTGGTGGCAGCCCCCACCGCTTCCCTGCACCGTGAAGACATAAGACGAGTTCCTGCTGCAGTCAGAGGCGACAAAGGAGATCCATAGACTCCTGTAGACAATTAATCAGCAGAGCACGGAAGAGCAGAAAGCGGGGGAAGGCGAGTAAATATGCTCCAGTCCAGCTGCTGCTCCTAGTGCTGCTGGAGAAAGAAGAGGAGGAGGAGGAGGAAGGGGAGGAGGATGCTCTGTGCTTGGAGAGACTGGAGCAGCAGCGTTATCCTGTACAAGCAGCCCGGACGGCCACAAGTGATCAGAGCATCTTCAGCCCTGTAGATGTACGAGCTCCACAGTGCAGCTTCCAGTCCTGGGTGAGTCAACTTCCCATCTTTTTTAACACACCACACTCATTTGTGTACTCCATGAGCCGTCTGTAACTGTCTGCATTAAGCTTCACAAAAAGAAATTGTACACACGTGGTGCATCCTGTTTGTTTCTCAGCCTTGCTGCCAATGAGCAGGAGATACAACCTGTGATTGTTGTTACTATATTTTATCTTCTGATGGTGCAGCACGTATCCCCCCAACCCCGATAACGATTTGCTCCTTTACTTAGATGGACATCAGCTCTCATTATCTCATACGGGTTTTGCTTTTCTATTGTCAGCACTGAGCCAGTGTGTTTGTGCATCGATGCACAACTCATCTCCATCGGTATGTGTGTGCCAGCGCCTGTCCTTTGGTGATCAGGTTTCAATTAGGATTAAATGATGAAAACGGGGCAGGAAAAGTAAGGCAGCCCATAATCGATCCTGCAGTCGTATCAGTGTGACCAGATGACACATCTAATCCTCTATGCCTGCTTAGCTTTTTTGCACCTCTGCTTCATATTCTTTTATTGCTGTGTCCTCACAACTAAAAATCATATGATTTTTCTATTGAGTGCAGCTGTGCTTTTATCATAGGGGGTTAGGATTTCATCTCTCTCTTCTATGAAAAAAAGTTTCAGAGAGGTGACATGAGTGGATAAAGTGACTATAACCTGTGGGTGTAGCAAATAATGTTTCCCTGTTTCTTCTATTATTTCCCATTTTCTACTGTTTTGATTTATTAATAAAAATTGACCCAGCATTTAAGCGCTACATTGTCACTGCATGGTTTCACAAATAAATGGCAAACGTTCAATAAACATTGACATTAAAATCTTACATACATTATTTTACAGAAACTGACAAAACTTTCATAGTTTATCCTGCAAAGAAGTTCATACCTCTCTGTGAATGCATGAATAAATTCTTGTTCTCACTCGGGGGGATATGTATTGCGTTTTCTGCAGGTAGCGGATTGGATTGCAAATGCTCATCACTAGCTCATTTAGTCTTGTTTGAAAAAACTATGGGTGACATGAAATGACATTAGAAAAGGTTTTATTTTCTGTTTCTTTCTGCTTAAAAATATAGAAAAACATAGCATGTTGGAATACTCACACTCCTTAACATATACAAAGTACATTCCTCTTTCAATTCCCATGCCTGTCCTCTATATTTAAGGTTAGTCTTTTGAGCACATTGTAAAATTATAGTTCACTAATCTGGTAATATATTAATCCAAAATTTCACTGAATCTCTTCTGGAAAACCACATTTCTATTAGCCATATATACTGCAGTGACCCCATTCCTATTCAGTGTTTTGACACTAATATTTTTCCCCCTTTCAGCTTTTTGTACTTTTTTTCTTCTATATCCAGTTTCTAAGGACAAAGATATTGTTGTAGCAGATATTGAAAAAAAATCTGTTATTGCATAGGATTTACAAAAAAAACACATATTTAATAGTAATTTCCATAAGATTGTACAATGAAGATGTCAGACTATTACCATAGAAGTGCTGTGCCAGACAAGTCAGACACATATTTCAATCCAAAAAAGGATTGGCCAAATTTTTTCACTGTGCTGTTTCCATATGGGTGGATATATTACACAAGCATGATGCCCTAATCTTTCCCTCCCTCTTAGTTGCAGTGTTCTGCTCAGGTTGCAGAAATAGGGTGGTAGGTTTTTGTAATGTTTTGAATAAACATCAGTAGGTTAGTTAGGAGCCAGTGGTGAGTTGTTTTGAGAAAAACCATTACAGTGAGTTATATAATTTTTATTTAAGAATTGTTTTTAATAGAATGATAAAAGGAAAGTTACTGTATAAACGCACATAGGAATGGTGAAGAACCAATTTTCCCACACAATAGAAAGACCTTTTTTCTGGAGTATTTTTCAATATCTAATATTAGACATTGAGTATATAGTGACAATTTATTTTACAAATACCCAAATATTTTTTTCGAAGCCTATCTAATAACCTAATACATTTTAAATCAAACCTGTGGTTCAAAAGGCCCCTAAAGACAATAGCTAAAGCATAAAAATATAAAACGCCTTTCAGAATCAACGGAAATCAAGTTTGTCTTCTACGCAAAAGCATTGTTTTATATTTGATATTGCTTGACTTGGCAATCACTGTAATTATGATCAGATGATTTGCAGTGACAAAATTTTGGCTAAAATGATGGGAGTCAGAGGTCTCCAGAGCACATGGTCCAGAGGAGAAAATAGATATTTGGGCTTTATTGGACAGAATAATAAATACATCAATAGGACCGTCTGCACTCCATAGCTCTTTGCTGTTCAGCACTTAAAACATTAGTTTTTCACATTGACAGTATTTCTGATTGTGCCCTTTTGCACAACTCTAGATGTGTCTTCTCCTATTGCTTGTCCCATTCCATGGAATCTTTAACCTACTTGTCAAGAGCAGTTATGGTCAGAAATCAAAACAGAGACGGAAGCGAAAGCAATTATGCAAAAGCCCTTTAATGGGACCCAAGGTACCACTTAGCCTCCTTCCTTGACAGGTTTATGCTTTAGTAAGGAAATGGGCACCGACAGGTCTATGTCTCCCTTCAGAGTGCATTGTTGAATCGGGCCTGTTAGTCTTGTCCATTATAACTCCCACACTTACATTCCCATTTCGAGCCTCTCTGATGTGCATAAAGCTGTCATCTGTGCTCACTAGTGACATTACCGCAGCTTAACACTGCCAATACCCAGACAACCTAATTGTTTTCAATTCCACAGTATTTATGAGGGCAGTAAAGCAGAGATACATCCTCTGTCAGTAAGATGGGGGCACTGCTGTTCTCCGGGGAAGGATAGTGGGAAGGGAGGATGAGGAATGAGGGATACAGTGGTGGTGGAGCGCAGGAGGACTCTGATACCTGCAGGCATGCTGGCATGTCATCTGTTGCAGTTAAGAACTCCAACTGGAACTATGTGCTGGCTGTCCTCCCACTCACTGACTGGTGTAATGCCATTATAAATGGGGCTGCAACCTAAATGTAGAGCTTACAGAGCATCTGGACACTACAAGTTTGACGTTTTGTTCTCTCCAAACATGATTGCATTTTACTTGTTTTCTGACAAATATGGTTTGCTGACCTTGCAGGTCACCCAACCAATGCATGTGATCACTGATATACTCCAATTCAAAATATTATAAAATGTAAGTTATGATACAGTTGAAGCTTTCTATTTTATTACACATTACCTGCAGTACCTCTTTGCCCTCTATTTAGCATATTGCTACGCCATCATATTTTATTGATGGGACTAAATACCAAGAATTTCATGAGATGTTCTTTTTATCACACAATGTTATGCATCCAAGTTGAAGCATTAGTTTAACAGTGTCATAGCACAGGATTGTCTATTTAAAATTATTTTGTATGAAGAGAATGAACTCTGGCTTGGAAACCACATCATCTATGCCACAACCCGGTGGCAGTCCTCATTCTTGCGGTAAGATGATAAGATTTAAGGCAGCCTAGTTTAAAAAGCCTAGCTTTTTTTTAATCCTTCAACATATTTTTTGTCAACCTTGGTTTCCTTTTCTCTCATGTTTTTTGCCTAGGTCTTTGCAGATAAATGTTATTTTTTCAATAAGCAATAACACTGACATATGAATTATTTTTGCATAACAAATGAGTGCAAGTATAAGTGTAGAAATATGTCAATAGGCATAAACAGGCTTTTTGAGGATGATGGGTCTTATATTACTACTGGATTGGCTGAGGAGCAGCAGAGATCAGACAGAGATGCATTCCAAGGAGGAAGAGCTGAAGTGAGAAAGCATCCTTTTCTTGCTCTTTGGGTGTTGCATTTTTCATGTTTTTTGGTTCTCTGGATGGAAAGATGTGTGATGAGCTGCTTGTTGTGTTACATAAGTTAAAAGAAGGAAACAGACCGATCTGAGTGTAGGTGCATGCACTCTCAAGTGGGGTTCAAAGATCAGCATTTGCTTTTTGCAAGCAGTCCGTTTGCTGGCTCAGGGATTCCAGGGACATAATGGCTGTGCATAATCAACTCTAAAGCTTTAACTTTGCACTTGCATGAATTACAGATGATGTGGTGTTAAAGAGTGGAGTTGTGTGCGAGTAAGGACACTAAAAGGTTGATAATGTACTCCTCTTTTGATGTTTGAAGCTGTGAGTGTAACAGAGTACTGTGTGCATAAAACATTTAGATGGATTATGAGTTAAGGAGCTGGGTATCTGAGTCTTGATATACTTGTCCAGCTCTCTGTATCATTTATTTGTATATATACTTTCTGTTGCTGGCAGCTTCAAGTGCAGAAATAAGACAGCCATAAAACCGTCCTCTACAATATAGTTCAACCATCCCAGCTGAGATTCCTGGAGAAAACAGAGTATAGGGCTCCTGCCAAGGCTTCATTTAGGACTGTTGTGTTTCATAGTACCCCTGAAGTTTAATCCTGTGATATGTTTTACAGATCACCATTCGTTTCACCGGAAAATAGTTTAATACAATAATAATTCAGTTGAATTCAAAAAGGTGGTTTTCAACATAAAACATAACAATAGATTTTTCAGATCAGTGTATGTCCCTTCTAAATCAAAATTAATTGGAAAAACCAACCTAGATTTCTTGGAGAACGTTAAACCTAATATGTAAAACTTTGTTTTAAAACCAGTCAAACTTTTCAATTCAGTTCAGTTTATTTATATAGCGCCAGTTCACAACACATGTCATCTCAAGGCACTTTACAGTTTACCAGATAATACAGTCACATTGATTCAAAGTTGTCTATCTAAGGAAAACCAGTTAATTGAATCGACTCATGACTCGAAGGCAATCCCTCACACTAAGCATGCTTGTAGTGACAGTGGAGAGGAAAACTCCCTTTTAACAGGAAGAAACCTCCAGCAGAACCAGACTTGGTGTCAGCGGCCATCTGCTGAGGCCAACTGGAGTTCAAGTAGACAGAAGCAGAGATACAGAAAGAAGCAGAGATCCAAAAGGCAACTCTAAAAGGTGGCCCGAACTAGGAAACACGCAGCCAGGCAGACAAGCTCCGAGCCAGCTCTAATGTCAGAGGATGAAAAGAGCACATCCAGTTAGTCCCATTCAGAGAAACAGGACTACACTGGAAAACAGGCCGATCTCCAACATCAATATACAAAGGTGTCGATGGCAGCAGCACAGCTGATATTTCTCTCCAGGATGATGTCACAGCCAAACAGGAACAGACGAGGCAAAGCTACTATGAGCAAACGCAGAGAGAGCAGAACGTTAGAGATTAAACTAACAGATTCTACAGATTCTACTAAAATTATACAAATGTTACATATTGTTCACTGTGACATACACTTTTCAAAAGGTTTTCTTCCTTATCTGTATACTTTAACAAACTACTTATCTGTTTTGATTTTTTACAGTAAGAGATGGGATCAAGTCATAATTTCCAAGTCACAAGTAATCCTTAAGTCAAGTCAGGAATAAGAAGTCTTTCTATCTATCTATCTATCTATCTATCTATCTATCTATCTATCTATCTATCTATCTATCTATCTATCTATCTATCTATCTATCTATCTATCTATCTATCTATCTATCTATCTATCTATCTATCTATCTATCTATCTATCTATCTATCTATCTATCTATCTATCTATCTATCTATCTATCTATCTATCTATCTATCTATCTATCTATCTATCTATCTATCTATCTATCTATCTATCTATCTATCTATCTATCTATCTATCTATCTATCTATCTATCTATCTATCTATCTATCTATCTATCTATCTATCTATCTATCTATCTATCTATCTATCTATCTATCTATCTATCTATCTATCTATCTATCTATCTATCTATCTATCTATCTATCTATCTATCTATCTATCTATCTATCTATCTATCTATCTATCTATCTATCTATCTATCTATCTATCTATCTATCTATCTATCTATCTATCTATCTATCTATCTATCTATCTATCTATCTATCTATCTATCTATCTATCTATCTATCTATCTATCTATCTGACATGCTGAACTGTGTCATGCCAGCTGCATCCCATGCGCTGACTCGGGTTACACCCTCCTTTACAGCGGGCCCTGCACATCAGATGGCTTTTTAATCAGCTCTCTTCAATTATGCAACTATGAGCAAGATACGATTAACACATGTGACAGTGTCTTACAAAACTTGATGCTGTTATGCTTCTAAGGACCGATCAGGAAAACACACACTTGCAGTTTTCCATTTTCCTTATCTAAAATAAATCAGAATCTCTGACCTTTTTATGTAGATTAGGAACATTTTGTCATTGCTGTCTCCTCAGCCTTGAGCCACCTGAGGATCTCTTTGTTGGGGTCAAACACAATTAACACTATCAGAGGGTATTGAGCGCGGGATTAATTAATCACTCTTCAAACAGTTCCATTTGCTGACAACAGCTAATGGTGCGTTCGACTTATGTGAACTCTGAACCACTCAGTCGAGCAATTATTCCTGCGCCGATGAGGCATTCAAATGAGCCTCTGCTCTTGAATCTTCATCTCTTTAAGTTTTCTTGGACAGAGAAACACCTATAAAAATTGTTTCCTTTTCAGTTCAGTTTTTCTTTGTTTTGTTTGGTATGTTTTCTTCTTTTTCTCCATGATTTTGTAGCTGTGTTTCTGTACTGCTTTCTACAAAAGCAATGTTCTTTTTGTTCCTCAGTCTGTTTCCTAGTTTGTTTCATTAAACCAGATTTGCAAATATCATTATGTGCATTATGTTAGTAATTATCCATCATCCTTACAAATACACTTTGCTTTCTTCTGCTCTCTATCATTTCTTTCTTGCTCTCTTTTCTGTCACTCAATCTTTCTTGGGCGTTGTTATTCACTTTCTCTTACACTTTAAGGGTTAAGTTACATTCATCTTTAGCTTTTCTCTGGATTTAAGAATAAAGTCAAGTTTGTCTTTGAGTCTTGTATTATAGTACAACCTTGAGTGCTCCTTTCTGTCTGCACAGAAGACTGTTTCATTTTGCTTAGACATGAAAACCAGACCAGACTTTTATCTTCTCCATGCTGAACATGAATCAGCTAATCAGTTGATCTCATCACTTTCTTAGAGTGGAACAGAAAGGAGCTTAAACCTCTCCATCACGTACGGCTCTTTCTTTTACTCTTAGCTTCAGTTGAATTAGTTAGCTTGTTTTTTGAGTTTCTTTTTTCTTAAAGTAGATAATTAAACTGAAGAAAAAAAGCACTTAAGCTGTATTTTGGGATAAATGAAGAATACCATATTTTTTGTTTTCATGAATGGATAAATAAATCCAAAGACAAATCCAAAGTTTTAGCCTCAGCGCTTGGCCATTGCTCCAAAACATTTCAACTGATTTTTGCTCATAGTTTACACATTCAAGTCCCTAATAACTTTCATCATATCTATGTTTTTTGGTACCCCACTGATTGTATTGCTAAAGTTTAAACTACAAACCTGTGCCAATTTAAGTTTACATTATTGTACATACATTATTACATGGACATTTCGTGGTAATCCTTCACTCTATTATTCTTCAGAAACAGTTATGGTTTTTAAGGATGCACGATATCGGGGCGACAGTGGCGTTGAATGTAGGAGTTTGCCCTGAAATTGAAGGGTTGACGGTTCAAGCCCCGACTCCAACTTTCAGCGTCGTTGTGTCCTTGGGCAAGACACTTCAACTGCATTGTCTACTGATGGTGGTCAGAGGGCCCGGTGGCGCCAGTGTACGGCAGCCCCGCTTCTGTCAGTGAGCCTCAGGGCAGCTGTGGCTACAATGTAGCTTGCCACTATCAGTGTGTGAGTGTGTGCGTGAATGGGTGAATGAATGTAGTGTAAAGCGCTTTGGTCAAGTCTCCTAACTTGAATAAAGGCGCTATAAAAGTACTTACCATTTACCATTTTGGTCGGACAAAAATAAGTAGTCATTGAAAATAGCAGTTTGATCCATTTCTGACACTTTGAAAAATAATATACTCAAATATATTTTCATATGCTGATATCAAATAGATTTTTAAAAACGCGGTATCGATCTATTTTACTTTCAAAATCTCGTGAAATTTCATCGTTCTGTTACAAACTCTCGTGATATTTTGCAAATTCTTGTGAGATTTTGTTAGTAAAATAGATCGATACCACGTCAATATATCAAAATATAAAAATATGGCAAAATTTCGTGAATTTTCGAGGGATTTCGTAGCATAACGATGACATATAGCAATATTTAATTAGTAAAAGAGATTGATATGGTGTTTTTAAATGGCAATATATCAGCATATGAAGATATTGTGATATTTTAATGTATCAATATTTTTTCCCTCGTCTTTAGAAGTTTTTAAGTCTGTAAAAAAGAAGTTTTTGAGGAAGAAGAAGAAGTAGAATTTAATTTTTTTTTTAAGACTTTAGAAACTCAGAAGCTGATCAAATATTGGGGTAAATATCTGTGGGGTGGCCGATGTCCGATATTCAGTTTTAAGGCCGATACAGGCCGATACCGATAGGGGGCCGATTATATCGTGCATCCCTAATGGTTTTAATCATTAAACATTTAATTTACCATCTCAACCGTTCCCAAATGCTGCCTTATAATCGTTTACAGTATGACATGGACAGCAGCTGCAAAATCTAACCAAGCTTGAGTCTCAAATCAGGGCTGTTGGTCGAGTCTTCAGGGCACAAGCATAAGTTGCATCCTAAGTCTTTTATTTTTAAACTTCAGTCTTCATTTGTGGTGTGTATGAACCAAATAAAGTGGACAATTTATGATTGCGTTTTGTGTATTTTGACTCCACTTGATGTACAGCACCTCTGGACAGACCTGTAGGGTTAAAGTTGCATGGATGACATTGCCCTAGAATAAAGTTTTAACAGCTAATAAACCATGGTCTGGTTTAGCCCTCAGGGGTTAGGCTAGGACTGGTGGATGTACAATAGCACTATCAATGCTTGGCTGTTTAACAAACAATTCTGATTGAAACTGCTGGAAATAATAGTAGACCTGATCCATGGGAGCCAGAGTAAAAATGCTGGTCAAAGATGCAGCAGAAATATAATGTGTTTCACGATGCTTGCAGAATTTTAGGATTTGGAAATACAGTTTTTCTTTATTGATCATGGTAAAGTACAGGCAGATAAATTAATGGCTATGGAGCTGATTTCTTAAACCCTTTCCTCCTGATTAAATAAATTATCTTATGATTCTTCCCTTTATTAATCCAGATCTACACATTATTTGTTTCAGGAGTATCATTCTGTTATGCTTTGATGAGAGTGTGCATCAATGACAGAATCTAGTTTCAGGAGGTCGAAGCACAGTATTAGTCTGTTTGCGTTCTGCTAATGTCTGTAATTTTTTTAAGGCTTTTTTAAAGATTTCACTTTAACAATAATTTCTACTTGTTATCATTTATTAGTATCTAATTTTATTTCAATGAATAGATTGTGATCCTCTAATGTTCATAAGTATCTTTATAAGTATTAAAGTATTCCTGCTTTAAATAGGTAGAGAGTGACTAATTGGTATGCTGAAGTGATGAAGGAAGTCTAATTTATTTTTGTGCATGCTCTGAAAAAGAGCTGGTCACACAGCTCATGAAATACTGTTCTTCCTCTCGTGCCAGTTATTTGAGAATGCGTCAAAGCTTGCAGGGATGTCTCTCGCTACTTTTCCTGCCTCCTGATTTGAAGTAACAAATCTGCAGCTGTTTATGTCCATGTCTAACCATGACAGACGAGCGTGATGAGATTGCTCATAACAGAGTTCTTCCTCTTCCCTTCACCCTCTTTCCTTTTTCCTTTAAGTCTTGCACGCTTTCTCTTTGGTAGCATACGGACTTTGTTTGCCTTGTCAGAAGTGTTTGATCAGAAATATTCTTTGCTTTAAACTCACAGCTGTGGTACCCCCCCAATGGTATAGACCAATGCAATCTACAGCCTGCTCACAAAATAGTAGAGGGCACTTAGTGTGCCTTGCTTGCTCCATTTTTACATGTGGAGGTGGATCGCATGCTATTGTCGAGAAGTATGAGGCTTTGTTTGTCAGAATAGATCCTTTAGATCTCTGTGGCTATATATACAGCCCAATGTCGCTCTTCATACACACATATACACAAACATTTAGTTCTCCTGCTACATGTTGTTAGTTTGACAGGTGCAGCTTTCCATCTGTGCAGTGTGCCGCACATTGAGGTTAGGAGGACGCGCCGCTTGTGGACATCAGGGGAAGGTTATGAATTTATAATGAGAGCCAGAAGAACCGCAGGGAGACAGTATTGCATGAAGCTGCTTGTCACCGCTGTGGGATGATTTCATCTTTTGTTATTTTGTTTCCCTTTTAGAAAAAAAACCTTGATCACACACTCTTAGATCAATCCCCCTGTATGACAGCCCACTGTCAACTCCCCTCATCTTTTAAGACAATGCCTCCTGCTCTCCTTTCTCTCTGTCCCTTATACTTTTAAATAAACATGAATAGCAGCTTTCTTTCAAAATACATCCTCGTCACACTTTGTTTGCATTTGGATTTTGTTCTCGCAGAGGAGCACCTCATGATAAGATTTCCCAGCTTTCTGGACGAGGATGGGCGACATGCACACATCAGAGTAAACACTGTGAAAAGACTACAGAAAATAAATTGTGTGCCAGATTTTCTCTGTGACTCTGCATGCCTCTGCAAATGTTCATTTTTTTTATTTTGGTATGCTGCTATCTTTCTTCATCCCGCATGCTGTTTTATCACACTAAATCCAAGGATGAGCTCCTATGTGATGTCAGGACATATTTATGTTTAATACACAGCTATGTCCCAGTTACTTGGTTGCTGAAACCAGAGACTTAAAAAAAAGCCCCCTCAATGAACCAGGGAAGAAGGAACATCGTGTTTTAGCTGGCTTTAGGGTGTATTTTTGTGATGTTGTTGCTTGGTGATCTCTTTTAAGTAGAACTGATGGCTCCTCCTCTGTGTTTGCGGCGGACATCTCTTCATGTAGGTTGATTTCCCTGCATTTCCCCCCATAAAGATCTGAGATGACTCCATTGGCCGCAAGGGAAGTATGGATTACCCTCGTCTTTGTTGACTATTCATCCCTTTAGGCCTAAAATTTAGGCCTAAACTCAATTGAACATAATCTGTTTATATAGTGGCATTTGAAAACACATGTGATTTCTAGGCACTTTGCAGGGACAATTCAATCAGATCATATAGTCAGATCGGTTAAAAGTTTTCTATTTAGGGACACTCAGCCTATTGCATCAGATCATTGGTTTTGCAGAATATATGCACATACAAAAGTAACATAAAAGCAAATAGATTCTATTTTAGAAAAGGTAACTAGCATCCTTGACACATTGGTGGCTTTCTTTAAGGAAGAAACATTTAAGCAAATAACCTCTCAGAACTATTTTTCATGCCTGAACAGATGAAGGAGAACTCATACAGTTAGTCACAAACCAGACAAAGCTACTATAAAAATAAAAAGCTAAGAAAATATAAAATTAGATGTTGAACTAACAAAAACTTTAGACTTGGAGAAAATACATTAAATTGAATAGATATATGAAAAGTGGTCACTATGTCCTCTAAGAGTCTTAGGTTTAGCCGCATAACTAAACTATAAATATAGCTCAGGATAACCTGAGTCACTATACCTATGATCTTTATCAAAAAGAAAAGGTTTGAAAGTGGACAAGGTGTCTGCCTTATGAAACACAGCTGCAAGTTGGCTCCACAGTAGAGGAGCCTGATAACTAAAACATCTACCTCCAAATTTTTTTAGTTCTAGGAACCAATGGTAAAACTTCAGGTACAAATGCAGATTCCCTTTTAGAAACACAATTAGCCATCAGATCTATGATGTATTATGGAGCTTGGTTATTTAGGACATTAGTAGAGAGATTTTTTTTTTCATTCTATTCTGGATTTAAGCCAATGAAGAGGATCTAGGATATGAGAAATATGGATCCA
Source organism: Cyprinodon tularosa (assembly GCF_016077235.1). Lineage (NCBI taxonomy): Eukaryota > Metazoa > Chordata > Actinopteri > Cyprinodontiformes > Cyprinodontidae > Cyprinodon > Cyprinodon tularosa. The sequence continues at coordinate 1,111,359 of NW_024038298.1, forward strand.
CTGAAGGCTTTTAACTTCAGTTTGTGGACTAGTAAAGAATGATAAAATTCCAGTTTTAAAGTAGCAAATGCATGGACTAGTTTCTCATCGTCACCCCTGGAAAAGATAGTTATAACTTTTGCAATTTTCTGGAGATGAAAGAGGAACACTCTAAAAAGCTCTGGAATCAAAAATATCACTTTATTTTATTTTTTTTTTTATTACCTGAGATCACTTTTATCCCATCCAGAGGAAGTGACTGACATATCAAACAATAACTTCTGCTTTATCTGAATTCAGAAACAGAAAGTTTAGAGTCATCCAGATTTCTTTTATCTTCAAGAGATGCTTATAGTCTATGTAAAGGGATATATTTATCTGGATTTATAGACAGATATAGCTGAGTATCATCAGCATAACAGTGGAAATCAATCCAATGCTGTCAAATAATTCTACCGATTGGGAGCATAGATATATATATAGTCAAGAGAATTGTTCCTAGCAGTGATCTCTGTATCTCTGTGGTACTGGAGCATGAGGATGATTCTTCATTAACATGAACAGGCTGAAATCTATGAAACAAACTTGATTTAAACCAGCCTAGTGCTGTTCATGGAATTCCTACAGAATTGTTTAAGCCTTTCTTATTATGATCGACTATATCAAATTCAGCCCTGAGATCAAGTACAGACAAGTCCATTATCTGAGGCCATCAACAACAACTTTCTCAAGAGTTTTACATAAGAAAGGAAGATTTGATATAGGTCTATAGTTGACCAACTAATGTGACTCGAGAGAAGGTTTCTTAAGTAAAGGCTTTATAACAGCTTCTTAAAAGCTTAAGGTACATATCCCTATAACAGGGATGGATATCATATCTAATATGGAGGAGGAAATTAAAGGGAATAATTCCTTAAATACCTTAACTGGAACTGGATCTAACACACAAGTTGAAGGCTTAGATGAAAATAATAATTTTCCTTATTCTGAAAGCTCAACTGGATCAAAACAGTCTGAACATGGTTCAAGTTTAATAGTTTCCTCCAAAACCTCCTCAAACCAATTCAAAATCTATAAGGAGTTTTAAAGATCTGATTTCCGATGCTCTCCATTTTGAGTCTCGGATGTCTAAAGTTGGTTGCGGTTAGCACCGTCCCAATAGAATTGGACTGTAGTTGTGAGAAATATCATGTAAACTTTGTCCTTATATTTTTCTGTCACAAATTATCAATAACCTTTACAAAGTCCTGCTGATGTAAAATAAGGAAAACAAACAAACAAAAAAACTCAAGGACTTCAATTCCCCAGACAACCTGATCACAAAGCGTTTATATTTAGCAAATTTTAGCAGAGCATGTTTGCAGCTTTGTTGTTAACATGCTTGTACCCTTTTAGGCACTCACATTATTCATGGTTGCTGCAGCAGCTGTAGCACTCTGGATGATGGGAACCCTCTTTACGCCTAAGAGATAAAGGTGTTGCTGTCTACCAACTCAGCCAATATCAGATAACTTTCATGGTTACAGTCCATGTTCCTCTGAAGCACCTAACTTTTAACAAATCCTTTTTTTAAAGCTCTCCTGTCTTCACTGCCTCTCTCAGGATGACTAGTTCCTCACCAGATTCCACATTCTCATATCTCTGCTTTGTCTTTATCTACCTTTAACTGCTGTTTCTAATTTAAGTTTGCATTATTGTTCTTAACAACGACACTCCTGATTCTATCCTTTCTAATCTTTTACTCCTGTGTTAACAAGGTTGGCCCTTTTATTTTTGCCTGCTTTTCATGTCTCCTCTTTCTGTCTTCAAACATTTCATTTCTAGCCTTCTTTTACCATGAGGCTTGTTTTTGTTGCATTAACGAATCTCTCGGAAGACATGGCACAGATACAGATTCTTCAACTTTTTTTTTTTCTCAGCCCAAAGCTATAAACAGTAGTTGCTTTCCAGACAAAACATCATGTTACTATTCAAGCAGCACAAATAGGGAATAAAGAGAGCAATGGGTAAGTTTGGGAATAGGCAAATGAAATCATTATTTTTGAAGATTAATCAACAGTTATTTGCAATGAGACTCTTTCTGGGATTCAGTGCAGTTGGAACAGTAGATTCACTGCCATTGCTGTTGCATGAGATCCTATAATTGCCTCAGAAATCTTCCTGTAATTAACACAGTTGGATAATTATAGCGGACTCCCAAACCACTCTCCTCTCACATTATTTGGCTCAGCATGTATTTGGCTAAATTAGACTTTGGTGAGTTATTAACAAATAAGGATATTTTAGCCTGATTTAACTTCAGTCTTGTCATTCAGCTGGTTCAGACTTTTTAAAATTGCAGCTGTCAATGCGTTTGCATTGCTGTCTTGCCTGCAAAGAGATTAAACCGGAGTAAAGGGGAGACTGAAAGTGGACCGGGCAGTGGAGCATTTCCCAAAGGCATGTTCCCAGAGGCACATGCAGGATTAGAGGGTGGGACACTGAAGTAGGCCAGTCAAACAGGCTGAGCTTAAATATGGACAACAGAATGGAACGTTGACATAGCTGGATTGCCCAGCATATTTCATCATCATGTCATCATTCAGTAATCGGAGCCTTGCCGTTATCCCAAATGGATTTGTCTCAGACAGGGATAATTACTATTCAGGGACACTTGTGGATATATTGCTATTTTCAACTTGATACACAGGATGCTGACATCCAATGTGACCTATTTTTCCACCTAATCAGAGATTATGTTTTTTGTAACCTTACTTTGCTTGTTATTACACTTCCTTTTTCAGAAAAATAAATTACTGAAGCATATAAGCCTTTGGCTGCACACTACAAAAATTGGTAATTATATTTTCCCTTGATTTGAGATGGAAAGTTAGATCATTTTCAAGTGGAATAAGATTATTTACATTTAGAATAAGAACAAAATTATATTAGTGATGTTATTTTAAGTGCATAGTATATAATTATCTTATTCTAGGGAATAAGAAAACAATAACAAGAAAGATCATTATAAGATATTTCCAGATATTATAAACATAAAAAGGAGATTGCATAACACCTATCATTCTTACTCATTGGCAATAATAGTTTAAGAAAAATAATTACTGCTTTCACCCTACATTCATTATAGATTCTGCCACTGGTGTAACTGTTCCAGGAGGTTAAATAAGACGTACTTTTCCACAGTGAAATTTTAGTAATGGAAATTTAAAGGCACTACCAGATCAGAAAAGTGAAATAGCCCTGTTATCATGTTCGTGTCCCTCCTAGGAATGTTTCCAACAATCCTTCAAAGAGATGCGACCAGAAAGCAGATGCCTGAAACCATGTTGACTGACCTCTTGTGGTTCAGAGGTGTTTGAATATAAGTATGGTTAGCCTACAGAGGACACTTATACCCTTGATCTTTTTCTTTCAGTTATGATCCAAATTTTATGATCATAAGTGAAGGTTGGAACATAGAATGAGTCTGATGATGGTATGATGAGAATGGAGCTCATGGCAGAAAAGAAGCCAATCATTTTATCTATTTTATTTTCATGTAAAACTTTATATGCCAAATCCAGTGGTGGTGGAAAATATTTTATGTAATAAAATAATATTTATACTGTAATATGTTGATCTGTGAAGGACAAACCTAGAGATTTTATTTTTGTTGGCCTTAATCTATGACAGAAGACCGAAGATAGAAAATGAAAATGAGTACTCATTAGAAACTCAAACTTTCTAACTTTGCCAGCACTGAAACAACTGTTCCAGATTGGATTATACAGGTTTTATTTTTATATAATTTGAACATTTAATTTTGCATATGATTCCCTACAATTTGTCTTCTATCTACTGTAAGACATGTTAAAAACAAAAAAGCAAATAAACAGCACAGCATCGCTGATGCCTTTTCTCCTAGTGAAAGCGCTACAGCTCGGGGTCAGCCAGCGGAGGACAACAGTTATGAGCGAGGAAGAGGTCAACAATGTCTTCCAGCGTTCAGTTGCAGGGGGAGAATGCAGAAAAACAGTGCTTCATGCTTCACATTTCTCCTTATAAAGGGCCATAATGCCTTATTTCACATTAGTTATTTTAGCCGGATGACACAAAATGCAATTAGCCTTTCCAAAGATTCACTCCAATGGCCTGATAAAACACATGTTGCAGTGGGTGCTTACAAGTACTCTGGAGGTATTATGCTGCATCTGGATGTTTACTGCACAATATGATTTAAATATGTTCTTCTCTAATGGCCTTTTTTCTTATATAGACAGCAGGTTTTATTCAATAATTTTTTTTGAGAATGAAAACTCAATAATTTAGGACACAATTTCATTACTGCTCCATCAGTCCCCTGCTAATGTAAAAGGGATCTGTAGCTTTATTTAGTGTAAACTACAATTTGTGCTGGTTTGGTTACTTGGCAGTTTAAATTTGATTTAAAGGATATCAAAAAAAGAAAAAAAAAGAAAAATGTTTGCTTATTTGCAAAAACCCCCCCAAACAGTTTCAATTATTTTAATGGATTTCCCTGAAACCTGAAAAATATGTAATATTTTTTATTTCATACCAGATGCTTTAATACAACGGATATTAGTCTGACTTGAATTAAAATTAAAGTGAAGTCTGACCAATGCACAAAGTAGTAACTCTTAAAGGGGAAAACATATATTTTAAAATATAATCTAGGACTGGGTGTGGGAGAGATAGGCCTTTAAATCCAAAGCCCCCTCTAAAACCCAAACTTTATCTTTGGAATCAAATTATGTAAAACATTCCAGCTCAAAAATGAAATCTTATTAAGTAAAGACTAAAATTAAAATATATAAAATAATACTGTGCTCTTTCTATATATGTATATAGATATACGCCTGAAAGTGTGCATGCACAGAAAAAGATAGCTTACTGCGGACGAGCACGTAGGATGGCCTTAAGTAAACACATCACCAGAGTGATTGATAATTAGGAGGACCGCTTATTTAGTTGATCCACCCGGAAATTAAAGATTGTCCTCTATACCTTTAAAGATAAAAACACGAAAAAAGCAAGTAGTATATGCTAATAAAACAGTTGGACATCAAATCTCAACTAATGATACCCCAGTTAGCCATTTAACCTCAACAGTTAAAGGCAGCTGTAAACAAGTGGGGTTTTAACATTGACTTAAAAGAACTCAGGCTTTCAGAAATTTTGCATTCTGCTGGGCGTTTGTTCCAGATAAGTGGAGCATAGGAACTATATACTGCTTCTCCATGTTTGGTTCTAGGTCTGGGTGTAGAGAGTAGGCTTGAACCTGAGTGGTCTCCGAGGTTGATACATTGACAACAAATCTGTCATGTATTGAAGTGCTGATCCATTCAGTTACTTATAGACTAACAGAAGGATTTTAAAGTCTATTCTCTGAGCTACAGGGAGCCAGTAGAAGGACTTCAGAACTGGGCTGATGTGTTCTACTTTCTTAGATCTAGTGAGGAACTGAGTGGCAGTGATTTTCCATATGCCAGCATACATGGCAAGATAGGAAGCAGTAAGTCAGATGCTTATCACATACCTAACGCTTCTAAAAAACAAACCTATGGTACTTTTACACAATAGTTTTATTTAATTAATTGGATACAGAATATTACCCTTTTTTTATTATTGTTAAATATTACCATTTCTGTAAGGTCGTGTAAGTCATTTTATCAAATAATTTATGTGATTCACTCTTTGAAAATTGTTTTGTTCATTTTTCCTGTTTATTTCACCTCTTTGAGTCCAGGTCAGTGTTCTGACCCAGCTTAATGTGCCAAATCTGCTGCATGACCAGCCAGCATCTCTGACAACCACAGTCACCTCCTCAGTATACAGTACGTGTTGCCAATAGACAAGCTGTGTCTGCATTAGGTCATTTCACAGGTTGCTCAAGGTTACCCTGTGCAGTCTGCCCTTTAGATAATTGGTGTGGGAGGATACATGTGATTTGTTGTGTATTTTTTCCCTCTTCCATTAGGTACTTTTTTTCTTTAAGGAGACATGTCATTTGTCTATTTCAATCAAGCTACATCAAATAACACAGGTCTGTGAGCTGTCTGTCTGTCATTGTCAATCAACTGGATCGGCTGTGGCTGTCAACAAACAATGTCAGTTTGTAAGCTGCTGAGGGGGTTTGGTCAAAAGAAAAGGTCCAAAGCATGAGTTGGCTTTTCCGCTCTATTTACGCCAAGGAACTGAATTTAACAAACACATACATTTCTTTTAGCGATCATCACGGCTGTAGCTTTTAAATTTGTTATATATTGGAATGTGGTTGGACAGCTCATGATGTATTCATAGTCATGAAAATTACATTGTGGATTTAAACCATGTTTTTACAGCAGCAATGGATCAAATGAGCAATAAAAATATTAAAGGAGTTTCTTAGAGTTGAAAAAAGTGAAAAAAAAGTGTGTTTTAATACATCTTTGAAAATCCCTTGAGGCTAACAACACAGATTTTATATCACTGGCAACACAACAGCAAAAGCTTACTTTGTTGGCTTCTCGGAAATTAGTTTAGGTGCAACATTTAGTGGCAAATATAATATATTTTTTTCTATTAAAGTTGGGAAAACATAGAATATCAAGAGAAATAGGTCTCACCACCAAAAAGACCTGGAGTATTGTGCTTGAAAACAGGAGACATTAATAAAGGCACCATTCCGCTCAAACTCAGAACCCAGTCTTGATAGTGCCTTGCCTACCTATTTCTCCAATCAATTTATAGAACACCTAGCTAATAAAAAAAAAAAGTAAAAAAAAAAAAAAGACCAGTGTAATCCAGGGAAATTTGATGAATTTCAAGAGAATAAAGTACCGTAATTCTAGGCACTGATGAGAAAGGGCCGTCTTTTCAAAATCCCATTGTGAATTTATACAAAGATTAAATTCCTTTTGTTTGACTTTTAAAGCTTTTGTGGATTTTTTTACTGGATGCAAACAAAGCAGTAAATTAATAGTGTTTTCCTTCCTGACTAGTTTTTGTTTTGAATCAGATTAAAATACTCAACTACCATACATTACTAAGTCCAAGGTTGTGGTTTACAACTCACTGAAATTACAGAAGAATCGGAAAAGTGCAAACCGTTCATCCATTTGTCCTTATTCCTTCCTTACGAGCTTGATCCTGTGAAGACCACTGTAGATAACTAATTGCCTGCTTCCAGTAGTCACACCGGAAAAGACGGTCTACATATTGGAAAAGTTTTTTCTCAGCAAAAAGTATGTAGTTGTAGCTGTTTTGAGCTTTAAATAGTGAAATCCCTTTCCTTTTGTCGAAGCGTGGACATTTTTGCAGTGCGATGCATTTAAAGAGAGAAACCTCCAAAGAAATTTGCGCTCCTATATTTTGGTTGGTTCCTGCTGAACCTTAAGGCACAGTAAATCTAGTTCATTTTCCATATCGAATTATAGCCAAAGAAATGTATGACCTGATTTTTGTCGAGGAAATCAGTCAAATGGTGTTGCTTTTTTTCCCCCTTCACTTTTAAGTTTTATTATTTCTTATTGATGGCTGAAATTATATTTGCATCGTAGTGCCAAACCTACTGTACATATTTTAGAACGGTGCCCACAAACATATGTGTGCACAAATATTGTGCACTGGCGCGTGTGTGTGTGTGTGTGGTCCCAATATTAAAGAAAATAATTAATCAAATTAGATCAATATGTTTTTTAAGATCTTTTTATAGGTTTGGAACCATAGATTTCCTGGTCTGAGGGAGCGACACCAGAGTTGAATCCTAATGCCCTAATGCAGTGCCCTGGGGAGCCATTTTATCAATCTCCTCTGATGTAGGAATTGCCTAAATTACCTAATGTTTATTGGCACAGTCCTCTTTAAGATGCTGTTTTTACTCCACCCTCAGTCCAGTTCTTCTAGATAGGTTACTGTTTACCTTAAAAATAGCAACTACAACACTGTGTGTTTGAACTAAGCAACTTTCACACTTAAGTGTTTTTACAAACTGGATGGGTTAAACAAGTTTTGACTCCAACAGAATCACTAAGTATCGGTCCTTAAATATATATAGTATGCCATGACAAGATTAAACAAATCTTCCAATACATTGCACATTTTAAAAGTTGCCTGATCAGGTTTTTGGCAGCTCACATTAGACTGACCATAGCTAAGCCAGGTAATCTCCCTTCAAGGTGTCCAATTGCATATTCTGTAATAATGTGAACTCAGACTTAGAGGTACCATCTCCATATAAGTCAGTCCCAACTTATAACAAGCTCGATTCTCACCTCGGACCCTCACTGATTCGTTCCAATTTGCTCTGTCCTCTTTTTGAAGAAGGCTCCTCTTGCTTTTTTGCACAAAGAATACTCTCCACCTCCTGGCTGTTGAGTGATGAATTATGAATAGATGTGAATTTACAGGCTCTGCGGGCCAGGCCTGAAGATTACTTTCAATTTGCACACTGCCTCACTTTTTTCCTCGCTGCCTTGCATCACTAGTCAGACGTCTTTCTCAAGGGACCTCCATGACAGTATTAGATTACCACCTGAAACTCTAACCCTGACAGTCATGTAAAATGTTTAGAAAATGAGGCCGTATGGATGTTTTATGTGGCTTTTTCCTCCAGGATTAATTCAATCCCCTCCTATACATAACAACTTTCTCAATTTACTTCTTGAGGGAAATCACAGCTGCAATGTATATGTAATTCCAGTCTTTTTGACTAACTGCTAACTGCCTGTAATTGGCCCTGTTGATGAGCTTGCTGCTGGCAGCAAAAGAAAGTAGAAAAGGCAGGAACCCTAATAAGAAGGACACGGAAAGCCTGCAGGATTCAAGAATGATTCAGTCAAGGTCCAACAGATTCTGGCTTGCAACTTCTCCAAACATAAAGTAAAAGGGAGAATAAATAAGTGTTAGAAACAAAAAATAGGGAATTGGATATTTTACAGTGTCATGCAGATCTATGTCTTCTCTGCTGCATTTCACGTCAAGCATTCGTTGTAAGCAGAATGTTTCAATTCAGTATGCATACTTCTCTACGTGTTTTTTATGAGTGCATTAGAATACATGCAGTAAATCATTTATATTTTCATGCTTTAGTGAGAAATGATGAGAAGTAGATGGAGTTGTATTGATAATATATGGTCTTATTGGTGCCATATACACCCCTCCCTACAGTACATTAATGTTTGGGGAAAGAAAAGGCTAACCCTACTGGTATGGAAAAAGCCAGGATTTGAAACGATGGCTGGTGACTAAGCAGACAAGCCTTTCAGAGTGGAAATTCATGATCTCACAGATAAAGATCATTCTTATCGCTCACCCACAAGCTTTGAATCATTTTGTACTGTTCACATACATATTTGGGGAAAACAGTTTACTTGTGAATTAAGAACAAAAATCACCCAATTTATGATTAAAATGACCTTGAATATATTTAAGGCAACGATTCCAAAGGATTACCTTTACACTTAGTTTAGTGGAACTATTTGCGACCATTTACCTACGTTTGTATGGCTTAATTACTCACATTAGTCATTATTTGCACTTTTCTCTGAAACTCGTTAATTGTCTGTAAAAATAACACACCCTGCTCTACCTGAAGTCATTAGTAAAGTGGGAAAACAGGTTTATTTTACGTTTTCTTTTGGTCGCAATTCTTATTAAGCCTATGCTGAACACGCTGTCAAAAAATCAAAAAAATGAGAAATAGCGCAATGTTCGCTATTTCTCAAAACAGCATCGCTATTAAATTGTTCTTGTTGGTAAAAATCTATCTCACTAACCTTTTAACTGAGATTTTATGGTGTTATGTTGACTTCTGTAATCAGAAGTCAGATTTACTGAGTTTTTAGAATTAATACGTCGTAACAAGTTGACTGGAAAAATCAGAGGTTGTTATTCCCTTTTTTAAATTTCTTTAATCCAACATACCTCCAGGTTATGTTGCACAACGTTGGGAAACATGTAAAAATGCTGGTGATTGATTTATTGATTAGTTTAATTTATGTGCAACAAACCTTGGTGTCCACCCACATGGGCTTAAGACACTCAACCTACAAAACAAACAGGGGAGGATGGTCAGGCACAGATCACAAGCTACATGTTTTTAAATTCTAACAGGTTAGGATGCCCTCATTGTCTTTATTTGCCAGATTTTACAAATAAATATCAATATTGTATTTTTGTATAACTTAAACATATTAGTGTTGCTTCTGTACCATCAAATAAAAAAGGCTTAAATCAAAGCAGAAAGGATAGTAAAGAACAAATGCACTCTACTTCCACCGCACTGATGTCACAAAAAAAAAAAACTCTCCTCTTCAGGGAGATATTTATACCTGCCTACTTCCACTGTCAGAGGTAGTCTACCAGATATAATATGATTTGTTTATTGCTGTTTTGATGATATGGCTTGCAACAACAGAAAAAATACTTATCTGTGCAACGTCTCTCTTTCTGCTTTAGGTTTTTACAAAAATATAGTATTTAGAGACAGTAGACTCATCATTTAAAAAACAAAAACAGAACAATAACCAATAATTATTCTTTCCTTTCAACAAAATAATTTAATAAACACATTACATTTGGCTACACCAGCTGTTTTTCAGCAAGTAAACAACTGAGTTGTAGTCAAATGTATTGATGCTTCAGAGTCCTTCTCTGGAGGGCAATTATTTACTTCATGTTATGTTTGTAGTAGCACAAAAGAAAATTGCAACATTGATTGTGAGATAACAATAATTGGGTTTATGATTATTTAGCTCTAGATGTAAAATATTGCAGAAATTGCAGATATAGACTATAAAGTAGCACTTCTGATAGGTTGTGTTATACACCCATACCGTGTAACAGCTGCTTGTAAACATTTTGCTTTAGTTTACAAAAAAATTAAGCATCATATTGTGCTTTCAGGAAGTTACACCATCACTTTTGGTATAAAAGGAATGACCACTAGTTTTTTTACTTGCAATTGTAATGTTTTCTTCTGGGCTGTGATTTTATTATCAGATCACAACCCCATTCCAGAAAAAAAACTGAATCCAGCATTCCTAATAAAAAACGGTTTACAAAAGGGTACTTTCACATTATGTCTTCCAAGTAATTTATCACACTTCACTTACTTCTTTATAGGGTAATTGTTCAAGTGAACCATTATTTGTATGTTTCTAGGTGACAGTAAAGCTGGATAATGAATTTCCAGTGCACAAATTACTACCAGCCTGCTTTGTGTGAGCTCACTGATCAAGTGGGAAACCTAAAATTGAGTTATTGCATATATTGGTGCCAGCTTTCTGTTAGACCACAATAATGGGAATGGAAGAGAGGTTGTACAATGATATGTTCAGCCAGTGCCATGCATACTGAGCAATCAAAGCACGGGAGATGGCTGTCAGCCATCTGCTCTGAAGACAGAGCCATAGAGGAATGGATGTTTCTATCTATTACAAGTTGTTTGATCAGTAGTCTCAGGGACATGGATCTCTTTCAGGGTGGTTCATCTTATTCTGATATTTTCCTAAGTATGTAAAATACACAGCCAGGGTTTATGATTCCATTCTCTTTAATCAAACAGCTCAAGAATATTTGAACAAAGCAAACATTTAATCTTTTTTTCTTTTATTCCACTAAGCGTGAACAGTTGTCTGCTCTCCCAGCTCCCCCAATTATGTCCTCAGTTTCCTTGTAGGATGTCACTCTTCATCCCTGTTAAAGTTGTGCATGCAGCCTGAAAGGGGGACTTGAGGAGAAAAACTGCTGGGTGACTGACAAATGCTGGACATGGTGGCTTAAAGGGAGAGGTTGGCAATTTGCTGGGCCGGCTGCCAGTGGGCAGCCAGTCCTCAAAGAAAGCTGGCTGGAAACACCAACAGTTATGGTGGGTCCTTCTGTCACATCCATGTTGTATTACACCTACAGGAGGTTAACCAATTATTTCCTTTTTTCTACTGCCATTATCAAAAATGGCATTTCTCCCAATTAAAGGAATAAAAACAAGTATTTTTTGGGTTTTTTTTTTTTTTTTTTTGCAGAAAAGACATAAAAGAACAGTTTGACAAGTCAGGGAATGTGTTTATTTTTCTTCCTTGCTGGGACAAAAATGTCTAATGTCAGTCCAAGAAATGTGAAAAGAGAACCAGAGGGCCAATTAGCTTCTCTGACCGTAAACGTTCTTCTAGAGGTTTTCAACCAGCATTTCTGCTGCTAATTGCCTGCCATGTTTTGATTGGTCATGTGGCTTTGTCTAGAGGGGCAGTCATATTCCCCCATTTAAGCTAAGGCCAAACACATTGTCTACTAACCCTGTCTTTGCATTTTCTGGTTGTAAACTACTCATCATTGACAATACTTTAAAAATAAAATGTGATCATGGAAGTATTTTCCCAAAATTAGATAAAAAATCAGATCAACATAAGCTAAAAACACCTGCTACCATCAATAGCTCATATGTGGGGTTTCAGTCATCATTAGTCCATTCAGTGTGAGCTTTCACCTCGCATAAAGCCCTGAAATAAACAAGCAGAGGATAAATAGGTCTGCCATCCACATTATGAGCCAAAACTAATGGAGCACGGTAATGAATCACTGTTACAGAACATAGCTAATGAAAGTGCGCAGGATTGTGTGTCAATGCACTAACACTGTTGATTGTTCAATAAGCCTAAAAAAAAAGAGTGTACAGACTCATCCTCCATTATGGTGATGGCCCGTGGCCCCTCAGAGTGTGGCATCGGACTCAATGTTCTTTGGAGCCACAGATCTCTTTGTATTAACTCAAACTGACTGTCGTCAGAGGGCTCAGGTTGTGTGGGAGTGCTTGATCTTTATTCTTTTTTTTTTTAACCTGCTGTTGTGAACATGCTTCGGTGCTCATTTATAAAAACAAAAACCACATCTGACCTTGCTGCCAAGGTAAACTCAAAAATGGCTGGCCCGATTTCTTTCCTGTTTATGATTTTACAAACATCGATTTCAAAATAACAAGAGTTACAATACATTTGGAAAAATAAATCCAGGTTTTTATTTAAACTCAAGATAGTAACAGATTCTTAGTTTTCAGGTGGTATTGTTTAAGATAAATACACTTCCTTTCCGTTATGACAATTTACAACTCAAGACATAGATATTAAAGTCTGCATTCAAGTCTGGACATTACCAGGTCTTTTATTTAACAGCCGATAGATCTGGTAATTATATGCAGCCTTTGGTGAACAGCTATTGCACATAAATAACTGTTAAATGTTTAACAAATCTGAACCACAGAAATGCATTTAGCAACAAAACCTTGTGTGTGGTTTTATACTTTGCAACTTTATTATTGAACTTAATACATTGTGGTTAGAGGTTTGCGTACATGTCTCTAGATTTACTTTCTAGACAGACTTTACCTTATTTTATTTTTTATTTTTTATTAATTTTTTTTTTTTTTTACAGTGTCCTGTCTGGCAAGGTGGCAATAACAATAATTGTCTTGATGCCAAAAGGAGCCCAACAGATTTTACTTTCACAAGTGTAGCGGTATGGCAATTGCCATACTGCTCCCCTTGTTTCATGTATATAAATTGCTTTATTATAATTATGCAGGGAGTTTTACAGTTCATATGGACACTGCAATGTAAGTAGAGCAGAAAAACAGAAGAAGAAGAAGGAAAAAGAAAAAGAAAAAAAAGGACAAAAGATGAAAGAAAGAGGAGATAGGAAGGAGACAATGACAAAACATTTTCAGTCTGCTTCATCACCTGCAATGAGATGAAAAAAAAGGAACAGCACAACCAAAAGACATGGTACGATATTACAATAAAGCAAACACCTTGAAACTATCGCTAAAGTAATATTATTAAGTCTGACATGTACTCTGTGTTACCTGAAGATATGAATGTGGGGTTTCTGTTTGGAATGAATCTCTAAGTACCTGAAGCCTAGCACCTGTAGTTGTTTGTGAGGGTGAACATGTGCATGTAAAGTTTTAAAGTTTTAACCATAGAAAAAATGCTCAATAGTGGTTGTGGAGAGCCGGAGAGGCACCCCCCCCCCCCCCCGCCCCCCAGAGCACTGAGTCCAGCGCCGGGAGACCCAAAGCCCCAGGCGCCCAAAGGGACCCCAGAAGCGAAGGCACCAAGGCGGGGCCAGCCCCGGAAATCAGACTCCCACCAAGGGAGGAGGAGAGACAGCCACGAAGAAGCCCCCCAGCCACCGCCATGCCGGCATCCCGGGGAGCCGTGGGGACGAGTCCTCGGGCCCCGCCGGCAGCCGGCCACCCCGAAGTAGGGCCGGGCACCGAACACCAGCCCCCCCGCGGCACCGACCGAAACGCCCCAGCCCCACAGAGCACCGAAACACGCCCCGCCCCCCGGCACCAAGCCCCGGCGACCGGCCGCAGCACCCACCGCGACCGCACCACCCAGGGAAAACACTCAGACGGCCCCGCCTGCGGCAGAGGCCCACACGCATCCGCCGCGAACCAGCCGCGAGCACCGCGGGACCCCCCCAAAACGCCCCCCCGGCCAAAAGCGCAGCCCCACCCCACCAAGACCGATGCCAACAGCGCGCAACGAAACACACCGCGCACAGAATCAGCCCGAGAGCAGAAAAGCCGCCCGGCGCAAAACCGTAAGAAGAGCAGACCGCAGCCGGCGCAACCATCCCCCCCCCAGCAGCCCGAGGGGCAGCACAAAGCCAGAGCGGAGCGAACCACGCCGCTCCCCCACTGGACGAAGCCAAAGCAGCACAACCACGTCCGCCGCCCATGAATATTACCGTAATATTCAGCAATTGTATTTTTTTCTGATATTGATCAGCCCAAACATCTCTCTACATTGTTCTTGCCTGGTATTTAGTACAGTCTATACAGCTGTGGAAAAACAGAACCCTTATCTGTGTGTCTATAAGTGTTTAAAATAAATAGTTTGTGAATATTTTAAATTTTGGACCCTTTGTAAGGCTGATACTCAGCAACAACTGGAATACAATTGTTAATCTGTTTCCTCTAAATTCTAAATTCTCCTAAAAAAGTAAACCTTCAACTTCTAAACACGTGAAAGAAATCATTCTTTTCAATTAGCATTTAGTTCAGTTCAATTTATTTAAAGCTGTTATGCACTAATAACACTATATTTCCAATATAAACATTAAGCTCTTTCTCTAAGCTGTTGAATTAATGCAGTAATCCGCTGCTACTCATTAATGCGGAATTGAACTCATTTAAAAAGTAAGTATAGATCAGCCTATATTATCAGTAAAACCTTACAAAGAATGTTTTGTTGTTGTTGTTGGTACCAGCGCAATGTTTGTAAGTGAAACATTATTGTTCTGTTTATCTCTAAAACACTCATGTTTTGTTTTCCTGCATGCTGATGCTTTTTTTTCCCCCAAAGATGGTCCAATGATAGTTTGCTTAATAAAAGTTTGCGGCTACCAAATTTCCTTCTTGTTCATCTTTTATTTTAGTTTTTCAAAAACAGCATGGAAATTATTAAATACTGAGTGTTTTCAGGAATAGAAATTATTTGTGTGACTAATTTTTGTTTATTTAATCTTTTACACACTGCTCACAATGGTCTAAATTAAACACCAGCATAGACAAAAAAAAAAAAAAAGAATCAGAGGGCCTGAAAGAGAAAGACTAGGAGGTTACAGTTGAGTTTAATTTCATGTTGTAAGTGATCTTTGTGCCTTTTTTTATTATTTATTTTATATTTATTTATTTTTTTTGTTGTTGCAATTACTGCTCCAAGTGAGGTCAAACCCACGATGCCAGCAGGCCATGGCCACGAAGCAAAATGTCGTCAATAATTTAGGTTCAGTTCGTTTAAGCCTTTCACCCACAAGCCCTGAAACAGTTTTCTCTCATTAAAGATTCAAAACACATGGAAAGGAACATTCTTAATCACCTCTAGGTGCCCTTTGGTTTCACTGTTTATGCTTAGCAAAACTGCAGGTAAGGTATCTACCCATGCTGCCTTATTGTAATGAGCACGAGCCATAAATTGCTATTTCATATTAATTAGAATGAGTTATAGTATATTCAATGTATATATTCAATTACATCAGTTACAGATCTCTAAACTTACTGGACTTTTGCACACTATGTCAATCATCAGGAAAGGCATAACTGTTTAATTGAATGAATAATACATCTTTTAATAATATTCATCAAATTATAATATGAAAGTATGACATGTATTTCTTTTCACCCACCTGACTCAATACTTTGTAGAGTCACCTTTAGTGGCAAAATTTTCATTTCCGATATGATACCCTTATTGCAGCTTAGAGAACTGACTAATACCAATATTGATCCAATATCAGTTTGAATCAGTACTGTACAATGATTGGTTACAGAAACTTTTAACATAAGCAGTGTTTCTATCAGATTTATAATATTGGAGATGAAATGCAGGCCAATATGCTTTAATATTAGCTTATCAGACCAGTATCTGATATTAATTCAGATTGGATCACCCCTAAAATATAGCTAGAAGTCTTTTAACGTATGTTTTTATTAGCTTTAGACATTAAGAGATAGAAATAGTTGTCAATATAGAAATTTTATATTGGACAGAGAACATCACCAAACAATATCTAATCTTGCCGGAGATTTGAAATAGGATTTAGGTCTGGATTGGTCCACTGTACTAATGAATATACTTTGATCTTTACCTATCATTTTGCATCTAGCTGTATGTTTGAGTTATTATCTTGCTGGAACCAAATATTCAGCCTTGCTTCAAATATCCCAGTCTCCAACAGTTTTTTTTGAAAGATGTTCTTGTATTGATTAGTGTTGCACCAATACCATTTCTAGTATCGGGCAAGGCCCCGATCCGGCACTAAAATGATGGTATCGGTATCGGCGAGTACCAACAAATAAGGCACTGTTACCATTTTGAGAGCCAAAAGTTCAAATATTGTCACCCATTCCAGGTAACCAATAAAAAGTTCTACTGGATTCACTTTGTATTAGTCTTTTTCCTGCTTCACGAAGGTAGGAAGCAGCTTAACAAAGCCATGATGGCAATTATTTTACATCCAATTAGTATGCAGTTTTTTGTATATATACACACACACATTAATTTCAAACAGATGGTATCGATATGGTACCATTTGCACAGCGATACTGCACAGCCAGGTATCGGGTATCGGTACCGGGGCCAAATAAATTGCAACACCAGTATTAAGCTCTATCCATCTCCCCATCCACTCTGATCTTCTTGCTCTTCCTTAAGACAAGTAACTCCACAGATTTACGCTGCCACTACTATGTTTAACAATTGGGAGGATGTGTTTGGGGTGCTGTACAGTCCATGTTTAATCTTATCTAAGCAGAGTTACCTCTTCAGTGTTTTTTGCAGTTCATCCTCTATATTGTTAGCACTACACTCAAAGCATAAATACTCATAGCTGTCTTTCAACAACAATATTTTTCATACTAATCTTTTATTGTTTTATTGGCGAATTGGAGATATTACAGGCTAACAATGGAACCAAACGACCCACTCGTCAGTTTCAATTTGCATGTTTCCAAGCAATACAAGGCCTTGTCTATATAAGACTCAAACTCACTGCGGATCCAGACATTTGAATTGAGAAAGCTTCCTGGAGGGGAAGCAAAACGTCTTCAAACCTTGGAAACCAAGTCCAGTGAATTGTTTTTTAAACTTTTACGGAATTGGTGAAAATATTGAAGTACCTTTTCCCCAATCTTCTATGGAGCTGTGTATTCTGGTAGTATATGAATTTAAACCACAGCAAAATCAGAAAAGTTAAAGTATTTGCTTGTGCTGTGACAAAATGTGCCAAAGTTCAAAGGGAGTGACAACCTTTGCAAGGGACTGTGCTCATACACATTCACTCATGATTGCTCCTCATGCAACCAACACATTTTTCCAGTTCTGCTTAAAACATAGATGACTATCACCCACAGTTTCTCCGTCCTCAGTCAGTGACTGTCTGTCCTTGCCTGTGGTGGGTGGCTTGACCCAGCCGGAAACAACAATCCATCACTAAGCTGCAAGGTGGAAGGGACATTACAGGGAACAAGCATCCCAGTCACTTTTAGCCCTGGGCTGTTTCTCTCATACAATGTGATTTTGAGTGTTCCTAATGTTTTCTGTGTATGTGTGTGTTTGAGCTGCCAGAAGCTTAGAGGTTTCCCTGTGGACACTGACAATGGCTTCCCTCGGTGTAAATGACTAATGTTATTTCACTTCGCTTCAGAGGAGTGCGTGCACACACTCACACGCTAACACACGCGGAAGCTGTAGCACAAACAGAATGGGGTTTATGTAAAGTGTAATGAGTGGGCAGGGTAGAAATCAGTGAGCACAGTCGTTTAAGAAGCCTCTTTAGATGTTATTCTTCTGTCTGTGTGATTTTTCTGGCAACACCTACACACTCTACAGCACTCTGGCTGCTCATTTGTCAGTTGTATCCAACACCTGCATTATCTCTCTGGTAGACTCATTTCATGGTCTGTTGCAGATTATTCTGAGTTGTTCCCGGCTGTAGGCAAACATGGATGGATGGATGAATGGGTGGATGGATTGATTTAAAAGAAAAACATACAATTGGGACAATGGGTTTATTTGTCTGTGATAAATACAGTATGTATTTTTCTCTCAAACAATAATAGTATTATGTTGACTTCTATTATAATTTACATAAATGTTGTAATTTCATTACATATATTTTATTTTTACTTTTTAAATCTTTCAGATAATCATTAGACACATGAACAACCTCTTGTCGTAATCCACCCATTATCCCTCATCATGAAGCTTGCAAAAGCTGCTCTTTCAAATTGAACTGTCACAGTTAGGGATGGGAATCGAAAACCGGTTCCTGTTAAGAACCGGTTCCGTATTTTTCGATTCCATGGCATCGTTTGGCAGCTCGCTGAACGATTCTTTTTTCGATTCCCGCAGCAACAGAGCCTAGCGCGCCGGCTCTGGGGAGCACGACTTACGTCACGTTTTTTACGTACGTTACGCAGCTTACGCAACTTACGCAAGTTACGCAAGTTGGAAGAACTATTCGAGGAGGAAGACAACGAGCTGCGGTCACTTTGTGAATCAAAGCCCCGTCTTTCCTTAGCCCAGAGGGTAGATCAGGAAATCCAGCTCTATAAAAGCTTGCCCTCCATCCCCTGCAGGGATAGCGGCACACTGTGGTGGTGGAACAAGCAAGATGTGCTGCCCTTGCTATCTGGACTGGCTGAAAACTACCTCTGTGTGCAGGCTTCCTCCACCCCATCTGAGAGGGTGTTCTCCACGGCTGGAGACACCTTAAGCCCTGAAAGATCCCGTATCCTTCCAGAAAAAGCAGATATGCTCATCTTTCTGCAAAAGAACTGTTAATTTTCCCTACTAATGTTTTATAATTAGTACTTTTTGTTATTTAAAATAGGTTATAATCCCATCATTTGTTATTAGACATTGTTTGTTATTAAGTTTGTTCTTGTATTCATTTTTCATTTAAACACAGATGTTACTCCAGTTTCACATTTCCTGTGGACATCTTGATCTTGTTGATTTTGTAAGATTGTGCAATAGTTAAGTAAACAAAGTTGATTCTGATAATCAAACTGTTTGTTCTCCTTTTTCCCCCAAATTGGAATCGAAAAAAGAATCGATAAAGAATCGAATCGTTTCATAGAATCGAAAAGGGAATCGGAATCGTGAAAATCTTTTCAATTCCCAACCCTAGTCACAGTATGTTTCAAGGATCCTGATGTATATATTTTGCTGCCTAGTGAGTGAAACAACTAATGCAGAGGTTTGTATAAGAGTAGTCAGAGATCATGTCAGGGAGCCTCCTGCTGTTACAGCCCACTCAACTTCTAAATATGGCTTTTTTTGCTAAACCTAACCAGCATTTTACTTTTTTAGTTCCCTGCTCCATCTCATTCTCTCTAAGTATCTGCAGTGTTTGCATGGTAATTGGGCTGCAGTCAAAGATTAAAAGAAGCTTAAGAGATTGGAATAGGATCCACTCTTGCTCAAGCTGTATAAAGAGTGAAAGTGGTAGTCGAAATCAGGGTTGTTTACCACTTAACTTCTTTAAACAAGTATTGAATTTTTAAAGAGGCCCTAAAATATGCAGAAGGAACAACATCAACTGGAATAAGCAGTTAAAGTACGTTAAATAAACATTTAGGTCTTGTTTTGACATAAATCTGTGTAGATACTCAAATTAGCAATGCTTCACAGAGAGAATTGTCCTAAAAAAATATGTTTTCCTTTGACTTGTATTTGTAGTTACAGATCTGTCGTTAGGATGTTTTAATTTGACAAACTGGATCTTCTCAACGTTCTTTTTCCTGTTTGGTGCGATTGCAATTGCGGATCTTGTCTTGGCCGGAGCGTAGCTAATAATAGCTCGGCTCCCTATTTTGACGGTGACGGATGGAGAAGATGTACGCGGACGGTGACGTGTGGAGGAGTAGCAGTGGATGTGGAATGGTTCTCATTGATTAACATGACAGAGAAGTGCACCGCAAGACGGGGCGGAATGGAGGGGTGACAGAGGATGTGTGTTCTGGCGGTCATTCCACCTGGAGTACTTTCTTGTGATTGGCTTATACAAGGGAGCTTTGTGATTGATTGCAAACCGTTCCCTGCTAAAAAAAAAATGCATTTGAGGCACCTCAGGGCAGTCTCACAAATCCACACACAAATGCAGTGAAGTTTAAAGACTACTGGTACTTTGTAATTTAATTTATAATTGATTATGGACCAGAAATACTTTGGTGAATCTTGTGTTGTTCATGTGTGGATCTTGTTGGCTTGCGTGAACTGAGCTGTGCCTGTTTGGATCTTGTCCTCAGGGGGGGATTTACCATTAGGCAATACTAGGCAGTTGCCTAGGGCCCCAAGTTCCTGGGGGCCCCATAAAACTCTGTTTCCATGTATGGTTAATACAACTAATCCTTATTTGTGCACATTAATTATGTTTTTGATAAAAATCCTTTGGCTAAAATGCCATCAGAACGCTGATAAATAGAGAGGAAAAAGGGACAAGAAGAGAGGGACAAAACCTAGAACAAATAATGGATGTCTATTCTATTAACATTTCTCTATCTGTAGAATGGGTCTGTTTTATGGGTTTTCTTCTCAGGGGGCCCCCTGCCTGTCTTTGCCTAGGGCCCCAAATTTCCTAAATCCGCCCCTGCTTGTCCTGTCCATGTATGAATCACATATGTGTATTTGTGAAAATTGAGACTGATCTAGCTGCATAATGTTCCTCCTACAAAAAACTTGATGGGCTTTTGCCTTCAGCCTGGAGTCAAAACTGGAGTCAAAAGCCTAACAGACATCCCAGCTGTGGCTTAAAAAATAAACAAAGACAATAATCATTCCTACACTGATAGGTGGTGCTTTTTCTAAAAATGGATCTGAATTTGTAAATGTAAGTTAATGAATGTTTACATATCAAGGATTGGTATATGTTCCTTTTTGTTAACTCATACATGTGACATTAAGGAAAGAAGGAAAAAAGTTTAGAAATTAAAGCTTCGCTTTGGAAAGCTACAAGTTTATGTGTAGAAACCTAAAATCCCCAGTGAAGCTGTTAAACTACTTTCGAGTTGGTGGAGGTAATGGACTTGTGGGTTGTTTGCCAACGGCCATTAAACAGGAAAAAGACGAAAACATAACCATTGATTGAAATCTATATCTTTGCTGAGGTTTTTTAACCCATACCAGCATAACATTAAATCAATAGATTTGTTTTCATCTCCTTCCTCCTATTTTTGTTTAAAAGTGGTATACAAACAACTTTCAGGGGCATAACCACTACTAACCTGTTTCAAATATGACTCATTAGGGGTTATAGATTCCTACTTGTAAATTTGTGATTCAGTCTCATAAATTTCTGATCTGACTCATACATTTGTGATTGGTGCTTGTACTGTTGTTGTTGCCAAGCTATAACTTTGTAACTTGATTTTTTTATAACTTCAACATTTATTTTCTAACAGATGAAACATCTTATGTCACACCTATTAGGAGCTGAAATTCACACACCTACACATGGCAGCTATCTTACCCCATTCTATTCATCCTGAACTGGCTCTGTTTTTCTTTTCATAACCAGATGACAAGGAACAGAGGTGTTAAAAGTAGAAGTAAACATACCAGGATTAAAAAAGACTTTTGAAGAAGTTTAGGAATTAGTTTGACTTTTTACTCAAGTAGAAGTATAGAATTACAAGTTTCATAACTACTTTAAAAAATGCCATAAAATTCAAAAGTTTATATGTTATATAGAAATGTTGAATAATTTGGATATGATTGATTTCCCTTAGTGCTAAAAATGTGACTTCAGAGGCCTTTTGAATAACACTTATTAGAGAGTTTAAGTACATTCTAGCCTAAATTTATAGTTGAAGATGTTCTATTTTCGGGTGGATCATCAAATAAATGATCCTCCTACAGTAATTGTCAGTCTTCTTGTGATATGTTTACAAAAGGCCATTCTTCGTGCTCAGCCCCATTTTCACTTACCACTGGTGAGTCTGATATAGTGGAAAAATTGCAAATCATCTTTTGGAAAGTAAGGTTATATGAGTAATGCAAACAGCAACTTTTAAACAGAGTGTACACAAGGAGAAATGGGCTTGTGCATGCTCTCGCATGCATTTATTAGAAGTTCCCTCTTGGGAACTTCTAATAAATGCAAATAAATGGGAGCAAATACAGGGTTGTCCATGTGCATTTTTTTCTATACTGAAGAGGGCGGGTCTTTTCAAAAATTTGCGAAAATCCTCCACCAATACCTTTAAATCAAAGGTTCCAAAACAGGAGCGGAACCAGTAAATCCAAGGCAGACTTTGTAACATTCACTTGTGAATAGTTCTTCAGGTAAATGACACAATACTGGAAAAAAAATATTATTTCTGAAAGTAGCTGATCAAAAACAAGAAAAATATCCTGGTTAGGCACATGGATGAACAAAAGTTGTCTTGTCTTCTTGGCAAAAACCACAGAACATTCCCTCCTTTCCTCTGCTACATCCATGCTGAAGTGTGACATAAATGGGATCCGCCCAAAGTCCATGTCAGACGAACCAACAGGGTGTCAAGATGGTAATCACTCTTATGAACTAATCCCAATCAGAAAACTTTTATCCATATAACGCAGTTTATATGTGACTTTTTCCCCACCCAAAGATGGGAAATTGTAATTAAAATGAGGCAGATGAAGGACCAGGAAGGAGGGCAATAAAACAAAACAAAACCAGAGTACAAAACAACCACCAAAGGTGGGGAAATGGTGAGGCAGAGTATCTGGAGGCTGGCTGTCAGCCTGGAAGGCAAAGCAGAACCCCTGGAGGCCAGCTGTGAAGCCGAAAGCAAAGCAGAACCTCTGGAGGCCAGCCGTGAGGCCAGAGATGGGCGAAGTCTCTGGAGGTTGCCGTCTCAGCAGCAGGAACCTTGGAGACAGTCGTCTCAGCAGCAGGAACCTTGGAGGCTGGTGACTCAGCAGCAGGAACCTTGAGGATCGTCGATTGCGGCACAGGAACCCACAAAGAGGCGACACAGCTTAAAACCCATGAGGAGGCAGCACAGATTGCAAAGGATGCCCAATGAGGGGCCTTGGTGATGAAGAGCGCCCACAGAGGGGTCTTGGAGGGAAACTCTTACAGAGTTCCATTTCAAAATAAGGTCTATTATAGGGCTAAGGGGTCTCTGGAAGGCACAGAGTGGCTCAGGATTCTCTGGAGGCTGAGCATTAAGGGGTTCTGACTGAGGAGAAAGAGCACTAAGAGGAGCCGACTGCAGAGAAAGAGATGAAGACAATCCAGCAATGAGGAACTGTACAGGAGGTGTATATATGGGAGACAAAACAAAGAATGTAATAATCAGCTGATAGGTAGCAACTGTGAATAGCAGCCATTAGAAGGGAGCTAGGGAAAAAGGCGACTGGCACAAGGAGGCAACAGAGAGTAACTCAAAATATACAACACTGCTTAAATACAACACAAATTTAAAAAAAAAATTACCAAGAAAACACAGAATGATATAAATCAAAGTGTAACTGAAAACTTAAAAGGAAACTTAAGCGGAAGTCCACGAATGGCAGAATCATGAAAACAAATTTTATGTGTGTACACATTTGATAAATAATGTCCCTGATCAGGACTAGTTTCTGCAATGAAATGAGCATGGTAATGCTTTCTAAAGATGTAACATAGATATATTAATATTATATATCTATCTAAAGATACATGATGTAATAAGAAATTAATAGGATTCACATTTTAGTCTTTGAGGCACATCTAAATACATAATCATAAAGAGATCACTAAAATAATTCATTATAAAGATGTTAGGTGCCTGATCTGTTGTCATGATCAATGAAATTACCACCTTTTTCTAATTACAATAACACCTCAGAAATCAAACAGGAAACATCAGAGTGTTGCTGAAAACTGTTGAGCACATCTGTTTACATCATCCGGTCTGATCTGTTGTGCAATTATTTGTTTTGTTACAGATCATGAAAGTAAAAGACATTGGCATTTTCTTTACAAAGGCTTATTTTTCATTAAATGTTAACAGCATCATATCCCCTGTTGTTTTTGTCAGCTCCAGACTAAAAAATGTTGGCAGCTGATGCAATGCGATCAAACAGATGTGTACTAAATATTGTAATGTGACTTTTAGGAGGCTGGGGTTTATTCATGCTCATTAACATTTAGAAAATGGCTAAAATGCATCAGAGATATTCACTAGAATTTTAATAGCCCTCGCTACGTTTGTGCTTTTAAATGTCAGAAGCAAAGGAAGGCTTTTCATGCTTTGTTTTGGTTGGTAAATATTTGAGCCGTAGTCCACAGTGGTTTAGTTAGTAAGAGGAAACGTGTTTTGTGAATATTTCAATGCTATGGTAAGGACAGTACAGCTTCACAAGAATCTGAAAATTTAAATCTAGAGGCTCAAGCATTGAGAGTGAAGACAGGCCAAGTGAAAGACTTTATCTTGGTTTTCACATCTTTCTCTTTAAACACTGAAGTCGCAGTCTATAACCCTAAGTGCACATTAGAGAACTACAGAGAACTGCAATCCAGGGATCACCCGTTATCTGTCTCAAATACTTTAGATTCTGACATTTTGATAAGATAGGACCAACTTTACCTATGTAAACCAACCGAGAACAATTGGTTTGAGGCAAAGGCTTTATATAAACACAATATGGGCACTGTGTCATGTCATAAAAAAAATCTAAATAAAGAATGCTTGAATTTGGTGCAGACGTTTTTTTTCTAGAAGGAAGTAATTATTTAAATAAAAAAAAAATAATAAAAAGAAAGATGGCCTATCTTAATCCAACATGAGGTTAAAAAAGCCTCAAAGACACAAAGATTTTTTTCCCCCTTAAATACAACCTAACTTGCCAAATAGTAAAATTGTTACATTCATCAACAATATTTTTCAGCATAATCATAAGCAAGGGTATAACTTAAAATAAGCCAGAAAAAAAAAAAAAATTTATAATGAGACCATCATTCTTATTTAAAACTTTGAAGCACCTCAGGGGGTTTAGTTGTTCAGATAAGCAGGAGAAAAATAAGTAAATGTTGCCTGGCAACAGGAAAAGGTAAAAGCACACTTTTCACATTACTAATTTTGCTTGGTGTGCATCTTAAATGCACTGATAATGCCTTCCAATTTGGTTTGTTGTTTTTTTGTGTGCTTTTCTTTGACAATGACTGGCAGCCAACATCTGTCCATCATCACAGTTTCGGCCGTATGAAACAGGAAACAGCCACAAACCTATGTGGCGGAGAGGCATTGACTGACAGAAAATGAGGATATGCAGGAGGGAGAAATGAAGACAGTCTTAAATGCCTCCATTACCAGGCAACATAGGAGCTTGGAACAAATAAACAGCATCTGTTCAGGGGATGAGTGATGATCCAGACGTTCAGGAGAGGTCATCAAACAGACGCAGAAACTATGCCAAGGGATGCTGGACAGCTGCACTGCAGCTTACTCTGGAAAACAGGAGATTAAAAAGTATCTTTCAAGAAAGACAAAGAAAGCAAGAAATAAAATGGAAGATGTGGAAACGTGACAACATTTGAAAACTATATTATTTTTTTCTATTATATTCTAACACCTATTTCTCTTTGTTAAAGCTTTGGGCTTTGTATCAGAGTGGAACACTGCTTGCTTTATAATAATGTTTTGGCAGTCATCCATCTTGATGGATTTTTGCATACCTTAAAACCAGAGATGGGAAGTAACGAAGTACAAATACTTTGTTACTGTACTCAAGTAGATTTTTCTGATATTTTTACTTTACTTTACTACTTATTTTTATGGCGACTTTTTACTTCTACTCCTTACATTTTTACACAAATATCTGTACTTTCTACTCCTTACATTTAAAAAAATTGGCTCGTTACTTTAGTTTTGAATCATTTCAATGGAGTTACCGTTATTATTTTTCACGTCATCAATACCAAATTCAATCTAATTGGATGGGAATCTACGTTGCATTTGAAGCACCACTACAAGATGAATCGACAGATTCGGCGGTATTCATTCGCGGCAAATCATTGCAGCTTGGTGGCGGTGGCATTAGCATAGTAGCATGGACGACGAGATGATTGAAAATGAACACAACGGAGATCTAGTCCTATTGGCAGACATCCATTTAAAATGTAGGCAACGGCATGAAAAAAGTGGTTTCTACTTTTACTTTTATACTTTAAGTAGATTTACAAGCCTGTACTTTGTTACTTTACTTGAGTAAAGAAGTTTAATCAGTACTTCCACTTTTACCAGAGTATTTTTTAACACAAATATCTGTACTTTTACTCAAGTATGGAAAGTGAGTACTTTTGCCATCTCTGCTTAAAACCATGTAAAATAAACAACTGATATTATAGTCATAGGCTACATTTCATTAAAAGCAATATAAATAATATGTACCTCACACTGTAAATTTTGTCATTGTGTTTTCCTAAATAGTTTCTGTGGCTTCCTTGATGATTAAGATAGATTTATTCATTATTAGGGGGGCCACATGCCGAAGGCATGGCCCACCTACTACTATCTCACATATTTATTCCGCGTATTATTAGGGGGGCCACATGCCGAAGGCATGGCCCACCTACTACTATCTCACATATTTATTCCGCGTATTATTAGGGGGGCCACATGCCGAAGGCATGGCCCACCTACTACTATCTCACATATTTATTCCGCGTATTATACTAGCTTATAGTTCTCCTCGCCACCAAAACTTCGGCACCTAACTAGTCCCGCACGGTTTGGCGGATCGGGCCCAAAGTTGGCACACGCGTCGGG